>NW_024351729.1:12783738-13192456 GCF_902729225.1 Pteropus medius
CTTCCTTACCTTTCAGACTACTTACTGCTTTCTATCATTTCAGCTCTTATTTGAGTCATTTCAAATAGAGATGTAAATCTCTTTTTGAAAATAAGAGCATTCAGCTATCCTAGGATTCCATCTCGGAAGTGAATCCCTCACTCCTCTAAGGGCAAACTCCATTCAGAATTATCCCAAATGCTTAAATATTTAAATTCCAGTCTGCCTTATCAAGAAGCAAAGCCCAGAAACTTCCTGCTAGTGTCAGGACACATTTTCCATCTCAGACCACTTTCACATACAGAGTTCTCCGTGGACCTCTCTGAAGCATCCCTTGAACTTTGCCATGTACAAAGTGACCAGTGACTATAACAGCCAAATACAACTAGAGAATCGATACTAATGTGCTTAAACAATAACATGCATTACTATATGTCTGTAGTTTCATTTTAGTTTGTCTTTCTTCCTGGGCATTTGCCCCTGGAGTACGATGTAGCTGCTTACAGAACCAAAATATGCTAGATACAAGTATATGTTAATTTCTTATGACCCAAGGACTATGGCTGGAATGAAATTAGGATGTTCACGAGAAGGCTTTTCTAAAATTTCACTTCTGTGGTGGGAATTTAAAATGAATGTAGTACTGTCACTGTTAAATGAAAAAAAAAATGTCTTTCTTGCAGATAGAAAAAAAATACTTCGAAAAAAATTATCTCTTTTCCCAAAATCCACATAAACATTAGCTTTTCCTTTTCTCTGGAGAATCACACACAGTCTTGAAATTCTATTTTTTTAACCTTAAAATTGAATCATTTTTAGAAAAAAAAAATGTATAACTAGAATAGTGGTAGTTTTAAAAACTAAAGTAGAATACTAACATGCTGTAGTAAGAACAGAAACCTCAGGGAGTCTGTTTTACCAATTCTGAATGATTTTTTTTTTTTTTAAATATACTGACTTTGGGACTAGAATGTGTCCTGTGGAAACCTTGAAATAATTAGGTAAAAAGTAAAATTCAGACAATTTTTGCTAAGGGGAAAAATGTCATGTATCAGGTAGATTATTTAAGAGCTCTTAAATAGAGAGAATGAATTTAAGAATACCTGTTATTTTCTAGAAAATTAATTAGCCGGGTTTGTGCTTAATAAATACTACTTGATGATGATGAAATTAAATGAAAGAAAAATGCCTGACATTGCTAATTGCAAATGCATGCACTCAGAATATGAAATAGGCATAATTTAAGTGATTCGATTCCTGTGTGCTTAGTAAATTTGGAATACTTCCCTCTGAGAGATGCAGAATTTCATAATCTACACTATTTAGTAATTGGTAAAAGAAAAAGTTTTATATAATATAAGCAATATCCTATTTTTAAAATGACTAAAATATGAATTTGGGGAGAGACTACACAGTTCTAGAATTTCTGGGACCATGGTGTTTGATTCTGAATCTTCAGGTCTCTTTGTAATGGGAACATTTAATAGCATCTAAGCTCTTAATAGGAGTCCAGAAGGAGTTCCCAGTGTGACTAATTTCCACCACCATCACTGCTGGTATCTATAAATCATGTGACAGATCTAGAATTAATGAATTCAAAGGAAGATAAAAGGGACAGCATTTTAAGGAACACTAATGTTAAATGATTTCTTCAACTATTCATTTTCTTTAAATTTGGTAATGTTTTTTACCGGTAGAAAACCGTAAAGATCATTACCAGGAGTCATGTTTTTCAGTTTTTTTTATCTTTGACAAAAAGACCATACAGTCTGATCATTTATGTTATACCAATTATTTTTAACCAATCTTCTTTACGAAAAACCAAAAATGTTAGTATGTAACATTTAATATATATACTAACATATAATGTTATATACTATATACATTATGTTATATACTAACAGATTGCATTATGTTATATGCTAACAGATTATATACTATACAATCTGTTAGTATATACTAATAGATTGTTAGTATATAACATTCTCATAAATGAGAAGCCTGACTATATGAATTTTCTGCAATAATAACTATTTTATAAAGATATAATATAACCTTGCTTATAAAATCCCACATCACTAGCATCAATCATTACTTTTCTTACCCATATTTATCACTTTCACATTTTTTTATTTCATACATGGATATGCAAATAAGAAGTAAATTTATACCATGTTGGATAACATTTTGGAATTCTACCTCAATTTGATGTATATTTCGGACTCCATGATTGTCTGAAAAGGCTTGAGCTGGTAGACCTAATCGAAAAGGAAATTATAATCTACAAAAGTTGATATCCCATGATGATGATACTTTGACTCTGAAAATAATGCCTTTAGCCTGAAAGTTATATTCACCTTCATAATAAGTATTTATAGGCATATTTATAATGTGCTCAGAGTTTTGTCCTAGACATCTTGCGTTGGACCCATTTTTCTAGTGACCAGACTTTTAACAATCATAGCACAAACAAGAGCATAGTTTATTTTTTCATCTTTCAGTAAATAAGTTGAAGAGACCTCTGAAATTCTAATGCAGTTTGGCATTCATGCAGAATCTTCTTGATTCGTGTACAACACATATGCTTTAGTAAGCTTTTCATTATCCAGTTTTCTAAGCCAAAGTAAACTTCAAACAGAAAATCAGGAAGGAGATAGGAAGGGATGGAGAGGAAACTGAAATGACAGAAGACAGAAAAATTATAAAACAAGTACAGAATGCTATTACTGCATAATAGGCCAGTGAATATTTGTGATGAATCTGTCTGTGCTTCTGAAACTTATTGCTGGGGAAATTATAAGAGTCACTAATGACTATAATAAAAGCTATAAGTTACAAATATTTATCTATGCCCATTATGCTTCCAGAAGGTGTTTAAAATGGAAAGAATTATAATACATTTTGAAAACATGTCAGAGTGGTTTGATTATGTATATTATGATACTATAAAAATACTCCAGTTATCTTTAAAAAAATAAGTCTTATATGCCACAGGTGCTGAGTAAATGGTATGTTGCTAGAACTTCACTGGTTTGCTGCATAGAAATGAAGTGAGGCTACATTCAATAAATAAATTTAAAATTTTACAGTAACTGAACAACAGAATATTGGGCCAGTTCACAGAAAGTAATCAGGCTTCACATTTAGAACTAGAAAGGTTCTCAGAACATGTGCTGGTTGTATCCACGCCAGCCTGGATTCACGAATCTTGAATACCTGCAGTTTGTAAATTAAACGATTTGTCTGTTGTACTTGAAACTTACACCAGGCCCAAAGCACCTGAATGAAATATTTCTCAAGTGACTCAACTTAGCAAGCATTTTTTGAACATCTGCAGTGAGTTATGTAATGTATAATAGAATGGAGGCAGGAAACATAAGAGGACTCATTCCATAATCTAGGGAGGTGGAAGCATAATAAATTAATATATAAAAGCTCTAATATGATAAGGGTTATGGTAGACAAAAATAAAAGTATCATGGGTATCGAGATGATGAAGCAATTAATTCTGCCTATGCAGAAAACTATGAATGAAAGGCAGTTGCTGGGCCTTATAGGGAAGGATGAATAGATATTCATCAGGTGAGCAGGAATAAAAAGGACATTTTGGACAGAAGGAAGAGTGTGGGGCAAGTCACCATGGTGTGTGCACCAGAATGCAATTTTCTGTCTCTAGAAAACAGAGCTCTGATTGGGGAAGAATGCCACCATTCATATTGGTAGGAATTGTGTTAGGGCAGACGTTGTAAAACACTGACATAGGTAGGTACTCTTCAAGACAAGAATTTACATGTGTCTGCTCTTACCAACCTTCTTTATTCGCCATCTGTTTTAAAATCTGTACTTTAAAATCTCTATTTACTCTGTTCCTTTCATTGCTACTCTTTTTAAGTGAAGTTCAATGATTTCAATCTGGAATGCAAGCTTTTTTCCTAGGTCGAATTTTTTTTTTCCCCAAAAAAATACTGTAGGCAGATGTTGATATGGAGTGATTTTAAGGCCTTGAGACAGTTTTATTCAGGACAGTCCTCTACCTCTATCAGGAGCCATTTACCTAGAGTCCTACCTCACTGCAGGGAAATCCTGCTTTGCAAAATGAAGCCAGGCTTCGGGTTTGGGCCCTTGGTGTTGATAATACCCCAGAAGACTTCAACGAGGGCCCCTATAGAAACATGCAGAGGCAGGAGCTGACATCTGGTCATGATTAATCCTCTCAACACCATGGCCTAATGCGGACTGGCTTTGGGCCCTAGCCAGCTACCCCTGGGAAAGCCAGCCCACTCTCTCATGCTTGTCTCCTGTTTTGCAGAGGCTCGTTCTCTACCATGGCCTTTTTTTTTCTCTCCCCTCTGTATTCATGAGAATTTTAGAAGTAAAAGGGCCTCATAAGTAATTGGCCCAAAAACATGGATTAAGCTATGCAATGTCACCAGTAATCATGGCAGAAGTCGTACCCAGGCACCATTGAATGGGGCTGAACTACAAGGGCACTGGACCCCCTGGAAATCATGGATATGCTTCAGTGGGCACTTGAAACATCCTCCTAACTACCCCCCACTACAAAGAGTTATCTGGTCCAAATGTGCAGCTGTGGAGAAACGCTTGTGTAAATATTTACTTTTAAGAAGGAGAATCTGCAGCATTTATTAGATTCTCAGAAGAGTCTAAGAACCCATAAAGGACAAGGATCAGTCACAAAGTGGTTGAAACATGGACTTCAGAGTGACCCAGACCTAGTTCAAATCTGCTTTTAGACATGTGACTTGTAATAATGCACTTAACTCACATGATACTTGGTTTCTTTTTTATAAAATGGGGCTATAGTCCCCAATGTATAGGATTGTTGTCGGAATTAAATTGTCTAGTGCACATAAAAGGTTTAGCACAATGACTACACAAAATAGAAACTCATTAATAATAATTGTTATTAATAATTGTACCTTTAATCATCTCTAGAACTCTGATTTTAGAAGAAACATAGCGTGATGGGTATATGTCTGACTCAGACACATGAAGACCTGGTCATGCTAGTATTCTTTGACTTAATTTCTCTGAGCCTCCATTTTTATACCTCTTAAATAGCAGAAGGATATATATCCATCCCAGAGTTTTTGTAAGAAATGAATGAGAGAACATATGCAAAATATTTGCACAAGGACTGGCCTTTATTAGATATTCAGTAAAAGGAAGATATAATACTCAAACATTATGTTTTCCAGTCCACCTTTTTCCTGCATTAGAACCAGGTTAGGCCTGATGAGACAATTTGAAGCATCCCAGAACATGAAGAAATTCTAAATCTCATAGCAGTTTTTATTTGTCCAAAAGTTCCCTGAGGAAGTTACTTCTTATCTTTACTCTATTCTCTTTCCTCTTTTTCCCTTCCACTTTGGGAACTTCCTCTGCTCCCTCCTACACTGAAAATGGATAGAATTGGTTATGAGTTTGTCAGAGATGAGGTGTGTAGTTGCTGTCATTTTGATCTGGAGTCTGAAACGAGTAAAGTAGGAAGGAAGGTACCTTAGTCTGCTTTGCCATGACAAATTACCATAGACTGGGCGGCTTAAAAACCACAGAAATTTATTTCTCACGATTCTGGAGTCGGAAGTCTAAGATAAGGCACCAGCAGATTTGATATCTGGTAAGAGCCCCCGCTTCAGGCTGATGGACGGATAAGGTGGACATCTTGATGGAACCTCACCTGTCAGGTGGGGCATGGGAGCTCTCTCCCAGGCCGTTCATGAGGGCGTTAATCACATTCCTGAGGGCTCCATTCTCCTAATAACCTCACTTTGGACATTACGATCTCAGCATGCAAACACTCAGTCCACAACAGAAAGGGATTTTTTTTTTTCTTTAACAATGTAAGCATGGTCCAGATTATAATGAAATAAATACCCTAAAATTACTGAGCAATATCCCTGGATGGTCGAATTGCCTTATATAAAATCAATTGAGAGTTAGCATTCTCATGCCTAAGTATTTACTTAAACATAATATTAATAGAAAAAAATAAAACTGTAAAAATCTACTTGTTAAAAATGTTCCAAAGCAGAATGGACATACACAATTGTGAGGGGTAGTGGGTGAGTTCTTATATGAATCAACTGCATTTTAGATCAAGACCAAACCTAGATATGCATGTATAGATAGCTAGATAAGTAGACAGGTTTTCCTCCCTCTTCTAGTTCGCTTCCTTGCTCTCCATCCCCCAACACCCTCTCCTGTCTTCACATCTTTTGTCCTCTGACCAGCTTTTATATAAGGTTCTCTTCCAGGAAATCTCTGGTAACATACTGTCCTCTCTAGTTTCAAAAACCTTTTTTTCATGAAGCATTACTCCCTTAGGGATTAGGCGTTGTCATCTTTTTAGAAGACAGAACGGTTAGTGCCTAGGGAGTGCTGAGAAGTCAGGACTTGGGCTATTTTGATCCAGCTTTGACCTTAACTAGCTGACCGTATCCTAATCTATGCGGAAGTGGCTTCTCTTAAGAGGCGTTCAATAAATTGTTTCTCACCCTCTTTGGACATCACATTATTTATCTGTACACAGAAGAGGTTGGACAAGATGATCACTAAGGACTTTTCCAGCTCTAAATTCTGTGATTATATTCTAAATGTTAGGACAACATGGTGCTTACTGGCATCGCCATTAAGGAAATTACCCACCATTTATCTTATTAAAAAAAGAGCACACACCAATAGCAACAGACTAGCCAAGCCTGAAAATGCGAGTCTGTGTCTTTTTATTGCACCCACAGCTCTCCAGTGATGCTTATGATGAATGTGAATGTCTTCAAAAAAAAAATTCCAGCTGCCCTGGGGTGACCTGACCTGCCTCTTTGTTTGGTACTTGGATAAAGCAAACATGTTCTACTTCAGTGTAGTTCTGCATGCTTGAGACTTGGAAGGTAGCTGAAAATAAAAGTTTGTCCTTAATACCTGTTTATGATGTAAAAATGTTCTTTTTACATCTGCTTTTCTCTTGGTTTATCTTCACGCGGACCTTGTCCTATACTTCACAGAGAAGGTTCACTAGGTGGGATCTCGCTCAGATTTCATTCCCTCCATTCTAGAAATATTCATAAAGTTTCCATTTTTATCTTTCTTCTTCCTGTTGTAGAGGATGAGGTGTCCTGCCGAAACTAAGCCTCTACAAATCCAACACTCGACCTCATTTCCTGTTACAGAGCTAGGATCTTGATCCAACCCTTTTGCTTCCTCCAGCTATTTAAAAACCACACATCTGTCTCCAGTCATCCTAAAAAGGTTTTTAGTGACCCTCCTAACCATCTTCTCAAGATTCAGCCCAATCGCCCTCCTTTCATTAAATGCGAAAATAGAATAATTTCTTGAGTCTTGTCTCACCTCATGGGACTAAATCACTAAGGTTGTTTTTAGCCCCACTTCCAGTAACTTTACTCTTATTCCTATGTACCTCATTCAAAATTAGATAAGAGAAATGAAGAGATTTTTTTTATGTCATTTTTTCAATGACAATTGACATTTAATATTATTTCATATTAGTTTTAGGTGTATAGCATGGTTAGACATTATGTAATTTATAGGCGATCCCCCTGATAAGTCTCGAACCCACCTGGCATCATATATTAGTTAGTACAGTATTATAAAGTATAGCATAGGAAATATAGTCAATAATATTATAAGAGGTTTCTTTCTTGTTTGACCTTTCCTATAAATCTCCTTTCCAGATTTGTTCTAAGTTAGGGTAAAGGTTAAGTGGAGTGGGAAAACAAGAAGGAAGGGAACATTATGCTCTGCTGAGGCAGTGCACTCAGACATTTTACAGCTCTGATTTTCCACTTTTCTCTGTTGAGCTCATTGCCTTGCCATCTCAGTTTCTCCATCGAGTGGGCTTATGCTCCTTTGGGTGGCCTCCGGAATTCTAGGTAGCCAAGACACCCTCCAGCAGTGAATCTCCACGTGGGCATTTGCTCCCCATAGCAGCTCTCACCACCCGCTTTTTTCCCTGCTGTCAGCAGAAGAACTTCCTCCAACCTTCTGCCACTGCATTAGTCAAAGCTTATCAACTTGTCCACAGGATTTCTCTCTCAAAGCTGTATGGTTGGTCCTATTGTCCACTGTATGTCTGGTTTTCTACTTTCTTAAGGATCATTTTTCTTTTGCATTTCATTCTGTTAAATTGAACATGGATCCTAGATACTTTTAACCACAAATACTCTTTCATATTTTCCCCCTACTTTAGTGTTGCACAACTGTTGTCTAGAGAGGAGTAACAAGGAAGTTTTTGTAGAGACTAAAGAGACAGGGTTCAGAAAACCTGAACTTGAGTCGGTTTGTCTCTGACTTGTGTCTGTGACCTAGGCCAAGTTACATTATTTCCCTGCCTGCCTCCATTACCTTATCTATAAAAATGTGAATAGAAACATTAATCTAACTTCTTGAGTTCTATGAGAATCACTTGAGATAATTGATGGAAGGTAAATTTTTATACACACCTACTGTTATTTCCATTAAATTTCTTAGCAGCAGCAGCATAACATTCCTAAAGTTACATCTGTGCCTCATAGCAAGAACTTTGTACCTTAGTGTAAAACAGGTTTAAGACATAATGTCCCTTATCTTACTGTCAATATTTTAAGCATTTTTCTTTCCAGGCTACCTGTTGGGCACATGCACCACAGTCGCTTTAAATTTTTTTGTTGGCAGAACTGGCATCCCAATTCGTTAGCTACTGCAAGACTCCAGCTTGTGAAAGACTTCTGGCTGAAGGTGACATGCCTAGAATTGAGTTAGACTAGAGTCTGGACTGCCTATCCATACCCTGAAGTTCTGTTCTTTCCTAGAGGTTCTGAGTAAAAGTCCTCATCAGTCATAACATCCTTGCAAAAAGCTTGACTCAAATTCTCTTTCTCAAGCTTTTCTACCAGAAGCTATCATAGAAAATTGGTCCTTCACTGCATACCTCTGTGTTCTTTTGCAAACTAGCAGACTGGAAACTTTTTGGTTATGTTAGAGAAAATTACATGAGAATTTTTTTATTCAACACTACTCAGCAGAGGTAGCAATGTTATCAGGAGACACATTACCACTGTCAAGAACACACTATTTAAGCATGATGTCTCTCTCTGCCTGAAAATGAAAACCCTTGTTTCAAGCCATATGACTACTTCCTTTTATATCCAAATCCCCTTTCCTGGTCTCTGCCAGAGCAAATGGCAGAATCAGACCGGGTTAGTATACTTGCCAAAGATTTAGGTAAGAGACGTTATACAAATGTCAAAATTATTCTATCTCAGGACTTAAGATTTCTAAAAAACACTTTCACGTTATTCATTATTATTTATATTTGTGACTATTTGTTAAGCTCCAGAACCTTTTTCTGCCATAGAAAATAAATCATTCCTAATAGCTGAGGTTTTTTGTTTTGTTTTGTTTTGTTTTTCATATTTAAACTTGAAACTTTCCCCTGAAACAGCCACATGTCATCGCCACTCTTTTTGTTTAATGCTATTTTTCTTTCCTCTGCCTTAGGATGGCCGTCTGCGGATGAATGACCAGCTGATTGCAGTTAATGGGGAATCTCTTTTGGGAAAGTCCAACCACGAAGCTATGGAAACACTTAGGCGATCGATGTCCATGGAAGGAAACATACGAGGGATGATCCAGCTGGTGATTCTGAGGAGGCCAGAGAGACCAATGGAGGTGATGCAAATCTTTATTTCCCTCAGAAAATTGCCGAAGTGGCCACATGAATATGCAGATTTTCATCACTAGTATGGTAGACTCATATGAATTCTGAAATTGGAAAAATATGCCCCAGAAGGGTTCTGATGGATTTATGTGGTGAGCAGGTGGTTGTATATTTTAGGCATAACTAGAAGGTGTAAAAATATGCATATAAAATAAGTAATTTATCAAATGTAACAACAGATCCATATTGTCTAGTTTTTTCCCCAGAAATTTCTAGAGCACTGGACTTTATGAATAAGGTTTTATTCACATGATAAATTATTAAGTCTGTAATATCTTTGTATACTTTTTGATTGACATGTTAGCAGTGTCTATACCTTAGATATTTCTTAATCAGATATGTACAGTGCTCAATATAAAGATCATTATAATGCAGACAGCTGTCTATATTCTCCCCATAATGTGCACATGAATAGTCTAGAACTGGGACTTAACTATCTTAAAATTTGATCTATTAAGCAAGCTGCTTGCTTCATGTTATTAAATAATAAATGTTTTTTAATTAAATATTCTTGAAATTTTTATCATGATTTCTTTACAGATTTTTATATAAAGAATATTTTTACTTATACATGAAGTATAAGCATAAAATATTATTGAATGCTCATATCTCTAAACATTTCACTGACAATTATATTATTATATTTATATTATATAATTATACAATTACATAGCACATTATAAAATTATATTAACATTATTTTCTCTTCTATATGAAGAATAATTATTAAATGCCCATTAAAGTCCTTTTAAGAAAAGACAAGAAGAAAAAATTTGATGGTAGTTAAGGGTTAAGAAAAACACGAACAAATCTCACATATATTCTCTAAGGACAGATAATGTTCGTGTAATACAATAACATGCAAAATTAAAATAGAATACTTTTAAAAACACACTAATATAAAATATTGGTTTTAATAATAAGTTCAACTTAAAAATAAAAAATATATAAGAATTTTCAAATTATCAAGAGTAGAAGATAGTTGGGGTTCATAGTAGTTAAATGCTGGGGCCCCAGAGTTTTGGATTGCTTGAGTTAAAATCCCAGGTTGGCCATTTTCTGGCTATGCAAAGGTAGACATAGTTGAGTGCTTGGTACTTGTAGATGACAGGTACTGTTCTCTGTTTCATCTCTCAATGTATCCTCATTTCCCAGCATATCATAGACAACAAATATTGTTGAATGAATAAAAGTTGCATCTGAGACCTACTTCACCTGAGAGAGTAAGCTGAAGTAGTAAACATAAACTGTAACATACTTTGCTATATTATCAGCTATTGGAAAGGAGTAACGGTACCTTTTCATTCGTCTTTATATAACCTTGTAAATGTTAAATAAATGTAAATTGGCCAATTACTGGAGACTATATATAATGAGCCAACTCGATTTCAACATTTGTGTCTGCTTAAGTGACAGAGAGGCTTCCATGAATATTTAATGGATTTTACTTATGTACATAGTTATAAAACCCTTATTTATTGCTTCCATCTATGAGAGAATTGGCTCCCTTCTGGTTTCATTTGGTTCTTACTCTAGAGTCCTAGGACTTTATGGAACCCAGTTGTTGGAGATGGGTGTGAAGGATGGCTTATCTGTGCATCTGGGTATTTGATCTCACTTAAGATATATTGGGACAAAGATACCTCAACTAATAGAAAAGTCTAAAGGACACTGCTGTAGAATACCATATCTGTGCAGTGAGCCAGAAGAAAAAATTGAATACGGTTGTTAAGAGCTAGTTATCCCCCCACCTCTCATCTTCCCTAATTTCATGTCTTTCTCTAAAACATATGAATGCTTAGTGGATAAGTGTTCTGTGTTGTGGCTCATCTAGTCGAGACATTTTATCATTTTCATTCTCCTTTATTACAGGGTTTTTTTAATTTTAATTCTCACACTCTGGGGTGGGTTGGCAGTTATACCATCAAAAGAAAGTACTAAACTTTCAGTGTGTTGCCCATCCTCAGAAATATCTTGTTAATATAGTTCACTAGGGAATCAATTGGGAATAAGAAATGGAACAAAAAGCAATTTTTATGAGAACATTTAAACAAGATCCATTCTTAGTTGTTTGTTGTTGTTGTTGTTGTTTTTTAATATTTACATGCTTTCCTTGGGGGATAAGCAGGCATTTGACTTCAGCTATTGAGAATCTCTGTGCTACCCATATAAATTAAAGAGCATTTTTTTCTTATAAAGACACCAGCCTAATGTACACTAATGTTTATTAAATTGGAAAAAAAAAAAAAAACCTGCAACTATTTGATCTCCCAAATCTGTGTTTTAATAAGTCAAAGCTTATGTTATGTGCTCATGTTTTCAGTATATTCTCCTGTGCAACAGCAGTCACCCTTAGGTACAATAAAAAAGCATCCGTAACCTAGAAAAAGGTCTCAGCAGTGTTCATATGTTCAGGCAAATCAATTAGTTAGACTTGGCAAGAATACCAAAATGGTTACTTGATCCTTATATTGATATAAAAAAATTGAAGAAGCTACTTAAGAAAAGTCAAAATATATAGTTGTTGGGGTGTTTTCCCACATTACCCAGCTGTACAAGATACGTAAACAGTTTTGATGAGGACCTCCTGAAGAATACATAATGAGCCCTTGATTGAATCAAAATCATTTTAAACAGAAACATGTTTTTCAAAGGATGAGCTTGAGGTTCAATTGTAATTCTATTTGAGCCTGGAGACTCGGTATTAAAAAATGGGTTATGACCTGTTTTTTTTTCCCTCTTTCCCAAAACATTTCTCTCACTGCTGAAGGCCCATCTTGGTAGAAGCAGAATATGTTTTAAAATCCATTATATTTTTTATTGGCCAGGACACTAATGGAGGGCTCCACGACAGCTCTATTTTACAGGCCGAATACTTTAATTAGGCTGGTTACCGATCAGATGTTGGGATATCGATTGTGTCATTTATCAAAGAGCTGGGAAAGCAGAAAAAAATTTTTGTTGTTCTTGTTGTTAAATCAGAGCACAAGGCTGAGCCAGGTAAGTCCTACCTCTCCTGCTGCCAGGATTCCAGCTTTAATTTATAAGTCATTTGCCTGAGTACCAGCATTGGTTTGACTAGCAGTACAGAAGCGAAGGGTATGAAAACATCGGATGTGAAAAAAGCATTATAAGCCTTGACAAAAAGCTAAAGGACCTTCAGCAGCTGAAAACATTTTAATTGTTAAGAATGCATAAATTGAATATTTTAAATATTTTGTTTAACTAGAAGGATACTGAGTTGTGTAACTAAAGAGGAAAGTATAAATCAAATGATTGGGCCAGATGCTTTTCTCAGAAGGAAAGAGCTTTGGGGATCAGATCTCTGTTTCTGTTAGTGATATGTTCCTCTCGCAACTGGTCAAGGGCACAGCCATGAGATAGCCTCCACATGTCTTCCTTGAAAGCTTTTAGGAAGACACATAATATGAGCAAGAGCAAAACCGGGTTCTCTGCACCCCAATCCTCTTGAACAAATAGCTCTCTCCAATCCGCCCCCTCCTATTATCTCACCCACGCCTGTGAAACATGGCTTGTGGGCGTGTTATCCTGGATACAGCAGTTTTAAGGAAACTGTGAATTTGTTTACAGACTGTCAAAATCCAAATAGGAATGGAAAACAAAGAAAAAAATGAGAAAGATATCTCAGGAGAACCACTGTCTGTCATGGTCACAGCAGTTTGTTTTAGCTCCTGGCCAAAAAGACCCAGTGTCTGTAGTGGGACACCCTCATGGCATTTCCGTGGCAAGCCTGCTTGGGTTCTGACTTGTCCTAGAGCATATGCACTTAGTCACCAAGGGAGAGAGAGAGGAACCAGCTGGTTGGCACAGAAACCCCCTTGGCATGAACTGTATTCTTGTGTCGACACTGCCACAAGCTGTACTCCCAGATGGAAGAAAATTTGAAAGAAGCCAGTTGTAAGTGGGGGAAAAAAATAATAAAGTTAATCCTTCTTTGTGTTGGCTCTTAGCACTCTTAAGCCTTAGCACCACATTGTCAGTATTTTTTATTTCATATTCAAAAATGTTTTAACTGATAGGGCCATTTTGATTTTCCACAATTGAGGATTTATATGCAGTAGACTCTTGACAGATTATTCATAAATCGATCATTCTTTTCCTTTGCTCCCAGTGATCAAGTTGGAACATATTAGAAAAGCAAATGCAATTTTTATTTTTATCCCTTAGGAGCCTGCAGAATATGGGGCATTTTCTAAATCATGCTTTGAGAACTGTCAAAATGCTGTAACCACCTCCAGGAAGAATGATAACAGTACATTGCATCCGTTTGGGACTTACAGTCCACAAGACAAACAGAGAGGTAAGGGTCTTTCCATTTTCATCCACTGCAATGATGTAAAAGAAAAAAAACACGAGTGTGTTTTTATTTTTAAAAAATAGAAACAAAGGAGAGGTAATTAAACTAAGTACAGATTTTGTTGCTCAGAGTCATGAACACTGAGAAATAGGTAGGAGAGCTGACTCAGAGGTTGGGAAGTGGATTCCTGGCATGGCTTCCAGTTTAAGTGACAGTTCTATGCTTGATGCTCCAAACATAAAGGCTTATGTATAAAACAAACCATGACTGGAGAAACAAAATGGCAAACTGTTATTTTTTAAACAATCTTTTAATATTGGAAATTAAGAAGTATAAATAACTAATAAACTTTAAAAAAAACTGTGTGTGGACTAATATGGTAAAATGGTCATAACGTGATTCACAGGTTTATGCTTGGTTCTCAGAGTGTGGTCCCTACCACAAACCAAGAGCATTAGGTGACAGTCGGAATGTTCTTGTTATGGTCTCGCTGTGCTCCTTCCCTCATCATCGTCTTCACCTGGATCACATTTCTAGTAAAGCTCTAGATGTAAAAAGCTTGGGTTTTCTCCTTTGTTTTTCAAAAATTATACTTTAGGTCACCAAGAAAATTATTTTATTTTCCTTCATCTCCCTTCTTAAATAACTTTAGTTTTTGTATTGTAAAAGTAATACATAGTCATTACAAAAAATTTGGAGGAAAACAACAAAAAGAAAGTCTAATATTACTGATAATTCTATCAAAGCTACTAATCAATAACATTTTTATGTATAAATTTCAAGTATTTTCTTCAAATATGTGTATATAAAGTGAAGAGAAAATGAAATATACTATATATAATGTTTAGGAAATTGCTTTTTAAATTAATAACACATTATGAACGTCTTACTATGTCAGTAAGTATTCTACAGCATCACATTCAGTAGTCATATAAGTATGCTATTGAATAGAGGTACTGTTTATGTAATCAATTCCTTATTTATACCTAAGATGTTAGCAAAATTTAACTATGTGGGAACGATTTCTAAACTCTGAGATCACTCCATCAGAACGGATTTGTAAATCTGAGGTTCTTGTAGATTAAATTGTTTCATCAGAATGGGATGTTGTTTTTTCCTCTGAATTCCTCCATTTTAGTAAGAGTAGTACAACAGCTGTGACCATTTATTAAGTGTTTACTGTCTGTTAGATACTGTGTTAAGCAATTTACATGCACACTCGAAGTGTGTAATGTTATTATTCTCATTTTACAGAGGAAGAAATAGAAAGTCAGAGAGAGTAAATTATTAACCAAAGACCACATACATATTTGATCCATGCAGAACCCGGATTCAACTCCTATCTCTCTGACTCAAGTTCATTCCCTGAATCACACAGCATGGTCCCTGTCCTACATCGATCCCTTGAAACCGTTGAAGTCCTTTCACTTGATACTAAGAATGTCCATTAGAAGCTGACTTTACGTTGTATCAGATAAAGAAATACTCAGTATGCCTCTTCTTTTCTTCTTAAAAAATAATTAAAATTTTTCTTAACAAAGCTAGATCTCCTTCTGAGACCTTAAGTCCTAATAGCAGGAGAGTCTACAGTAGGAACAGCAAGTTTTCACAGACTAGAACAGCCTTCTCTCTACTATGCCTATATAATAATCAAAACATTGGCATTTATATTAAAATATCTGATCTTTACATAATTTGATTGGTATTTAATTCTCAGTCAACATGTGGTCTGGTGACAATTCAAGTTCAGAATTTTATTCCTAACTATATCAGTGACATCCAAAGGAATACTGGGCATGTTACCTCCTATCTTGTTTTAGTATCTTTACCTATAAACAATTGATGCTGAAGTGATGATTACACAGTGTATGTTTAGAGGACATTGAGATACTCAAGGAAATTGGTAATATCTCTAGGAAGGATAACAAAGGCTAAAATGAGGAAACTATAGAGCTACGTAAAGTGTAAAACTACACCTAGAAAAAAAATTTAAATAAGCCCACTCTAAACACATACTAAAAACAAAATGTAATATATTTTGGAACTTCAATAGGATGTTTAGATTTTGTATTTCCACTGAACAATTAGAGTCTTTTAGACACGAGTGGCCGTGGACAGCCACTGGGAGCTTCTGTCTGTCCTCTTCCTCCAGTGACATAGATCCAGAAAGAACAACTTTTACGCCAGTGCAGAAACCACACAGATCAGCTACCTACAGTGTTCCTACTACTCTTCCTCTCCGCATCTCAATTTTTCTAAAGTTAATGTTAAAAATTAAGTTCTTTCAAGAAGTGACTTCAATAAACTTTATTTTTTATAAAGCATAGGAAATATTATTTCTCTGTG
Source organism: Pteropus medius (assembly GCF_902729225.1). NCBI lineage: Eukaryota > Metazoa > Chordata > Mammalia > Chiroptera > Pteropodidae > Pteropus > Pteropus medius. The sequence goes on from NW_024351729.1 coordinate 12,800,118, forward strand.
GATGCGATAAAATACTCAGAATTAGACCTGTCAAAGCATAGACTCAATGAATTTTAATTGTAAGAAAGAGTCCAATAGATATAATTCTCTTACTTTTTATATAAGCTTATTGACTTAGATATAAATATATATAAATAACAGAATTTATAAACATGCTGTCAGAGAATATTATGATCATCACCTCTTTGTAATATTAATAACATTTAAAATTTCGAGAACCATTAAGAGTTCCTGAGTCTCAAATACACGTGAGTTGGCAGTAGGCCACTAAGACTCATGAAACCTGAGTAAGTATTGACTTACCACCACCAAATTTTTTAAGGAACTCATTTAGAAAAACAAAATCGACTTGACAAAATGTAATGTCTAGTGAGAAGAGGAACCGTTACAGCCAAAACATTAACTTTTTTTCTTCCCTTTTTTCCTTTCCTTTGTATATTTAAAAATCCAATGTTGATATGCTGTGTTCCATCTATTTTTGTAATAACAGTACATACCACCCACAGTTCCACGTTTTTTTTTTTATACATACATATTCCTGACAAGCTGTTACACAGAAAAGACATTTTAAGAACTAACATTTGTAGAAATTGTAACACCATGAAATTCACATTTGTGTTGTAGAATTGCTAGCAATGCCCACAGTGAAATAAGTGTGGTACTCCAAGATGATAATAAGGATGGAGGATGTGTCTCAGGGGTTTGCTATGAAATCCTATTAAGCATTTGAATGGTAACGAAGTCTACCAACACTGTATTTCCTGAAGAATCTTGCTGGAAGATCTCACTTCAGGCCAAGTAATAGCTTAAGCGCAGTTTGCCTCTGGTTTGTTATTACCCCTCCTTTCATAGCTCTCATCTCCCCTTTTGTGCCCTACTCCTGCTTACCCGCCCTGTCAGCTCAAGTGCACCCCAGCCTCCGCCTCAGTCACCCATTGCTCCCAAGTCTGCCCACGATCACCTGCTATCTCCTTTAAACCTTTCATCCCAACCCCAAATCAAATGTTTTGGTTCTATGTCCTGTCCCACTATATCCATGTTCCCTGGGATCCTTTGAGGTGACGCATAATAGTATAATTATTCCTAACACGTCTCCTCCTGGAAACCAGCCTGTCTTCACCCCTCCATAGCATGTAAGGCACAAACCGTGCAGTGGTGATCAGAAATTGAATTATACTTTTCAATTTGACTGTTTATTGATACCTTCATTGTGCAGAACACACTATCAGGGATGCAAAGATGAATACAATGCTGTCCTCAAGAAAAGTCTAAAGCAGGGGTCCGCAAACATTGCCTTCGAAGGGCCAAACAGTAAATATTTTAGACTTTGCGGGCCATAGGATCTCTGTTGCCACTCCTTAACTCTGCTAGTCTTGTGCAAAAGCAGCCACAGACAGGACATACATGAATGGGCATTTAATGAAACATAGATGGTGGGCCACTTTGGACCAAGGCCATAGCTTGCTGAACCCTTGTCTGAAGTCACAATCTCCCCCCACACACACACATTTTTTTTTTTTTTTATGATCTGGCCCTGGTAGGATGGAATCTGTAAATCAAGTAACAACAATAAAAGATGTTGATAAAAAATAAGGGTCATTTGGTCATCAATAGAGTAGTAACTAGAGGTTGCATTGTAAACATTCACAAGAATATGTATAGAATAAATGACCATCAAGACTTATTTGTGTTCAATGAAATTCAAAAATATTATTTATAAAAGATAACAATTCTAGATTTTTTGACAGGTATAGGGTTTAACAAAGGTATTTGGACCCAGAGAAAAATATATTTATCCGTTATAGCATCTGAATATGTTGTTTAAAAATGTACCAAGGATAGTCAACAAAAGTATTTACCTTCTGTTTCTATCGCTACTTTAAAAACACATAGATTATTCATGTGAGTGAAATAAAGATTAAGTTAATGATTGTAATAAAACTTGCCATAGGCAGAGAAGATGCTGAAGAAGAGGAGGGAGAGCAGAAAGAGGAAGACAAGAAGGAAATTACCTATAGTCCAGTAAGACTAATAAACATAGATAAATAGATAATAGATCAATAGGTAGCTCATTGCATAGACAGCATATGATAAATGTTATCCAGGAATTATTTTCCATAATATTAGTAGATAGACCCAAAATGTCAGTGGATAAGGGCAGTGAAAATATATTTCTTACTCATATTACAGCCCAGCGAGGTTTGGCAGCAGGAGGAAGGGGTCTGCACTCCATGCAATGATTGAGGACCTGGGTCTCTTCCACTGGTAGCTGGGCCATCTTCTAGAGCCTTTTCCACCTGTGCTTATAACTGATAGATGGAAAAAGGGGAGAAGGTGGAGAAGGTTCCAGGGACACAGACCTTTTATTCCGTAGTTAATTGTGTTCAACTGAAATGTTTCTGAGTGGGCAAATTACATGATCACAGCTATGATTACCACCACTGTGGCAGATGGACTGAGAAGTTGAGAGTAGTGAGATTAGAGCTAGCAGAAAAGATGTCCCAGTATGTCCCTGGTCCCAAATTTACATTGTCGTCCTTCTGCTGTTTCTCTCAGCAAGTCTCTGACTGCCTGACAGCTACCATATTACCAAACCAATGGATTACTGGGGGAGGGAGTCAGTGCATGGGGACAGTGCTGGCTACCTTTGCTCATCGTGCTTCTGTACCCTGGTCATCTTATCAGATTCCTGGTTTGAGCCTCATTCCTAGGGACATGTTAGCACTACTAAAGAGTTGCCTTTGTTTTATACCAGTCCCTTGAGGAATGCTTGGAGCAAATTCTTGCCTGTATCAGGGTTCTCCAGAGAAATAGAACCAATGCAGGGAGATTCGGCAAGCTGGAGTCTCAGGAGAGCCAATGATATAGTTCCAGTCTTAAGGCCAGAAGTCTCAAAACCCAAGAAATGCTGATATTTCATTTTAGCCTGAGGGCAGGAAAAAAAAGCTGATGTCTCTGTTCGATGGAAGTTAGGCAAGAAGAATTCTCTTCTTCTCAAAGGAGGGTTAGGCATTTTACTCTATCAGACCTTCAACTGATTGGATGAGGTCTACCCACATTAGGGCAATGTTCTTTACTCTGTCTACTGGTCTAATTATTAAGCTCATTCTCCAAAAAATCTCACAGAAACACCCAGAATAATGTGTGACCAAGTATTTGGGTACCACATGCCCCAGACAATTCGACATATTAAAATTAACCAGCAAACTTGACATGGGGCCAAGTCAAAGGAGGTTCTCTTAACAGTAGCATTTTTCAAGGGCAGAGAGACTTTTTTCTTGCCCCAGAAATCAAGGACAAATAGGGTCCACTTTTTACCAAATATATCACTATAATAGATACACGGTAGAGTTTATGATGTATAGAATAATAATTCTGTACTCACTTATTAGCACTTGGCATTTATAAATCACAGCTTTAAAATGCACCATTTTATATAATCTTTATACTCCTCCAATAAGGGTATTCTTATCCCCACTTTGTAGATTTAAAAACCAAGGTTTAAAGAAGTTGAACAGTTTGCCTGAGTTTACATAGCATTAGGAGCCATGATTGAAACATGCATTCTTGCTCCACAGATCATACTCTTAACCAGGATGCTCTCTAATGCTTTCTATATATTAATACTGTCATTAATGATGAGCATTAAATGACATGACTTACATAATGTTTAGTACAATGTGTAGTACACAAATATTTCTCAACAAACCTTATTTCTTATTAGTTGTAGTAGTATTTAGGATACATGTCTATAGTTTCATATAGAATAGATTGAAAACATATGCATTTCTTAGTTGGTGGGAAAACAAGGATTCAGACTTTTCTCTTTTGCTCTCAAGACCCCAAAGCCAGAGGTTTCCATTGCAAAACAGGCAAAAAGAGTATTTTTTTCCTCTACTATGTCTAAATGGTGAGTAGATATACTGTCTCATGATTTTTTAAGTACTTTTTGTTACTAAGGCAAATGTTTAAATCACCATATAATCCAGAGCATTCATTATAGAGTCTTGTTTACAAAAAGGTTGTCATAAAAGAAATAGCTTTGTTAATATTCCACAAATCACAGGTAATGAATATATGTCACCCTCTCCTAGGTTGGAAAAGGCAGTCAAGATGTATGGACTTGCCAGAGGTTGCCAGCAAGTCACCAGCATAAAAACATATTAGCAGGCTTAGATTTCTTCACATAGGCTGCATTAGCTCTCATATGAGCCCTTTGGTTCCATACGAGGACTTATTTATTTCAAGGTTGGTTTATATGTTGGTGAAAATTGTGTCTGAGAGACGGACTGAAACAAAACCAGGCACTGAACGATTTCACCTCCAGTTTACTACAGCTTCATTTGTTTTCTTTTTATAGAGCCACTGCTTCCCAGTGACGAATGGGCTGAGAGCGAAGTACCACCTTCTCCACCACCACATCCCATTCTGGAATTGGGCCTTGAAGATTACAGCCACAGGTACTGATAAAATGACAGATCATAAATGTTCCTTGTTATGGTTTTCCTGGGAAAACCCAGCAACCTTATTTTACCTTTCTTTCTTTCCAGAATGGAAATCTCGTAGTAGCTATTTCTTTCACACTGAAAGCTGCTCAGCGTTAATAGCTTAAATGGTTCATATTTCGCTTCCTGGGGTTTTTCATCATTTATTATGAAATATTTAGGAAAATTGTTGAATTTTCTTTTACCAAGTTAAAAATTAGAACAGTAGAACTCAAAGAAAAGTTATATGGGAAAGTATAAAACAAAACTGAGAAGACATATAGCTTAGGTTTTTCTCCTTCATTTGTAATTGGCAAACCTTAAAGATATTTTAAAAATAGCTGTTCCAAGAAAGTTAATGGAATCTAAAAATTAAAGCAGCACCATATATAATCTAAAATATTGAAAAGAGTGCCCAGTCTTATATCCATTCTGTAATAGAAACCAAAGAAATCAATATTTTTTAGACTCACACAAGCATGAGAAAGAAAGAGATTTACTAAGCATACACACCATTCGACTAGTGGAATTCATAGATTTTGTTCTTCTGATGAGTTTTAAAAATCATTAAATTGCTCCTTTGCTATTTTCTGTATTTATTATGGCTGTTAAAAACTGTGTTTTATTCCATTCTATGTCCCATGATAATGCTGTGAAATTTTTTCATTTTTCTTGCAGCAATCCAGCGTTATTCCTATTATACTTTTTACTACAATCTGCTAAAAATAATGCAACACAACAAGAAGATAGCTAACTTTATTAGCTGGAAGTTTACATATATTTAGCTATGTCTAATTCCTACATTTTTGAAGTCAGGTATCTTACTCAAATGCAGTTTCATGAGCGAGATTGATAATCACAGTAACATTCTAGATCAGTATCTCTGGGGGTTTCTTGAAAGAAATTCTGGATATATGTAATTTTGTTCATTCTTTTCCTTTGCGTGCCTCCTGAATCAAAGTTGGCAGATTGGTGGCATTAAAATATCCATTTAAAAAATAATTTTATGTATTCTACTTTAGCATTTATCCTGTTTCTATGTGCCAAACTGTTGGGATAGTGCAAGGGTGAATCAGATGTAAACCCTACCCTCAAGAAGATGGTAGGCTAGTAGGTAAAAGTAACAGCTAGAACGCAAGGTTCAGATGGGTGTAGACAAAATGTCTGGATGTCTAAGGTGGGGAGAATGCTTCCAGATAGAGAAGCGGGGAAAACATTGTGGAAAAAGTAGCATATGAGCTGAACCATAAACTATGGATAGGAGATGGACATGAGATGAGCCCAGGAAGGAAGGGAATTTCAAAGACAGGAAAGGGTAGAAGGAACAGCACAGAGGTAAGAAAGTAAGTTCATTTGTGCAATTTGTATCATGGCTGATTGGCCAGACAGTAAAGCCAGGTGCAAGAATAAGAACTACAGATTTTGTTAATTCGATAGTAGAATCTTACTGTAGGGTTTCAGCGGACAGTAGCATGAGATGACCCAGGTTTCAGTTGTGTGTAACAAGGTTTAAGTAAATGGAGACAGGTTAATATCTACTGGAAGCCAGAGACTTTAGATACCTTCTGAGGCAACTGCAGTGAAAGGTACTGAGAACGTGTGCTGTGGAGGGTGGGGAGGAGCTTTCGGATGAGAAACCTTCAGGGAGAGAGGCAGTTAGGAGATGTCACAGAGATAGAATTGCTGCGAATTAGCAACTGCCTTTTTGAGTGCTTCAGTGTTTCCACAGATTTTTTTTTTCCTTTCATTTTCAGTAAAGCTCTTTCCTGCATGATCTTGAAAAACAGCTTATATTGGCCCTCACTGCTGTCAGTCTTCGTTACATGGTTTGATATGGTAACTTCCATTTCCTTTCCCGCATCTTCCTTCCTAACCACTTGTGTTTAGGCTTTCTGTTCTCACCACTTTACTGATTAAATACTAACAATAATCTCCTTTCAATCTATAGTATGTCATTTTCTCAGGCTTTATTTTTCTTTCCTACTTTATAATATTCGATTGAGTCATTTAGTCCCTCACTCATCTATTCAGAGGTATTTCTGGAACTCTGAGCTAGGCACTGCAGAAAGTACTCAGACGAACTGGAAAGCATCCCTGCCCACAAGGAATTCAGTCTCCTCTTGAGGAGACAGACACACAGATGATTAGGAAGCAGCCTGCTGAGCATTAGATACAAAACGCTGGAGCCCTGAGGAATGAGCCACTGACTCTTGCCTGCAGGTATCAAGGAATGTTTTACAGGAGAAGTAGTGTTGAAGCAGTTCCTTGAAGAGCAGAAAGGAGCTTACTGGGCAGAGAAGTGGTGGGAAGGGCAACTGAGGTTAGGAAAACCAAGCGATGGGAGAGGGAAATGCAAAGTGTGTTCAGTATGCCTGAAGCATATGCTCTTTGCGGGGAGAATCAATGAGAAGGGCATTGTCTGCCATACTCCATGAGCACCATGCTTCTCCGGAGAGCAGTGGAGGAGTATTGAGGGGTTTCAAGCCTGGGTGACATATCAAGTTGAGCAGAGTTCTGTTGTGGAGGATGAATGGAGGGAGGAAGCCATAGACAAGGATATCAGTCTGGGGACAGGCAAAAGAAGGGCTTGAATGAAGGGAGCTGCAGCATAGCTGGAGAGGAAAGGACAGAACCAAAGACATTTTTGAGGTAGAAGGAACAAATCTAAAGCTTCGAAACTCTCTCCCTCCTGGGATCCGGTAACCTGCTCCATCCGGCAAGCTGCTGTGTTGCCTAGGTGACCAGCAGCAGTGGAGTTGGATGTGTGAAACTTGAGGAAGTATGGATGGCTGAGCAAAGGAGGCTGGGAGGCTGTCCTATCTTTCAAAAAACAAACAAACAGAAAATAGTTAAAAATCCTCTAAAAAGGAACAGTGGTGCTTTAGTGATGGAGCCAGTTTTATGAAGCAGAAAACTGTATTGCATGAGGAATAAAACAAATTGTAGCAAACTCGATTCCTGTACTTTGAATCAAAATTAAATCAGGAATTTACTGAACTTATTTGCACTGTTATGTCAATGATTATTAAATAAAAGTTTATAATATGTACGTCCAAATAAAAAAGTAAATAAACATAACGGAAATATATTTTCTATTGTGATATCTTAGGGACACTTTAAGGCAAATTAACAGCAGACAGAATATTGTTGAATCTTATTAACAGTTTAGACAATATTTGGTTATTCTCTACATGTTCATAAGTCTCTCCCTTTTGGTTCTCTCATTTCTCTCGCTTGCTTGCTCACATTCACACATGCACACACGCACACGCAGACACACACACATGACCTGCATCTACTCTCACTCACAGTAGCCAGTTGTTGAAGCCTATTCATTGACACCTGAGACTTCAGACATAATTTTTTTTTGCAAGCCCCTCGAAATCTTCCTCCCCTGCTTTTACTTCAGACAGTTCTTGAACATTCATGGCTGGATTTTATATGTCTTTCACATTCCTGATTTGTCACCACATTCTGGACACTGGCATATGTTTCATGCTACCCTTATTTATTCATTATGCAGCATAATTTGACATTGAGTATCATTTCTATTTGATAGATTCCCTGGTTGTTCATGCTGAAAACACAGCCTTTATCTAAGACATGTCTTTGGCCCGCTGTCAACTTCCAGCCTCCCACAGTATCCACTGCAGACCACTCAGCCATGCTAACTCCCTTCAACATTAAAATATGGCACATTTTATAGTTAATCACTGTGTCACTCTCTCACTTCGGAAACTTTCAATATGTAGCATAAAATTGCAAACTATTTTACTAACCTAACTTACATGTTTAAAATATTTTCACATTAACTAATCCAATACTACACTCATTATCTAAGTGCATTATATGCTCACAATGCCTTTAATCCCATGATGTTTACTGCCCTTCTTAAATACCTACTAATCTGATATCAGCTTTATTTTGCCTTATTTCTATTTTGTACTGTTACAAGAAGGATCCTTCTATGGAAGGTTTTCAAAGCGGACCCTTGGTCACATTTAAAACAATGGTAGCAGATTTGTATATCAGTATGATTAATTTAATGGACACATTCAGGCATATATGTAGATATGCATATATGGATATACATATCTATATACATATGTATGAGTATTTGTTACATGTGTATGTATAAAGCAGCTTTTTATTTATTTAGAGAGGTCTTTACTTGATGTTATTGCATCAAGTGGCATTGCCACCTTGTGTGTATGCTTTTGTTTGTTTTTTCTTTTTCGAGATGGAAATAATTGTTACCCAAGAGTCTGGAAACTTGAGTTCTTATTCTTAATTTGTCAACTAATGCCTGGTTTGGTAAAGTCGTCTAAGATGGTGAAGCGAGTTAACCAGTATGTTACTCATTTGGGTAGATTCCCATAGTCTGCCTTGAGCAGAGGACTTTAAATGCAGTGTCGCCTAAGCTTTAATGAGGAATATTCATGTTAGTTCTAAACCTCCTCCCTAAAGGCTTTCATTATAACGTATGGCATCTGTTTTGATTGACTCTTCGGTTTTCATTTATTTCATGATACACACCACTCTATTGAAACCAAAGCTAACCTAAAATGTAAGCAGAATAATAGAGTGAGCAAATCTACACTAACAGGGAAAGTTTTGATTTCTGTGGATTCAAGATCAGCAATAACCTGTGCCCCAGGCTTACTCACCAAAAGTTCTTGTGGCTCTGAGAGAAAAGTTCAAGACCCCACAGTTCTGGTCCTGGCTTTGCCACTGGCCAGCTGTTGTGTATGACCTTGGAACATCATCCTCTTATTAGGCCTCCGTGTCTTATCTATAAGATGAAGAGTTAGATGTGGTGACCTTTAATGCCTTCTGGCTCTTAAAGTCTGTGATTCTATGAAGGCCATGAGTCTTTCTGACACTAAAACCACATCATCACAAGAGATCAAAAGATGAAGAACTAAGTGCAAATAAAGGTCAGATAACACATTTAAAGGCAAGTGCTTCCAAACATCAAGGCTCAAGGAGAAGCTCATGTTCACAGTAGCATCTCTGAATTCATCCTTAAAATGGGCTGAAACAATTAGAGTGTTGCTATTATGCTAGATCAGTGTCAATAGCATTAGTAGGTCAAGGATTTTTGTTCACAGTTGGCATATTTCACCATCACTTGATACTACAGCTAATCCTCTTTATATATCAGTGGCTTTATCCATTGAGAATGTAGCCAGACAATAAGAAAGAAGCAAAAAAAAGAAAAAAAAAAAATAACTGAACAAACAAATAAGAAAACAGCTATAATTCTAAAGAGTAGATTTAAACTTCTTGAAAAATTTTTGTGAAAACAAGTATAATTTCTTCACTGGAGAGCGTGCCTCAGGCTCTTCTTATTCAAAGACCACTCTAACCTACAGAAGTAAAGATAAGGTTCAATAGCTCACTTATTGAACTCTCTGTGCTAGGCACTAGAGTCAGTATTTAACAAATCTTAATTTATTTAATTCTTACAACAACTTAATGAAATTTATAAAGTTCTATTACTATTACTATCCATTTTATGCACTAGAAAACTGAAGGAATGGACTCTGACATTTCACTGTCAAGTCCAGGGCCCTAACCATCACACCACATTACCCTTCTAAATAGGAGCAGAGAAAGGCTCTTGGTCACAGGCCTATTGAGAGGCTGAAAAAACAAGTCAAAGAAATTGTTAAAAGCCTAGATAACTCAACGAGCTGAATGAAACTTACGGTGACTTGGGAAGCAAAAGCGATTCTATTTATCTGTTCAATTGTTTCCTAAATGCTTCTATAGAACTGACCCTGTGGCAGACACTATCCTCTCCTGGCAGACACTATCCTGCTTACTTTACCCATTTTATACATAAGGTAATTGAAGCACAGAGAGGTTCAATCACTTGCCCACGTCCCATAGCTAGTAAGCAGCAGAGCCAGAATTTAGAACTGGTCAGACATGCTCTGGCATCTGTGCTCTTGAGTACTGTGCTGTGCTGGCCTGTCACAGGTACTTCTTAAATCTACCCACTATGTAAAAATAACAGAGGCTCATTCATTCATTCAGCAATGTTATTATAGCTGCATATGAATTTTAATATTGCTCAGAGGCAATATTAATTATGAATGACTAACGAGTTTCAAGAAGAGATTAAACTTATTTTAGTATATTTGATTAAGAAACTGAGATCCCCTATACATTTTAGAAGGGTTCTCATTCATAATTGTTTATTTTGGGGGGTTGTTTTATTATTTATAGTGTCAAATCCCAACTGTTTGAAAAACTCAGTGTCAGTACTTTCAGATTTACTAAGGATACTTGATTTGAGTTTTCACTGTATTTAAAATTAGATAAAGTTATGTAGAAATGAGCTACCATATTTACTTTCTAAACATATGTAATTCCTTTATATAATCCCCTCCATCCTCAACCAAAATAAATACAACATTCAGCAGAAATGGAATTCTTTGAGATTGACTACAAGTACTAGGAAGCTTATAATGGACATTTGATGTATCTTGTGTCTAAATTGTCAGCTGTGCCTTTCCTGTTATTTTCTTTTGGTATTATTGATGAGCAGACTGTTTGTTCTGCATTAACATTAGTTTTAGAAAATAGACCTTAAAATAGTAGAAAACGAAACTACTGCAGCCATCAGTCATTCAACGGGGTGGTTTTCTCTAAAGGATATACCCTTTCACTTATCTTTAAAGGAAGAACATGCTTAGCCCACAGAAATTTGTTAACCTGCTTATAGACTTTGCTAATATCTGGCGACATCCTTTGAAGTGCCAATGTATTCCATGCTTGCCTTACACACTTAAAGTTATATATTGTACTGCAGCATCCCAATTAGCGGAAATCAGTGAAGAGGAAAACACAATATTAGCCAGAGAATATTTTATTTAAATTGTAGAGTGCGATAAAACATATGAAAACAGAGTTGCTACATCTCATAAACCTGAGATTCAAGAATTGGTTTAAAAAGCATGGTCAAGAACTGCAGAAAGAGCGATGAGGGACTCTGTTCAAAATGAGAATTGCTTCCTTTTAAAAAAAAAAAGAGAGAGAGAGAGAAAGATTTTATTCTAAACCTAAATACGGTCTATGGCTTTTTTTCCGCAGCTCTGGGGTAGATTCAGCAGTATATTTTCCAGATCAGCACATCAACTTCAGATCTGTGACACCAGCCAGGCAGCCTGAATCAATGAATCTGAAAGCCTCAAAGAGCATGGACCTTGGTAAGTGAGGGTGAGGTGACATCCAGGTCAGCTCTCCAGCCTCAGCTCATCTATCTTCCAAAATGCCCTGCTTTTGTTTCTTCAATTCCAACCTTAGGGGGCAAGGTCTGCTGAAGCCTGCAGGATGGGATAATGGTCATCCTATCTTCCTGTCTTCTCTCACACACTTAATTGTAATTACCCCTATTTAAAAGAGAGATAAATGACTTATTTTTATCAAGTGGTCCATATAGGTCAGAAAAATACGACTATTCCTTCCGGAGGAGTTGAATGCCATAAGCATCTTTAAACTCAACTGCCTTTGTATCTGTCCTCTCGCTTCCATTTGGTACCTTTCCTGTTGCAGGGCCTTGTAAGATAATGTGGTTAAATGAATCATCTTCTACAAGGCTTTCCATCTCTATGTGCGATGCATAGGGATGGCAACACAGGATTCATCTCTTTAAATGCCCATCTCAAAATCCTGTGACACTGGAAACAAGAAGGATGCTTAGGTTTGCCAGATAGAGGGTGTCAGGGTACTCTGGGTCTGTGCCTGAGCAACTTCAGTGAGGTTCTGAGCCCTGCAGAGAATTTCTAGGTGACCGTTGGCTCCCAGGGCACAGCAAAGGCCCTTGCAAATGCCGTTCTCCAGGCCCTGGAACGTGGGGCCCCACAAGACATTTCAGATACCCAAGGACATTGCTGCCCTCCCATGGGCTCTTGGAAAGAGAGAACTATTAGAGAAGAGAGTGGGTGCAAAATAAATTCTCAGCAAAATGTTTATTGCTTCCTGCATGCTCAGAGGCCAAGCTTTGCAAATGTTTTTTTTCTTGAGGCGTATTGCATATTTCATTAGTAGCGACAAGAAAATAGAATAATCAAAACTGCATGTTCCATAAAACAATCTGATAAATAGTGCTTATCTATAACTCATTTACAGGAGTTCAGAAAAATGTTCAATCATGATGAAACAAGAGAAATTGATTCTATTTTCTATAAATTAAACAGATCACTGGGATACATTTCCTCTAATCACCTGTAGTGAAAGACAGATAGAAAGCCTTAACAAGGAAGCTGTCTTAAGCACTGGTCAGGAAGGGGTATTTTCTCCAGTGTGAATCTTTGACAAAACAAAGGAATAATGTGTGACAGTTACATAGGTTATTACTAATAATTTAAGGGGCAATTTATTTTCATAGAGTGCTTGATAAACATTTCCTGTTCTGTCTTCCCAATTTCTCTATGGAGAAGATGAATGGATAAAAACTGCTCTTAATTTGGGGGACCAATATGTTACTGTTTTTCTCATTTAATTTTAAAAGAAGCAGTAGCCAGCAGTATGGTTCTAAGAAATCTCTGCAAAGCTAAAAATACATCCATTTTAATTTAAGGAAGAAAAAATATTGTCGAATCGGTCAAAATAAAACCTAAGGCAGAACTAGAAACATTTTTTTATATATTCTTTGTTACTGAAAACTTTGTTTTTGAGAACTTTTCTCCTTTAAATTGAAATAGCCCTTGTAACATATGTATGGTTAACAGTCACCCATTGCGTTTTATTGTATTTATTCTATAAATGACAACAATAATCGGGATGATTGTTCAACTTACATAATTGAGCAGAGGTCATGAGCCATTTTCTTCAGGACAGAAGTGCCAAACTAAAAGCATCGGCTAAAAAAAAATTCACCATAAAGCAGAAGCAGGAAAATATGCTGTAAAAACATTTTTAAAGTAACCATCAGAGTTTGTTCCCTTCCAGGAAATGCCAATTTAAAGCTAACAGTCTTGCAGAGGCTCTAAGGGTCAATATTCTAGGACAATTCTGAACCTCTGTCCCCAGAACAATTGAGTGAGCTCAATAAATGTGTTGATTTTCTCGGTAAATAAACTCAGATGATACCAGAATGATAAACACTGTGTCTTTCCTATTTGATTAGGTGAAAAGAATATTGTGAGTAGTTTAGTTTTCTGTGTATAGCATTAAGCCAATATAAGGAATTTGCTGAATAGGTTGATGACTATGCTTACAGCAGTAATCTTTCAGCAGGGTTAAGATCCATTTTTCAAAAAGTAAAAGAAAACCAAAAAAACAAAACAAAACAAAAGCCCTCCCATTTATTATGTAATTAATTTATGTTGGATATTCCTTTTTTTTAAAGTTTATAGGAATCTTCAAAGGCTAACAGGCCCCATCAGTACCTTTTTGTTTGTTTTTGTTTGTTTCATTTTTGCTGCTGAGTTTAAGCAAGTATTTTAACCTGCATACTAATGGGTCGTTGTTCATATGCTCAAATTATTTTAAAAGTGAGTGGATTCCATTTACTTATGTTCACTTAAGTTTTCCAAAGACAGACACTCCTTATAAAAAAAATAATAAAGTGTTCTCATCCCCATCACCTTCCCCTGTTCTCCAGACACAAGCATAATGTTAAAATAGTTTGCTGTGTATATCCTTCTAGAAAGCACACTACGCATTTGCTGTCCCATCTATGTACATGTCTATATCACATTTGTTTCTTTATAATAGTTGTGTGGTATTATGTTATATGATTGAATCTTGATTTATAATTTACTTTTTCCTTTTTGATCAAATTTGGGCTTAATTGAGAATTTTAGTTTTGTTGCTTTTGTTGGATTAGAGGAATCTATTTGTATTTCTTATTCTACAATTTGCTTATTCTCATCTTTTGCCATTGTTTCCATTTGTTAATTCTTTTTCATCTTGAGACTATTACGTGTGTTGCAAATAATTTCTTGCAATCTATTATTTGCCTTTTTAGTTCAAGCCTGATATTCTTAACTATTAAAAAGGGTTTTGGCTTATAGTCAGAGATTTCCATCTTTTCCTTCATGACTTTTGGGTTTTATACTTATCTCATTAATTTCCTTCTAGTGCTTTTAAAGGCTTTTTTTTTAATGTACAGAAATCCATAATATGTTTTTATCCATGGTTTATAAGATGGGAAATTTTTTCTCCACAGAAACAGGCAAATTATTAATAACACTTACTGACTTTTGCATCCTTTCCCCAGTAATTCAGAATGCAGTCACATTGAATACTAAATTCCCTTACATACATCGGTTGGTTTCTAGACATGCTGTTCTGTTGATATATTAGTCTGTCCCATGACAGTGTCACCCTTTATAAATTATCATGCTATCTTATTGTATTTTGATAATTTGTAGGATGATCTTCCTGATTTTTCTTCTTTTACAAAATTACTCTGATTCTTCACATGCATTTATTCTCCCACATTAACTTCATATTAGCTTATCAAAATAAATTTAAAAGTTAAACAGGAATGCTTCTATGGTGTATGTGCACACACACATGTGTGTCCATCATGATGTTTGCTGATAGTTCCTGATAGGAATGTTTCTATAAGGTTAAATAAGCTTCTTTGTATTCCTAGCTTCTTAAAAAGTTTTTTATTTGCTCATTTTGTTTAATCAGGAATGGGTGTTGATTTTTATTAAGTGATTTTTAAGGATCTATACAGAATGCATTTTGTTCTTTATTTTATTGATACAGTGAATTATATTAATAGATTTCCCAATATTAAATCTTTGACTCTTTCTGAATGGCTCTAAATTTTTCTCTGTACTTGAAAAGGGTAGAAATGAGTAACACTATCTGTGTGCTCTAAAACATAGGTCTAAAACTCTGATCCTATTTTATTCAGTGTCATTAATTCTTGTATATCCATTGTAGAGCTTTTTTAAGACTATTCTGCCTCAATATTTTGTAGATACTTTTGCTGGCATGCATGTAGCCACATTTAAGTCAGATCAGGGATGATTAAAATGATGAATAAAAGGAAATTTATTTTTAAATAATTGGATGCAACTATGCTTATTCAAAGGGGTTAGGGTGTCATTTTCTGGGTTTTCCAGAAAATCAATCTTTTCCTACTAATTGTAGACTTTCCTCTATTTACTTAAATTACCAGAATTACTGTGTTCAGTCTGGATCCCTTTAATTTGTTCATAATTGAGCTTGTGTGGGTGTTGAGTTGGAAGCTCTCAGGAGCTGAATAACACAGCTGCCTCTTTGGCCTTTGGCATAGGGTTTTCCCCCAAAGATCTGCCCTTGTTGGCAGTATGCCAGAGGGTTACATTCAAAGACTTTTTGATGAGGAATAAACATCTTTAATTTCCTGGCCTGGTGTTTTATGACCCAGTAATACTATTTAAGTATTAGTCTGAATTATTCTAGGGATAGTACTTCAGTATTTTGGCCCATTCATTGACCTGATCTATATAGCCCCATTCAAAGTTAACTTTAAAACATTTTCCACAACAATATTTTTTTTAGAGTTTTCTCTCCTGTCTCAAATCGGCCTCCTTCTCCCATTTCAGAAGGGTGTTCTGTAACACAGGAGAAGACTGAGGGCAGTGCAGATGGAAGATGCTGGCCAGCTGTCTTGCCTCTGTTCAATGAGAGGAAATGAGCTTAAAGTGATGCATGAGGCTTTCGGGCAAAATTTTAGGAGGTTTCTTGACAATGATGGTTGTTAACATTCCATGTCTTGCAGACTCTCAAAAAAAGCATGTCAGTCATCCCTAAAATCAAGACGATAAATAAATCGACCAATTTTCTTTTAAAATCTGTGATTCAGCAGTTTTAGTTTTTGTTAATTGCTTGTTCAAAATTTGTTGTGAGACAGAAAATATTTGTAGATACTACAGTTGAAGAAAATTATAAATCCACTGATTTCTCATGTCAACAAAGGTAAATATTTGGGTCACATTTTAAATATAACCCTTTCATACACATCAGACATTCCTCTCAGAAAGTAGTTAGGCATCTCTAGTATCAGATCGAAGATGGGTATTAAAAAAGTCAATTAACCCCACTCTGCTTTTATAATACTTTCTTTTTAAAGCTAGTTCTTGTATAGTGAGGTACTCCTTGTTTTTATGTGAGATACTTCTATATGCGTTTTTATTAGGAAGTCAAAAATCCCGAACACAATACATAGGAGAATTTTTATAAAAGAGTGCATTCTAGTAACTGTGATGCTGGTTTATCAATTAATATATGTTATGTGATATGTATAATAAATATTAATATAGTTTTAATATAAATGTTTATTTATATGCACGGATCTTCTTTATTGTTCATCAATAAGTAATATCTCCGAAGATGGTGAAAGCTGAATCAAGTACTTCTATCTAAGGTATAACTTAAACTTATTAAAAAAAAAAAGACCTGATTGGTAAAGAAGAATTAACGGTAACACTAAAAGAAAGTGTGTGCCATCTCTAATACTTGAGAAAGAGTATAACGACATAGTCAGGTGTATGCCCTAAGCTTTAGGAAGTCAAAATTAAGGAATTACAGAGAATGTTTACTTTTTCATTAAACAAATGTTTATTGAGCCTAGTGTGTTCCAGGAAGTGGATTAAATATTGATGATTCAGTAGTAAATGAGAGAAATGGTTTTGCTACACGTACCTAGACTAAAACCCTAACAGGAAAGGAGAACTCAAGAGTTAAGATTTCCAGAAGGAAATGCTGACATTAGGATGATAAGTTATCTCAGAGAGGAAGAAAAGGGAGAGGCATCTGAAGACACTAGTGTGGCTGCTTCAAGAACTAACTGATAAGCTCGGCTGTGTAAAAAGAGGCAGAGAGAGAGAGAGAAAGAGAAAGAGAGAGAAGGGAAGGAAGGAAAGGAAGGAAAAGAAAGGAAAAAGAAAGAAGGAGGGAGGGAGAAAGGAATAAAAAGAAAAAGAAAATGCAGGAAGATCTAAACAGCTGCTTGAGATGAGACTTGCAAAACCTATAAGAGTTAGACCGTCAAGCTATTTTTACAGTACCAAATAGAAAATGTGGTGGTGGCCCATTGTTCAGAACACCTAACAGCTGTCAGGTGGAAAGCAGAGCCACCTAGTTTCTGTGTTAATTTTATCTTCATCCGCACATGAGAAAGATGTTTGAATTAGAAAAACATGGCTTCCAGCAAATGGAAGGCTAGACAGTTTATATTCTGTACATAAAAGGATTGTGATTATAAAGTGACTATCCCTAATCATTAGAAATTAAGAAGAGCAGGCCTTGCTCTGGAGGACAGGAAGCAATTTACCAATTTTCACAAATATGATGAATTCCAGAAACAACTGGTGAAAACTAGTGATCTCAATGCTGATCTTCAGAGGGTTTCCATGTTTGTAAAATGAAAAGAAAAAAAAAAGTAGTGGTCACCAGCAACCTCCAAGGGGATGATGGGGGAGGGGAGGTGTCTCAGAAACAACTGCTGTCTTCTTTTTGATAGGATTTCTAGGCTAAAAATTTAGAGAAATGTTATAAGTGTAGTTTATATTGGTCTTTATAAAGATATTTCAATTTATTTTCCTATTGAGACTTGAGCCAAATTATACATTAAGGTAGGTAATAGCATTAGAAAACTCTTTCTCAAAATGTGATAATTAAGGTTCATTGTTAATTCTGAAAAGAACTGTATATACTATAAGACTCTGTACTCGGCTTCTCTCATTATATTCTAATAAGTAACAACAGAATTTGATGGAGAATAGATATGTATAATTTGGATGAAGGCATGAAAGACATTCTTACCAAAATTTTAGTAGATTCTGTCTCAGAAGTGAGTGATATGTTAGATTGACAGAGTTAGCATTCAAATAATTTCTTCTAAAGTTGAAGATAAAATTCAACAAATAATAATGGGTGAATTCATCTAAAAGGCATTTAGTAGATACTTAATATTTTCCAGGCAATATCTTAGGTGAATAAGACAAAGGCTCAATTCTTATGGTATTTTCACTCTCTTGGTAGTTAGATAATAAAGTTTTATGTAAGTAAATAAATAATAAAATTTCTGATAGAGATGATATTCCTGAAACCAAATTCAGGTAGAGATGAGACTGGGGAGAAGTGAGTCTATTTCAGAGAGGGCGGTGAAAGATAAAAGTAATGTCCTGAAGTCAGGATAAAAGAATTAAATTGTAAAAGTATAGAGTTTGAGAGACCTGGCATAACAACAGTTATTAAAGATGTCCCTGGTTTTTAACTATTTGCCTGAAATGGGCACCCCCAAAGCTAGTTCCGTGTTACCAGACCAAGGAAAATTATAGTTCTATAATACCTTGGCCTGGTTGTAACATAGATAGTACTGTAATTAATTTCAGGTACAAAATTTTAAGAGACCAAAAAAAAAAAAGTGTAGAATGCATCCAGATATTGGTGAGAGGCTTAGAAACCATGTCCAATGAAAAACAGTTGAAAGAAATAAAATATCTTGCTTGGAAGAGAGATGACTTGATGCATACGAGAGCTCTCCTTAGATATTTTCATGGCTGATAATTGAAAAATTCAAATCTGTACAAAATTGCATATGCACCCGAAATATATCTAGTGGTGATAGTCAAATCAAAGTTTATGAGCTTTGAAATTTAGGAAGTTAATAGTGATGAATTCTAGTTAGTGGTATGCAAAGAAAAAATAGATATATGAATTAAAACAACTCAGGAAGACTGAGAAGAAAAGCAAAATTCTTCAGAATTATGGAAAAGGCACCTTTGTGTATTTTTCAATATTAGATAAAGGATAAAGTTTCTTTTCATTTTTTGTTTATAACCATACAATTTATAACTGAAGTGGGAAGACTTAATGAAGACAAATTGAGTTTAGAGAAATTAATTACATATCATGACTCAGGCTGAATTCTTAAAAAGACATCTTCGGTGAAAAAAGAGAAACCAGTAAACTTAGAATGACTGACTTTACACATTGTTTACAGCACTGCCATCCAAAGCAAGCCTCTTTCAAAACATTAGGAAATCCAACAGTTGGATTACTTAACATAACTTAACATATAATTAAATTTTAGACAATTGTACTTTTTGAAGTGAAAATGAATTATGAACTAGTATTAATATTAACTGAGTTACAGAGATATAAATCACTTCTCAATATCTATAATATAACTGTAATCTTAGATATAGCAGAGTAGTACAGATTTTCTTTAAAATTAGAATAACTATTTGAGTTGGAAGCAAGGGCATAAAAATGCCTGCCTCTTTGTGTAATGGACATGATGCTCACCCTGTAAGTCCATATGTATCGTTTTTCCCTGCCTTTTTTTTTTTTACATTTCCCTAAGAAATATGTTTTCAAGAAATATATTTTTAAGAATAATTTCACTTTGTGTTTATTATTACTATTAATTGGAAAATGATGCCTTTTGTGTAGAAATTGTAATTTTATACTACTTTATATGTTTTAGACTTGTCCAAAAGTTGGGGCATATTTCATCCCGCCACTCTTATACCATCTCCAATGAATAAATGGTGACAAATACCTTAAACACATTTGCTCTTATTTACCATTTGTTCAATGAATGGCTAGGAGGCACAACTCTCTCATATACCTCCTTCAGGAAAAATTAGTCTTTGAATCAAGGCTCATCAATCTTATATAAAACATGTAATCCGATGCTTAGAACATACAAGATGCAATGTTGTTATTAGTACTAGTAATAGCCATGGAGAGGATCATCTTAGTAGTATTATTAGAGGTGAGCCTCTACATCTTCTACACATTTTTCTTGTAATTGGCGGTTGACTTGAATTGTCAATATGGTAAATTCTCTTCAAGTGTTATGAAATACTGGGGAAAGGTTACATGGATTTTGTACATCGATTCTTAATCAATGATGGGGTCACAAATGGTCTCAAATGTTGCCATGTACTTTTTCACTAAAATTACATTTTCTTGGTCAGTGGAATATGTAGATACTTTTTAAATTCAGTGTCTGGAAGGGAAATCCAAAGTTCTGTTTTCCCACAGGAGATATAAATAAAACTATAATGTTTAGAAATGTTTGTAATTGAGCCTTAACTAATGATATATGCCAATAGCAAACTCATGCAGATCTTTATTAAATTAACCTCTATATTTAGAGCATTGTTTAGGCTCTAATGGGAAATCCTGATCAATAAGAAACTGCCGTATCCTTTAGAACTGATATATTCTTAAAACTTGGATTAGTCATGAAGCACTTTCCTTTTTTATTGTGTACCTCAATTAAAGTTCTACCTCTCAGATACTAAGCATTTTAAATAAAGCCAAATATAAAGCTATCTTTCTCACTTGCCTTTGTTTTGTAAACTATTATTCATATTTAAATGAAATTCTGTGTTCCTTCTTAAAGACCTTTTGTATTAATATAAGAACATCTTCATAAAAATATGAAGCTAAGGAAGCTATTCAAAGAATGGAGCAAAATACTTAAATCCTCCTTGCAAATATGAACCAAATTCATTTTAGTTGTTTCAAAGTAAGCATTCCATTAGCATAAAATATTATATATAAATATATAATTAAATATAATCAAATATATAATATAATAGTGTTAAATGAAGTTTTGCAGCTTCATAGTTGACTCTTCTGAACAGTATTTAGAATGATACGTATTTGTTATTGGCCATGTTTTATGTGGAAATTAAAACTACTATAGGGAGTTACAACTATCTCATTCTTATGTACAGTAGTTGCAGTTTTTAATAAAGCAAAACTTCTTTAGTCTTACATATTTTTTCTATATACATATTTATATTTTTATATTCTTTTTCCCCAAAATGATTATACTGAATATATGCTTTTAAATTTGTGTCTTTTAAGAACAATCTATATCTTAGCTTCTAAAGTATCATCACTTAACTGTAAGATTTGCTCTTACATAAATTTAGCCTGACTTATCTGCCTAATATTATTTGGCCATATGGATTGTTTCCAATTCTTTGTTCTTAGAGCAATGCATTGAGCCTGCAAGTGTATAAACCTTTGTGAATAATCATGATTATTTTATTATTATAAATTCTGTAAGTATAATTCCTTGGCCAAATGTTGTTTAAAGATGTAAAGCTTTTGATAGATATGACCAATTGCCCTCCAAGAAGGAAATTTTGCTCTTATCAGTAGTATATGGAAGGATCTGAGTGGTTTTTTTTTTGTTCGTTTGTTTGTTTTTTTGCCAATTTTATAAGGTTAAAAGGAATATTTTTATTTACTTTTAAAATTACTTCTGGGGCTAAACATTTTTCATATATTTATTGACTATGTTTTCTATTGTGAAACATCTGAGAATTTCCTCTGTAAGTCTGAAAATATCTAAATTAAATATCACCTTTCTGGAAATAAAACGTTATTGTACGTTAAAGGTCAAATCACAACTCTTGCTCATGAGGGAAAATAGATATTTTGCTTTTGCGTTCCTAAAGCTATGTTACCTGCTCCAAAATACATATTAATTAATACATCTGTGTCTTTCATTAAATGGTTAGAAAGTGTCTAGCTAAACATCAATAGGAGGCAGAGTCAGAACTTGGACTTATTTATGATAAAACCTGCTTAATCTATGGTTAGTTAATCTTTTAAAAAATAATTTCTTTTAGTTCTCCATTGGAGTACTAAATACTATATATACAGTAGTTCTGGCCACTTTAGAGCACATTAGTACAAAGGCTGGCATCACCAGAAACACCTACTGTGTTTTTATAAGACTGAAAAGTTGTCCAGCACCTGAATATATAATTTCAGTCCCAGGTGAAATTCATCCATCTATCTATTCCTGCCTCCCTGCCTGCCTTTGTTCCTTTGACATATATGCTTCTTCTAGGGTAGGTACTATTCTTAATAATTGAGACTTATCAGGGACAACACACAATAATATCTTATTTCTTCTGTAGGTTACATTAGTGGAAATAGTCTCATGAACAAAGTTTGAGAGAGTAGGGATATAAATGGTCAGAATAAAATAAGTGAATGAAGACACCAGAAAGATATTCAATATAACAAACATAAATATCTACAAATTGAAGAGAGAGGAAACGTGACTGAAAAGGCTAATGTCTCAATACCTACTTGGTTTTTAGTGTTCATTAAAAGGTTACTAGGAACTCTATCCAATAAAAGTACTAAAATTAAAGTGAAAATTAAAATAGAGATCAAATTGGAAATTAACTAATCAAGAGTGATGGTTTCAAGTGAGCTGGGAAAAGCTGATCTACCCTCTGCTAATCCAAGAACTAACTAGCGTAATCCCCAAGTACTTTAGGATGGTCTTAAAAGAATTGTGAGAAACTGAAAATGTCTCAGCTGAAATTCCTTAAAAGTAAAACAAGGGCATATCAGGAAATTGGGAAACATTTAGTTTATTTTCTAAATTTGGAAAAAGTTATGGTAACATAATTCGAAATGAGTGAAAAATGAGTTACATCAGAGTTTTCCTATTACCAGCCTTAATAACTTGGTAGATGCCAAGTAAATCATCTTAGTGCTTTCCTGGACTCAGAAAGGCTAGAGGACAATCACAAGTGGCCAGGTCCTCTAGCCATAGGTTAGTAATGAATGGTCAAGCAAGTTTGGAAAATTCTGAGTTAAAGTTAAACTGTCTTCTTAAATACAAGGTTATTCACAGCCTTCAATGTGTTTTATATGCATTACCATTTTCTTAAGAGTCTTCAAGATATAATACATGCAGTATTTCTCAGACTCATTTGCTCCTAGAAACCTTGAGTTCAGACCATTTCATAAGACTAGTGCTTTGAAGAATGCTCTTGGCAAAGAGAAGATGTGTTTGTGAGGTTTAAAGGTGATGCGCTACAGCCCTAGTAGGGTGAAGAAAGGATTGCCAACAAGATGAGACATGTGGAGCAATGCTGTGAAGCGGGGTGCGACCTGAGAAAGAATCTCTAAGGTAGAGAAGTGTCCACAGATGCTAAATAAGTAGGAATTAACTGCAGACTAGCATGAAAGAGCAAGGTTGTAGCAAAGCCTGAATTATCCATGGACTATGATGACAGAATGTGGGTGACTGAGTGCAGGATGCCTCAGGAAGAATAGCACATCTATTGTAAAATAATCTTTACTACTTTATTGCACGTCAGTGACTAGAAGTAACTACCTTTCCTTTACATATGGTAAAATAAGAAAAATCAAACTTAGCCCAATATTCAAGGGAGTGACAATACCTATTAATCTAAAGTAAGAAGAGGAAAAAGAGAGAAAGCAGTAGGTAACTATAATGGTAGTAGTAGTAGTAGCTAATGTTTTTGAGCACTTGCTATATGCCACGTGTGGTTTTTTTATACAGCAATTCTATTGCCATTTTACAGATGATATAATGGGGCTTAAAGAGACTGACTTATCTAAGGTGGCATAGCTAGTCAGTGGTGGGGCCAAGTTTTGAACTCAGGAACATTTAACTTTGATGCCTGGGCTCCAAACCATAATGCCTTTTTGTTTCAAGTGAGACTTATTAGTTTCTTATCCTTAACTTTAAAAACAGAAGAGCCCATTCTCTCTTCTCTCCTATTTAAATTTCATCTTTCATTCATTTCACTAAAATCTTGCCTGCTCTGAGTAGCTGTCACTTGTCTCCAGCTCTTTCTCAGAATTTCTAAAGCTATTACCATTGACTTCACCAGTTTAGCATAGAATTGCATACTCTTTGGAGTACCTAGTATATGAAAATGTTTTCTCACTCCTCAACTGAGAAGCTCCTACAAGGTCAAACCTTGTATTTACTTAGCACTCTCTTCACCACTTAGAATGTGTAGGTGCTGAGTGAATACAAGATGGATGTTATGGATGGATAGTGTTAGAGCAATCTGGGTGCAATCTCAGAAACCCATTGATCTTGATGATTGATTTGTCTGATCTTACTAAGTAGACAGGTTCCCCTTTCCTACATCAAAATATTAAATGAATAGATGAATAAAAGTGCAGACAAATTCTTAAAAGATAAATGAATAAAAGTGCAAGTAAATATTTGGTTTGAGTAGCAAAATAGAATAGGGATAAAGATATTTCAGGAGGGTATAGAATAGAGCACTCTACACTCACATTCACTTAACCAAACTAGTTTTGTTCATTTGAGAGTGTTTGAAGAAGGTTCATAATAATGAACAGATTTAAAGAAAGAGTCATACCCAGGAAATATATAAGGCCAAGGGTGTTAATTTCATTGTATAGGAAATAGTGAAAGCAGTTGTTTAAAACTTCAAGAAAGGAGCCGTGTGCTTTATTTCCTAATTGAAGGAATCTATGAATAAATTAAGCAATCACTTGACATAATTGATTTAGATCATGTGAATTCACTTGCACTGCCAGAGAGGGTTAATTAGATTGTTTTGTGGCTCTTCATAGTCTTCTATCACGGACATTGTTTTTCCCATTTTATTCTTCTATACCTTCCTTTTATTTATTTATTTTTTATCTCAAGAAGTATATCTTTTTATTTATATTATTTAACTTTAATTTATAAGTTTTTTATTTTTGTAGAATTAGAAAAAGTTGAAGATATAAATACTTCTCTAACAAAAAAATCACTTGCTTCCTATTTATGAATCTAATTTTCATTTTCCATAAATCTGTTTGCAGAAGAATAGTGTAGTCAATGCATAAACCTCGTGCCATGGGAATTATATTTAAAACATACTTGAATTGTTTGCTTTTACCTGCAGCAGCATGAAATTGAATTACATTAGTATAGAGCAATTTGATTGCCTGTGAGTTGTCGCAAATCTTGTGTAAGCTGAATATTCAGAGATTTTGCTCACCTTGGGTCATATAGTAATGGTTGTCATGACAAATATCCTAAAGCGATACCCAGAAAGTCCTGAATCAAAGAACATGATTAACTCAAAATAAATTGAAAATATTCTACATGGTCTAAATACTTGGTACAGGCTCACCCATTACAGCTTCGTGATTTATGCACATTTTTATCCATGGAGCAATTTTGGTATTTATGTTTAATCAAAGAATTTATTAATACAAGTACAAGCCCTTATGACTTAATATGCTAAGATGACTGAGGAACTTTAAAATGTTCCATATTCAGCAACCTGATTTGTACAATGTCCAGCATAGCTACTTGATATTGATAGATGTATAAGTTAACTCTCAAATCAACTAAATAACTAACTCCTTAGATATCTAAATCTGTATCCCTGTAAAAATAGTACTTAAAGGGTTTATCCATGACCAAGCTATAATTTAGAGATGTTATTATAATGAAAACGTGGTCACAAAGTCATTAAGGGCAAGAATTTCTAAAGACAGCTCAGTTGAATTGTCCACACCACTGGGGAGGGGGAGGGGTGCCGGGGGTGGGGGGCAGACTGATGATATGCTTCATCCTTAATGGATTAGGAATATTATATTTGTAAAAGAAGGCAATAGTCTTACATGAGTGTTTAACATATCATTACCATGTACTTTTCTAAGCATGTTTTAGAAAGTCGAGTATGAAAATAAAAAGCTGGTATATAAGAAAAACACTTAGAGAAGCTTATTTGAGTAAAAAGAGACAATTGTTTTTTTCTTTAGTTGGAGAAGAGATTTACTCTGGATAACATGTAAAACTAAGAAACGATCCTAAGAGTGCACATTGGATTATGTTGTTTCTTTGTTAATCCAGCAACAACCTAAAAAGTTAATTAATTTGGAAACTCCAATATTCTTAAAATAGGATTAGGAGACCCTGCTTAAGAGACACTTAATCATTACTCTGTATTTTCTACATGTTCTTTGTTGTTCAAGAGAATAAAGGAATAATTATGAAATAAAGGATTAAAATCTTTAATACATGAAGAGCTCTAGTTAGTTATTGGAAAATAAATATTTCAATACAAAATTGGAAAAATATATGATCAGAAAAGTTACAAAAGAAAAAATTTGGTTGGACAATATATATGAAAATGTTCAACCTCACAAGTAATTAAGGACATTAAGATATTGTAGTGGAAAACATCAGCAAATGTTGAAATATACATGTACCAGTGTCACAATACATATTTGTTGGGCATTTAGGCTAATGCCTCTTTACTGCAAGGGAATGTGGCTATCGCATAAGTTCCCTTAGCACTCTTTTAAAATCTTTTATACAGTAATTCCATTTCAAGGAGTTATTGTACAAAAAAAAAGAAAAAAAAAGAAAAATTTGACCAAGATTTAAGTTTAAGGATTTTTTACTATAGTGAACTTAATTTTCCAGCAATTAGAAGGTTAGTGAAATAATAAGCTATTAATCTAATAGATATGATAGACTATTATGCAACAATTAAAAATCTTCAGACTATTTAATGATAAAAATGTTAATGATAAAACATCATTTGAAGAAAACAGTAGACAATTATATCAGTATTTGTATGGATATACAGATTGTGTCCATGTACATGGAATGGTATTTGGCAAAATGTTTACATTGAGTTTTCTCTTAGTGGAAGTTACAAGAATAGTTTTTATCTTATTTATACATTCCTGCATATTTCAAGTCTTTTAATACAGACATGTATTATATTTACAATTAAAATCAATTGGCAGCTTTAAAATAATATTTAAATAGAATTTAAAAAGCAGGTAATCCTGCCCATGGTAGAAAGAAATGGAGCTATTTAACTACAAAAAGAATGAAGGGGGTGCAGGTTATTTTGGCTGACTTCATATCCTTGAGGACTATCACGTGAAAGAGAGGATAAGAGTATTTATGAACAGAATGATGAGATGTTTGTTAACAGATTTCAGGTTGGCACAGAAAGTTACTCCTTACCACTTAAAATGATATTAAATAGGAGCACATTCCACTGTAGTTCTCACAGAATTCTGCCAACAGTGGTGTAATAAACAGAAGTCTGTTTGTCATACATAATGTGAAGTTCAAATAGAGCCAATTCAGTGGCTCAGCGAAGCCATCAGAGACCTATGTTCCTTCTCTTTTTCCATCCTGTCATTCTCGATTTTTTGGCTTTTTTCTTCATATTTGTTACTTAAGTATCCAGATGACTGCTGTATCTTCAGAAATCGTATCCATGTTCCAGACTGGGAAAGAAAAATAGTAAAAAGGCAGACAGGCAACAGAAGACAAAAGAGTATGCCAACATTCTTCCCTGTATCAGAAATACAATATTATCTAGGAGTACTGCCCATCAAACTTCCACTTTTATCTCATTGGCCAGGGCTATGACACATCACATACTTTCTAGCCAGAAAGTAGCTAGGGAGAATGGCGTTGTTCGTGACACTGGCTCAGCCAGCCTACTGTGTCTTCCATAGCTGCCGTGTAAGGTTGTGAACTTCCAATCACTGCTTGCGAACAGGAGTACAAAGACAGCCTCGTGTGAGTCGGGCAGATTTTTTGGATTCTTTTAGATCTTAGTCTTAAGAGACTATTAATCCAATTCCATTTTGATAGAATTATGGACTCAGTAGGAAAGTGGCAAGAGAGCAATGACCTGATTCCCTATTCATGGACTAAGTCAGCCTTGACCGATTATATTTAAGAGGATGAGGGTGAGTTTCTTGGGATGATTTTGGTGAAATTTTCAAACTAGTAAATCTAGTGAAAGCAGAACATATAGGAAGGAGACACTCAGATGGAACAACAATAAATTATTTTTTTTTCTTTTTAATAACCCTAAAGCAATGGTTTTAACTTTATATTTTTATTTCCTGAATTGTTGAAACAATTCCTTTGGTTAAATCAGGCAAGGATTTTCTTTTCCCTGATGGTCACTATAGGCACAAAGCTTAGAATTTATGAGCTTTACAAGGACCTACCGAAGTATCTGAAACTTGAAAAAAATCATTGGCTCTAAAGTATGAAAATAAAGCCAGAAATCTGGAATTAATAAATGTTTGATTATCCCTGAAATGTCAACCTATGCCAATTTTATTATTTGTAACATTTAGAATTCATTTAAAAATATCATTACATTCAAAAACAGTTTGTATTTTGGGATTTTTTTCTAGTTTACAAGAATTTCTAGGTAAGCACAGATTGCTAAAAAACCCATCAATATCTATTGAATGAATAAATCATACCCAAATATTTTTGAGTCGATTTTCCTAAATCTCTTTTATATTTTCACAGCAAGAAATTTTATTTAAGATTCAAAGAATAAGGGAGGAGGAAGAGTGGTAGGAGGTGTTGATGAAGCATAGGTGCAGCCCATTGCTTTTCCTGCTTTCCTTTCTTCAACGGCAGCCTTGGAGGCCTCCAAAGAAATTCCTGGTCTAAAGGAAAGAGATTTAAAAATTGCTTCCTGTGAAGTCACTGAGGACTCTGGGTCTAGCAGTTTTCTGTTGTTCCTATTACTGTTTTCTATTAACTCAACCTTGTTCAAGATTCTTGATATACCTCAATACCTTCCAAAAAGATAGCAGATATTTAATATGTATGTGTAATCACCGGTTCTGCAAAAAGGAGCCTGATGTAAATGAGCTCATCTAATAGAGCGGTGTAAAATACTAGATCAGTTCACTAGAGTGCGTGCAGTACTTTCTGCATCCCATTTAAGTGGATGGTTGTGCTCTGAATTGGAGAGACGGCATATAAACCCCATAGTTAATATCCTCTAATAAACAATGAATCTGGATGACAACTTTTCAAAATCTATTATGTAGTAGTAAGCCTGGTTTTGCACCGTTTGCATAATAAACAGATGATAGTAGATTCTGGGCAGGAATATAGACAGTATTATATACTTCAGTTCACACCAGAAGAGAAATCTTTTGATAGCACTCATTGTAGCCAAGAACAGAAGCAGCTATACTCTACCCAGCGGGAAACCAGGTGCCAAAATTAGTTAATGCAAGAATAAACTGAGTTGCCATCTTAATGTGAAGTCCACAAGCTCTAGGGAAAACGTACATGAAAATCCTGAGTAGTTCAGGTTACTAGGTCTTGAGGGTTATAGTTCAGTTCTGGGCTGGCCAGTTAACTTTATGAGAAGAAACACTGTTGAGTGATGGGAAAGTATGTTTTTACCCAGCCAGCCAGCTCACAAGCACATGCAGAAGAGCCATGAAGAGAACAGGAGGATGTTCAGTAATGTAAGCCCCCCACATGACATGGATATAGCAGATTTACTTGTCAAAAGTGTAGATGACACACAGCTCGGTGGGTTATCTAATACACTGGATGACAGAATTAGGATTCAAAAGATCGGAACAGGAATAACTGATGAACTGCAATTCAGAAGATTAAATTTAATAGGGATAAATGTAAATTCCTGTACTTGGGTTAAAAAAAAAAAGCAACTGCCTCCTGTCTTACTCCCATCCACTTCATTCTCCACGCTGCAGCTTGGGTGATCTTTTTAAAACACAAATCCGATCATGTCACTTTCTTGCTGAAAATCCCTTAACGGCACCCCATTGCCTTCAGGATAAAGACAAAACTCATTATGTGGTTTTGGAGATCCTCCATGACTGGCTCCTTCCTTTCTCCTCCACCTGGTCTCTCACCAGTCTCCCTCTCATGCTGAGCACTTCAGCTGTATGAAAGATCTTTGGGTTCTGCGTATGGGACCTGTTCGTGGGCTTTCATGTTTCTTCTGTGCTAATACTAACTTCATGCTTTCCTACACGTCTCCAGGTCTCAAAGCCATCAGGAAAGTCCAGTCTGTAAACTAAGTTTAATCTCTTCATTACCTGTTTTCAAAATTCTCTGGTCATCCTTTTTTCATTCAACACATATTTAGACCCTGAGAACAAATTGATGGGCAAAACAAAGCCCATGTCTACATGGAGTTTATGTTCCAGTTGGGAAGATGACAGGGCATGATGAGAGCTTTGTAGAAAAAGGAAACAGGATGAAGAGATAGTGACAGTTGAGGTTAGATGTTCCTACCTTAGGTAAGATGGCCAGGGAGGACCTCTCTGATGATGACATGTCTGTGGAGACGTGAATGAAGAGGGTCATTGAGCTATGTGGCTGTCTGAAAGAATAGCACTACAGTCAGGAGAAAGAGCATTGTCCCAAAGCCCAGAGAGGAATATGCGTGGCATGTTTGGGGAACTGCAGTGAGGCCAGAGCGGATAAAGGAAGGATGCTGAGCAAAGGGAGAGCTGTGCAGAATGAGGTTGGAAAGGCCCCCGGGGACCAGCCCAGGCTGGGCTTGGAGGCTGCAGTAAATTTTCACATTTTCTTCTAAATGTGATTAGAAGCTATTAGGAGGCTTTGAGCAAGGGACTGCCATGATTAAAATGTTTGTTTTGTTTTCATTTTAAAAGGATTATACTAGCTTCTGTGTTTAAAATAGACTATGGGGAGTAAGTGCAAAATCCCAAAGTTCAGGCAGGAGGTTATTACATCTGTCAAGGTGAGAGCTAAAGCTGGCTTTGTTTAGGAAGGTTTGCTGGTACTTCTCACACTGTTTGTGATTAGTTGTGTGATATAAAACCCTGCCAGTACAGAGCTTGGGCTGTCTTGTTTTCTTCCACAATCCCAGTGTCTTCCATGATGCCTGGCACACCGTTGGCTCTCCACAGATGTTAGTTGAATGAAGAGCTCACTTAACAAGAGTTAATATAAAAAGGATTTCAGGATTTTAGTTGACTGTGCACTTGATGAGCCAACAATAGTGCAGTTTGGCTGCCATAAAAGCTAAGGCTGTCTTTTCCCCTTTTGCACTGCTCTGACACCCTCTGAACAATAGTCCATGCCTCTTTCTGGTAACAATTTCCAGGTGTATGAGGCTCAGAACAATTTATGACAACTCTATTTCTTCTGAGAGTATCAACAACCATTTTTAAGAGACATCATGTGTTCTTTCACGTTGTCTGTTAGGAAATTATACATTTAGTAGGTAGTGGTGACTAGTGAAATATATCGTTCTTGATGGTAAAGCCATTAGCAGAATCTTACTTCTCAGACTCACATAGTAGAACGAATTTATGCTTTGAAGTCAGGAACCCTTCCGATCCTAGCTGTCCCACTTGCTAACTTAATGACATAACCCCACTGAGCTTCAGTTACCTCCTCTGTAAAGTTAAGATAGTAATGCCTAACTCATAGAGCTTTTGTAAGGATTAAATAAGATAGCATGTGTTAAAATGCTTAGTATGATTTCTGACACACGTACATTGGCAACAAATTTTAGTTTCCTTCCTCCTTTTCCTTGTGAAAGCTAGAATCACTCTGCAGAAATGTATATTACAAATAGTGGAATGAGAGGTGTGTTTTTCCATTTGCTAATAATGAATAATCATTGTCTGGTGTGTGACTTACAGAATAACCTGTGCCCTTTTTTTCCTACAATTTAATCAGTATCAATTTCTTGCTGATAACGGGTATATTTATCAGAGGTCTAGGAAACATGGGAATTATCATAGTCTGAGTAGTAGAAATAGTCCAACCCTGATAGATCCCAAAAATTTACAGAGAAAGAAGGTTCTTGGGAGGGATCTCACATAAGTAATCTTTCCCCTATCATAAAAAAAAAAAAGAGAGAGAGAGAGACTCTATACAACTAATCTTTA
This sequence comes from Pteropus medius, assembly GCF_902729225.1. Classification (NCBI taxonomy): domain Eukaryota; kingdom Metazoa; phylum Chordata; class Mammalia; order Chiroptera; family Pteropodidae; genus Pteropus; species Pteropus medius. Next base: position 12,832,097 of record NW_024351729.1, read on the forward strand.
AGGACCTTTGTAATCTGTAACAGTTTATCATATAAAGATGAATAAAACACTGTCTTTGCCTTCATTGGAGTTGCATACAATCAACATAATACAGAGTAGAAAGTGGTAAACTTGCCTGGAGGCAAAGCTAAAGTGTTCTGGGGAGACAGAGATGAAGAGAATAGGTAATAATGTGGAGCTGGGCCCAGGAGGAGTAATAATATTTATACATGTGAGATTTGAGGCATTTCCAACTAAGAATAAAGGCAAAAGGGAAGAAACTAGGAATCATTCTATATAACTTCAGTATAAGGTGAATAGAAGAAAATATAATGAGAAGAGTAAAAAGGCTTCAAACCTGAACATAAGACAAAAGAGACTGTATTATTTTCTAGGCAGTTGAATTTAGTGAAGGTTTTGGGGTAGGTTGGAAGAATGATGAAGGCGATGTTTAGCCTGGGTTAATCTGGGTACCAAGTAAATGAGGTATATAGGAGAGCTGGGGAGATGGAGGTAGTTACGAGCAAATTGGAAGCAATTGCCTAAGTTCAGCCCTGGAATAGAAAAAGCCTTAGGTCCAGTTATGAAGACTCTTGGAAGAAGGACTTGTGGCTGCTGCTCATGAAAATGGCGTGTGTGCTGTCAGGACAGGGGAATAGCCCTGAGCCTAGACATGGTCTCCTTTCAGTTTACCAGTTCAGCTGCCTTGTCTATGTGGTCTAATATTCCAAAAAAAAATTTTTAATTGCCTATTCTCAACATCGATTGCATGATATGTAGGAGAGAAGCAAGTAACGAGACTTTCAAAGAATATTGCTCTCGGTCACTGATCACATTCTTAGTTCAGTGTTCTTCCCATTAAACTTTGGATGAAAGTTACTCAAGGAGTCTTAGGACCATTGGTTCTGTGGTTTAGAAGCTGTGGTTATAAGGACAAAGATGTTTCAATTTACTAAAGAGTGTGATTATTTTTCAATTTATTCCAGAGAAATTAATTAATACCATACCATACCATGAAAGTTGTTATAAGATTCATTTCACATTTTTTACTAACTGAGTTGAGGAGATGGAGCTGAGAGTCCAGGGAAAGCAAGGTGGTTAGAGTGTGTAGAGTGCCACAGACAAAAAAAACTGCATAGGGAGTGAACTCCAGAAATATTCGGCGAATCTCTCTTGAGTGTTACAGAATACTAATCAGAGCATACAAGCGAGGAAACTACCCAGGCTGGGAAAATCACTGCCAAAAATATCCAAGAAGCAGGACCCAGAGCTCACACAGTATCTGATTCTTTTGAGAAAAACAGTATTAAATGGATTCAAAATAAATGAATTAGTGAAGTTATAAAGGAATGATTTCATTTTCCCAATACCCTTTAATGAGATAAAGATAATAGTATAAGAACATATGCAAAGTATTGGATTTTCCTAACTTTAAATTTAAGCTCTCCGAAGATTCATGGAGAAAGAAAGAGCATTTTAAAGAGAACTGGAAAGTTGCGAACATTGGAAAAGTTAGATAATGATGAGTGAGTGGGCACCTTGGCTGGGGGATGCACTACAATATCAGAAGAAAACTTCATTTGTTGAGTTCTGATTAGCTTATTGTCAGAGCACCATGGCCAGGGAGGAGAGGTATGCTTTTGGAGAAGCTCACTAAGAGAGATGGCAAGATAAACATTAGCATCATTATCTTGTACTGATTCCCTAACCTCTTTTTCAGCAAAGCCTTGCTTTTGTTTTTTTGTATTTTGTTTTCAAGGGATGGAAGAATTTTTCAACACATAAAAATTCATAGTGTTGATACTCATAAAGCCTCCCCAAAGAGAAACAGTAGGCCAAATAATCATCGACATAAGAAAACACTATAAATTAATGCAGTAATAGTTCATGGTTGCTAAGGAGTGAACTTAATTTACAACTTGAAACAGGTTTGCTTTCCTTAGAAATTCTGGAAGTCGATCAGGAGCACAGAAATTGATCTACTAAAAGAGAATAAAATTGATTCTTAATATTGGCAGCTACATCAATTTTTATTTAAGTTCTGAAGGAACAGCTCTTGGAAACAACTTTATCAGCCATTAAGGAATTACTTAGTATTTAGTTTCCTAGAAAATTATTCAAAGATAAATATTTATAGGATCATTAGAAGGTAGATTTTTGTTGTGCCAAATATCACATTCATAACCACAGTCTCTATTATGTCAAAGATATAGAAATCAAAAATTAAATGAAATAGAGCTGTCTGTGTTAAAGGCAAGCATTGCATCATATTTTAAAGTGCTGCTTTGTATCAAAATATCTCAATGTGAAGTAGTGGAAATCTGAACACATCTGCATATTTCCCATTTGTGACATGGGGTTGGCATTCTCCAAAAGAATATCTGTAGCTGATAGCAGTTTTTATCTGAAGAGATTTGTGCATGTTAGTAATCTACTATCTTCTGTCAGCATAAGAAGAGCATATGGGGCCTATTAACTCACCAAATCTGCCACTGTTCTGCAAATTTTTATTAAGCAAGTGCAGTCCCTAATAGTCACTTACGTTATAGAATGCATGTCAAATGCTATCAATAAGCAAGGGGGGATTATTTTCCCCCAGTGAGAATGCATTTCAAGTGTGTAGGAAGGCTTGACAAAAGAATAAAATACTTTAAGTGATCACTGTATTAATATGAATGTATCCTACTGGGAAGCCAATATGTTTAAGTATTATATGCACTTCAATGTTTGCCACAAATAAGCTCACAGAGTGCCATCTTTTTCACAGATCCCCCCTCCCAATACTTTCTTTATTTATGGTTTATCTTCCATACAGTAAGCCTACTTGAAATGAAAAGAAAATGTATATTTTTCCATGTTTTTGAAAAAGGTGCCACTGGTGTCGAGCAGTTCTAATTAGCTCTAAGGCCTAGAACCAGGAGAAGCAGAAACACAGGAAGGCTGGCTGCTGTGTTCCCTGAGCAAGTCTTCTTGAATCAGAGGACGGCCCACGAAACTAACAAACACCCAAACCAGGGTGTCCTCCTTATGAAGCGCCTTGCAGTAATTAAATCAAGTAGTGTCCATCGATCTTGAACTGAATGCCAGGAAGCATGAGCTTAGTATAGAAATACCATTATCTTAATAAATCTAGAGAAATCTTAAGAGGGGCAGGTCTACAGTGCCCTCTAAGTATTTAATAACAGTTAAAATAAAAAAAGTCTATGAATTTCATCTTCAGAAGGACTCAACATATTACTGATATCTCCTCAGTTAACTGTAACATCCTTTTAAGATAACCAAGAGCAAGTAGTACCAGTCCTTGGGTAAAACCGAAGGATAAGAAAGGGAATATAATAGGCTCTGGAAACTTACAAAAGAAAAAGGGAAAATCTTTTATCAGAACTAGAATAAGAAATTTTGGCTCTTGTTCCGTCAATAGTCTTTTACTTGATGTTCTTGGTACCTCACCATTTTGGAATGAAAGACCTTCCCCACATCTGGCCCACTCATTTTCAATCTCTTGTAAATAAGGTCTTTGTCTGAAATGACACACCTCTCATAGTCATATTGCTGCTGTTCCAATTGCTGTGCTATCTAAATATTATGTAGTAAAATGACTAGACTTAAACTCCATCCCCAAGAGATAAGTTTATAGTAGCTCTAAAGTAATGTGAGTTGTAAAGGAAGTTGAGTATTAATTATAACACTTGTCATTTTTTTTAAAGTGTTGATGGTGTGTATAATTTTACCTCATTTTCTCCTTTGCTACTGTTATTTAAATCACTTTCCAGCTCTAAGCATGTGCATAAAAGATGATTGTTCCCAATTTAACCTTTTAAATAAAATGTATTCTATTAATTAAGTCATTACAGTTCCCTCTCTTTTCTATTATGTTTATTCATTTATCTTCTGTCCTAAAGATAGACATTTGTGTCAGTGAATATTTTGGAGAAAAACCCCTAATTTTTATGCCTATCACACATTTGGATTTTCTACTGTTTCTTGAAATAGTTTATGTTAGTGTTCTAAAGAATTTCAAATTGTCAATTAAAATAATAAATATTCCTAGTAAGAATAATAGACAGTATGCAGCCAAAAAGTTAAGAAAGTACCATTTTTAACGAAATATGGCTGGGAAATTTGCAGTTCTTAAATTGGCTTAGATTTAATGGGATAACTTATGTCCGTTAAAAAAAATAAAACAGACCAAAAAAACCCTACCTTTGTATGAATCCCTTTTTCAGAATAACTGTACCTATAAAACCATATAATCTGAGTACTGTATTTTCTTTACTTTTCTTCTACTACAAGATGAACTACGAACCAGGTAAACTGGGAGGTGAAACCTGCTGTGGGTGTTGCATTATCCAGGAGATAACACTTGAAAGTACCTACCGCCCTCTCCGAAGCAAAGTATACTCTTAATTGATTTCTCCCTCTAGTCTTCTATAATTCCAGGCAAGTTAAATCATAGAGACCACCACCATCATCAAATTCACAGCCTTTACCACTCACAGTTTCCATTGATCAAAAGTTGTTCTTTATTGAGAAATTTGTAGCTGGCACTGTGCTAAGTGCTTTTGTACATTTTCTTCATTTTGTTGCCACAACTTCCTGTGTAGTATTTTTGTTTCATTTTTCACATGGGGAAACTAAGGTTAAAAAGAGTTTTGTAAACTGCCTGGTAAAGCTAGGATTCATATCACATCTATCTCATTATTAGCTATTGTGTTGTTCTGCTTTTCTCTTTAGTTTCTGATTAAGAATGATGACAATAGCTAATATTTCTTAAGCACTTACTATATGATTTTCTAAGTACTTTTCATAAACTTATAATTTTGATTACAAACCTATGGAGTAAGCAATATTATCCTCATTTCATATATGATGAAACTGAGTCACAGAAAGTTAAAATAAATTGCATATCACTAGTAAATTTCTAAGTCAAGATTTTAACTCAGAGCAATGATTTCTCATCTGTGAAATGGGAATGAATATTTCATTTTAGCTTGAATCCATTAGAACTGTAGATTTCCAAGCATGTTAAATAAAATTATAGCTAACTCTTGATATTGGTCATCACAGGAAGATTTCTGTTAATAACATATATTCAAATAAAAAGTATAATAGCTTTCTAATATATAGGTGTTTGTCAAGTATTACTTTATATTAATGATTATTCAAAAAATATAACAACTCTTCTATGACTCATTAATAGTAGAGTGGTTAAGTTCTGAATCCTATCCTCCGTTTAAGAGGTATACCTCACTTTGTCTATAAAGTAAGGACAATAGTGAGGATAATATCTATCTTTACACATCATTGTGAGGAGTAAGTGTCAAATTAGATATTAAATGCATTGGACAGAATCTGTATATTACAGCAACTCAATAAGTATTAGCAACTACTATTATTTTTTATAATTATGATTGTTTTCCAGTATTTTTCTAGTTATACTGTAGATTCCACCGTAAGGTTTTTTTTAGACTTGAGAAGGACAGAATTTGGCCTACAAATGGAGCCTAATAAGTACAAACTGATATCTCCAACTGGAAATACAAAGAAAACTCTAATCAGGTTTTTAGGCCATTAATACCAAGAAAATTAGAAACCTGTAGTGCTTTTATCTAGGGAAAAAAAAAAGCTTAGAAAAGGAGAGCTAAGTTGGAATGGAAAGATCTGTGTATAGTAACATGGTCAATGAAATATGACTGGATGTGGTAGGCAAAGAAAGGAGGGCATATTACTCTGGCCCCAATCAAGTGTTAGAGGAAACGGAAGAAGTCCTCGTTAGCAAAATTCCCATTGCCTTGCTTCGGTCCTGCGGCACCACAGCACAAGGTGGATAATGAGCAGCAGTTATTGAATATTGAAGTAATAATCTATGCAGAGATGCTTAAGGGTTAAGAACTTTGTACCTATGTTCATGAGAGATATTGGTTAATATCATTCATATAATGTCTTTGCCTGATATTAGTATCAGGGTAACACCAGCCTCATAGAATGAGTTAGGAAATATTCCTTCCTCTGAATTTTCTGAAAGAATTTCTGTAGAATTGGTATTATTTCTTCCCTAAATGTTTGGTAGAATTGAGCAGCGAAGCCATCTGGTCTAGAGTTTTCTTTGTAGGAAAGTTTTAAGCACAAATATATTTAAAAAAATAAAAAATAAAAAAAAAAATTATAGGGCTATTCAAATGATCTATTCCTTCGTGTATAAGCTTTGGTAATTTGTGTCTTTCAAAAAACTAATCCATTTCATCAGAGCTGTGTTAATCTAGAGTTAATTTTTTCCCCACTACTGAAACAAGGTCCTTCTTTATCCTCTAACCAGTGCCCCTGAATTATGAAGTTTTTCACTCTGCCTTTTGGGAATGGTACCTAGTCCCAGCCATGTGTAAACTTTGGACTGTTCCCTTCCCACTGTTAGGGGGTTCTTTGCCAGGTCTTGGGTAGTTTCCTCATGTGCATGTGATCATCAGAATTCAACTAACTACATGAATGGCTTCTTTGGAGATCTTAGAAAGATTTCTGTACAGCTCTCTCCTCTCCAGTTCTCTGCCCTACAGACTCCATTTGCTTTGGCTTCTCTGGACATCCAGCTGCATGTCCTCAAGCTGGGATATTACTGGGCTCTGCCTACGCTCCTCTCCCTGCACCACAGCCTGGAAACTCTCCAGACAATAAACTGGAACAATTGTAGGATTCACCTCACTTGTTTTCCATCTCTCAGGAGTCCCTGTCCTCTTTTTCCTGATGTCTAATCTCTTAAATGCCATTGTTTCAGTTTTTGTCTGTTTAAAATTGGAGGGAGAGGGGGGACATGAATCTGTTCCCTTTTACTCCGTGTTTACCAGATACAGACGTTAAGCCCTTGAATATTGAATGTATATATTGCTATTATACTCAAAGAGCTTTATTATATATTATATATCTCTTGGCCCATGAGTTTAGTTTTTCCTTTTGCAGGCATGGAAACAATAACCCAGTTAAAAAACTGAAGATATCAAAAATGAAATTATATTTATAGAAATCTAATAAATATATATTTCTTCACAGTTGTCTTTAAAATATCTGCCAAAAAAAAAAGAAAAAAAAAATCAGATGCCCCAGGTAGGCTGGAGGAAGTTTTTTCTCAAATCTTTGCTGGTAAAAGATTTAACTTATTATGAATCTGTATTAATTTATTGTTCAAAAAATGGCTGATTTACAAGTAAGCAGGCTGATCCTTGCCTTTTTTTATTTCTTCTCAGTGCCAGATGAAAGCAAAGTCCATTCATTGGCTGGACACAAATTGGGTAAGAAATTCTTTGTAATTGACTTTATATTCTTCTTCCTGGAAATCACTGGCTGTGTTTGAGTAGCGGTTGGAACCTATTTCCATCCACTAGTTACTGAAAGGCTTGCTAATTAATACATGAGATGTCTCTGACTTCTCAAAGATGAATTATTGCTTGGCTGTGTGTGTAGTGGCATAATGTATGCTGACTCAAAATGTTTGAGAGGAAAGAATAAAGGTTTCCAAAAAAAATAATTATAAAACCAAAGATCTCAAACCTGTACACCAGCTGAACGCTTAGTACAACAACAAAAAAAATTGTAAAGAAAACCCAAGAAAGTTTGAAATTCTTTCTCATGATGACTTTCACATTAAAGTAGTTGGACATAGAGTTCCAGAATTTTTTAAAAATTTAATAATTTCTTCCTCCTCAAGAATTGTAGAGTCTTTCTGCCTATAATTGAAGGGGATTGTACCCAAGATAACTGTATTATCTTTCTTTAGACTTATGAATGAGTTCCCAAGGGGTTCTCTAGGAAGTCCACAAGGATCTCTAAGTGTCTGCTGGATCTTTATCATGTGTGAGATACCTTGAGGTCTAAAATCCAAGCTTTTCCTTCATTGCCAAGTGGCCTGCTTTCTATTCCTTTGACCTTCCTTCATCGTTTATTCACATTAGTTGAAAACACTTAAAGCTACTAGACTAGTAAACACTGCAGTAATCCCTTTCCTCTACGGGTACATTATTTGGAAGGAAAATATCCATTTTACTCTTAGAATTGCCACGCCAAACAACAGAAGGGTCATAATTTGTTGACGTCCCTCTGTTTCTGAAACAAAGAAGTCTTTCCCATCACCAAGCATCTCCTGTGTTTATGTGCCAATTATGTTTTCAGCAGTAAGTGGCCTTGATGCCTCATTACTTCCATCATGTTCCAGGGTAATGTTATGATATAGTTTTTTTCTTTTCTTCTTTCTCAAGATTCTCTAGTGATAACAGCAGGGAAGGGCTGGTTCACAACTCTTAAATTTTTTTTTCTTTTTTGCTTTTCTAATAAAGAGCCTAAGAGGTTAGATCACTGTAAAAGAAAAGATTTCTGTGGGAGTGATAAATTGCCACATGCTGCTTGTTCCCATCAACCACGTCCATTAAATTCTCTACTACTGAAAATATTTTTAGGAGTCTGAGAAGGAAGTTCTCATGACCAAGAAACCCTGAAGATAGCCTATATTATTTTCATGTTAAATGCATGGTACTGCTTGTAGTTAGTTCTCTTACACATCAATACTTGAAGATTAAAGCCTTTTTATGTATTGGGATAGGCTTCAAGGTGAAAAGACAAAGCAGTTTTTAAGAATGTTTATCAGTTTGGTTTTTGAGAAGAAGCCAATGATAAACTTTCTGACTTTTTTTTAAGAATTCAGATCTTATTCTAATCATATTTAATTTCTAAACCAATTACTGTTAGCCAGTAACTAAAAGTTTTTAAATGAGAACATTGTTACCTTAGTATATTGCTGTAATATTTTAAGTAAATTTGAATGATATGTCTTTGTATATAGTATGATATGAAAAATATTAATAAAGAATTACTCTAAGTAAAAGACAAAAAATAGTCTTCCAAACTTAAAAAAACGTAGGTTAATTGTAGACTGTACATGGCAGCTTTACTTCAGCTGTTGATAGAAATAGTACCAACAGCCTTTATATCACATGAGCCATACTGTTTAAATATATTAGATATTTTAAAGAAGATTTTTGGTTATAATGAACAGTTATCACCATATTGACTCTCCTTATATTTTTAAGTACTTTGATATCCTATCACAGTGTCGAGTTTTTCATTAGCCATCTGTGGAACCATGCAAATGCTGAAAAACAATTAGAAACCTGATAACTTTAGAGCAAATGTGGCAGACGATAAAACACAATGAAGAGAGCCAAAAGTCACCTAAAATTATACACTCTAGAGTTAAATCGAGAGCACTCTGTAAAACATTAGAAAGACAGTTCTGAGAAAATACAAAGCAGCATTGAAGAAAAATGCTACTTATTCTACTAAGATGATAAATTTATATACTTCAAGAAAATACCCTCCCCATGTTTTACATTTATTTCTTTTGGGAAATTCGTCTTGAATTCTAATGATCCTCAAGAACTCATCCCTCACATAAAAAGCCACCTGTTATGCATTCTGCATTTGTGCAGAGCAGTTTCTCAGCAGGTTTTAGTAGTGGTGGTGGTGAAAGAGGATCAGGGGTCCTTTTAATTCTGGCAACTTCTCTGAGTTACAAAATCATTTTTAAAAGTCACCTAGTATGTAATTATAGTCTCGATCTGCCATAGTCTGCGACCACTAAGGCAGTTACCAGTTTGAATTGTAATGTATAATGTTCCATGATCATAATTGTCTCACCAATGTCAAAAGAAATCATTCAACTTATTTTTGTTTTACTCTTTCCTTCCCCAAATCCTTTCTCCACAATATTTAGGTTAAAAGGCGGGGCGGGGGGGTATATCTTTCACTAAGAAGAAAGATATCTTCCTCTGTCTATTTTTAATTATAGAAATGTGGACAGTTTTCATACTATCCAACATCATCAGGAAGTTAAAATGTATATGTGGACCTAAATCTATCAACCATCCTCCTATTCGAGATGATATTCAACCTTTTAATAAACTCATCTAAGTTAAAATTTCTCCTGAATCAGCTACTTAGTATATAGAGAGCCATTTTTGTGCCAAGTTCCATCTGTTGAGTACCTCCCAAATTTGTGACTGTTTTTGGCACCCTTTCCTTGGCTTAATCTTTAAATGGTTGATTCCTCAGAGCTCAGATCAAATCAAAGGCTCAGGTAAGATAATCTTTCTAACATTTTTGGCCCAAAATGTTAGAAAAGGGTGATTCCCTCACCCCTTCTGGAATCAATCCAGTATTCTTGAGATTCCTCTAACAGCCTACCTCATGGGCTTGCCCTAGCAGTGCATTATATCTTATACCTTGGTGTGGAAGATGGCAGGATGATTCCCCTGTTCATAATCGCAGGGCCCTCCTCCACCTAAGAGATGTGTTAATGTGTATGGAATTGTGAGACCTACTCAGAGAAGTTAGGAGCAAAATTTTGTTTCATGTGATTCCTTTAAGAAAAATCACAAATTTCAGAGCGCCTTGAAAAACCAATAGAGTGTTTTTCATTTCTTTCCCTAGCTGTCTCACTAATCGAATTCTGACAAAATTCAAATCCTAGCAATGCAGGGGGAAAAGAACTTCAGCAAAATATATTTTTTGAACAATAAAACCAGTAATACAGATTTATATTAAATATTCTAAGAGAACATTAGAAATCAGAGAAAGTGACATCAAATTTGACTTGCCTTTTATTTAAAAAAATGCTTCATTTTGGCTATACAGACTTATAAACTGCCTGATAAGAAGTCCCTTCCTTCCTTCCTTCCTTCTTTCCTTCCTTCCTTCCTTCCTTCCTTCCTTCCTTCCTTCATACTGAATTGACACCTAAACCAATAGTTTCATGCTCCTCAGCATTCAGCCAGAAAGGACTTATAAATTTTACTTTTTTACTGTGTCTTCATTTTTTTTTGTTTTGATTTACTGCTTGGAGCTGTTTTAATATATATTGACTGTCTGCAGAGATCTTTGCTGACCCAGCTCTTTACGATGATGCAGTACTGAAGAAAGCCGATGAGTTCTTCTTTATGAGCTCTGACGTATTAATTAGCAAAATGGACTAAAAAGCTTTTCTATTTCTATTTTAATTTCTTATATTCTCAAACACCTGTCTATAGAGCTGTAAAACAGGCAAGTCTGTAAAAGTAACAGTTGGCAGTAAGTCCAGACCTTTTCTGAGACAAGCTTATCAATTAATGAGCAAGTACTCATTGCTAATCTAGGGGGATATCCTCTGCAGCCACTAAGTGTGTTGATATCATAATACATTTACTAATGGAGAAGCTAAAGGTTAGGACATTTAAGAACTTGATCTCTCAGCTGGTATCTAGTGGGGTTAGGATATGAGCCCAGATACTGTATGATAGAGCCCATGCTTTGGGGTACTTTTTTCCCACCAGCATGTACCTAACACTTCATAGTCCCAGAAATTGAGAAGAATATGGGAGTATGACAAAATTCTAGCCGGAAGACATGATACACACGTCCTGATATCCCATACATCCTTATTTATCTTAGCCAGCCAAACAAGGAACACAATAGGTATAGTTTCTTTGGCACACTACTGTAATTCAGTGAACAGGAGAGGGACATCTGATTATTCATGCCTTTGTTTCCCTGAATGCATGCATGCATGTGTATATGTATATGAATGTGTGGTGTGGGCCAAGTTAAGCGATGCATGAGAGAGAAAATATGCATGTGATGTGCATGCGTTATGTATAAATTATAGTAAATGTGCATGTGATGTATATCTTTATGGCAAAAGTTGAGAGTATAAAATGCAGGTTGCTAACTTGGCAGACTTTACATTCTGTTCTAAATGCATTGTATGTACACTGCAAATCTAGGATGTTCCAATGTGGCAGAAGAAATCTGTATCATTGCAAAAGAATAGAGCTTGGAAATATAAGGTGATTGGATAGTCACTTTAATATAAGAGCAATGAGTTATTAAATGACATTTCATAAATTTTGTTGAATCTTAGTATTCTATACTTTTAAAGAATGCCTAAATTAAAATATGCACTTAAGTTTTAGAGTACCAACCATGGTCATTTTTCATACTTGAGTCTTCTAATTGGATTGCTTTTTTTTTTTAATTTTTGTTGTTGTTGTTGTTGTTGTTATCGAGAGGAAGTAAAACCTTGGAGTTAGTGGGTTAGTGGAGTTAGTTCAAGTCAGTGGACTTGAACTCTGTTTCTTTCTTCATCAATTGGTTAGATAATGCTGCATGATTATCTATTTGGACAAACATCTTACATCAAAGTTGAAAGCTTTTGTCATTTGTTATGTTGGATAAATATAGGGTTAGACACAAGAAATATATACATTTCATACATGTTCCACCTTTCGTTTACATTTCAACAGGATTCAGGGAGTTATAAAAAATTAGCAATATGTCTAGGAGTCTTCCTGTACAAACTTGGTTCTGAATCAACCCTGGTATTTCCTATGTTGCAAAAGGTTACTGAATACTCTAGTCTCTAAAATTCAATGAACAAAATTGAATTAGAAAAATGTGTCCGTCTTTTTAGAAATAAGATTCTTCACTACTTAAATATGGTGTAGCTGTGTGCATCTCTGAATTTCATGTAAACGGAGACTACATTTTTCTTAGAAATTTCAAAATTAATTATTTCAGTTCCACACATGTTTATTAAATGCCCACTCTTTAATAGGTATTGTATTAAGTGCTAGAGATACAAAGTAACATAAGACGTGGTCTCTACTTTTGAAAAAAAATGTTTATAATGTGGTAGAGAAGAAAGACATAGAAATGCCTATCTAAATACTTAATATCTTCATGTTAAAAAGTGCAGTGCAGAAATCTCACAGAAGAAATATTGCTTGATTCTGCTTGAGGTTCAGAAAGGAAGTGATTCCATAGCAGGATCTAAAAGATAAATAAAAGTTTAAGAAATAGAAAAAGTCAATGAGCTAACACATTTCAGGCATATAGAAAGTTATGTGAAAACATGAAACATCATGGTATGTTCAAGAAACTATAAGTAATTCATTGTGTCAGGAAAGCAATGGGAGAATGACAAAATACCAGATTGAGCAAGTAGGCAGAGATTAGATGATGGGCAACTCCTACCAAGTGAAAGAATGGGAATTTTATGCTACCGGCTGAGAAAATCTAAACTGATTAAAGGAGGGGAGTGGTCAGTTTTATGGTATAGTAAATATCACTCTGGCGGTTGTGGAGACTTGCAAGGACAAAACAAACAAACAAACAAACAGAAAAGCAAGGAGAATAGTTAAGAGACCATTTCAATAGTCCAGAAAAGAGATAATGTAGGCATAAATTTAATGGATTAGCTATGGGAATGGAAAGAAAAGTAAGAAATATTTAGCAAATAATGCTTTTTAAAAAATTAAACTTAGTGTGTGAATGAGGAAGAGAATCCAATTTGATTCTCTGTGTATCCGTCAGATATTCCTACAACCTTACTGTATAATAAAACTAACAGTAAACATTTATTTCTTGATCATGTGTCTTCATGTAAACTGAGATTTGCTGATCTCATAAGTGTTTGAGCTTAGCTCCAACTTACAGTTTAGGTCCAGGTTTTCTGCACGTGTCTCTTATCCTTTCTGGACCAATGGTTTCCTGAGGCAAGTACTATTGATAACAAGAGTGATAAGATGGAAAGAGGGTAAATAGAAAGGAAATACCTAAGCTACTTGTCAGAGCCTTCATGTATTAAGTGACAGGAAGGCTGAGGTAGTATAGGGAATGATAAGCAGGAGTAGAAGGAAGTATGGTAGATGGCATGAGCTGTGGAAGAGTAGGAATTTTATAGGAGGGTAGTGGAACAGTGTACTTGAAAGTGGAAAGGAGGAAATAAGGAGAAGGTTGAGCCCCTTTCCCAACTCTGATATGGGTGAGAAGGAACAGCTTCAAATGAGAGGGCTACAGGAGAAGCAGACATCTTAATGGAGAGCTAGAATTTCAATTAAAGCTAAAAGGCAAGAGAATTTTCAGAGAAGAGGTTGAAAGTGAACAGTATTTTGTCACCCATGGAAGGATAGTAGGGACTCAAAAAGGCAAGGTAGAAGAGTCTAGGATGGAGAGAAAGTGAGACTGTGAGTCACATAGGGAGATGGACAGAGTGGTTTAAGGCAACAGCATAGGAAGGAATGGATGACCAAGCGTCTCACATCTTAAGAACTTTGAGGATGCTGGGAGTGATGGACCTGCTTTGTGTAGATTGCTCCACGATTGCTAAGAGAATTAATCCTCACTCTTTAGTGAATGGAGAAAAGGCTTGGGCCAGTGTAGATTCAATGGTGACCTGGATGATTATTTCTTTTAAAGAACTCCTGTCTCTGAAGGATGAGGAGATGAAGAGTTTCAGAAGAAAATGGTTCCAGGCTTACAGAAGGTTTGAGAAGATACCTAATTTTCACTAGGTTTAGAAATTGAGAGCTTGCCATTAGTAATCATTTCACCTGGAGTGAATTTCAGTTGACAAGAGAAGAGGAACAAAATAAAGTGGCTTGAGGAGGAATGGGAGGTAGAAACAAGATTTTTCCAAAAGCTTAATATTAAGAGAAAGAAGAGAGATGTATCTAGAAAAAAATGTTTCATTGTTCTATGTTGTGTCATTAATGAGAAACACTGTTTGTAGACCTAAAGGAGAGAGATATTTGGGAGAGAATGAAGAAATAGGAAAGAGGAAATCGTTAGAGGGATAGGATTAAAAGTGTAGATTTAAAGCAATTGGCCTTGAAGAGCATGGGCCAAGATTACAGGTGAAGTGGCAGGGATGCATGTGGCATAGATAGATTTGTAGCTGGAGGGGATGAGAAATTAAGGACATTAATGGTCTTGGTTTTCTTGATGTGAAGTCTGTTCATAATGGCATTATAGGGTTGGCCAAGAAAATAAGAAACACTGTAGATAATAGTAACCCGTGTGGGGTTTTGTTCAAATCATTGAAGCAAAATTGAATGGGAAACTATAAAAAATATATATATTACACCTACATGCACACATGCACACTACGGCTGGGTTACAGATGAGCTGCAGTTTTTCCTGAACTAAATTTGTTTTTATCTCTTGCAGTTATATTTTCATTTCTCTGTTTATGATTATGATTAAGGAATTATAAAATGTTAGAACTAAATAGAACATTATATATCTCTAGTACAATGAACTTATTTTACAGAGTAGATTGAGGTCTAGAGAGGGGAAGTCACCTCCCAACAAGGCTGAACTAAGGCTCAGATTCGTTGACTTCTATTTCAGCAGTCTCTTGCTTTGTGAACTCAAACATCGTTACTACTAGGTTTGCCTGATTTAATAGTCTAAATTATTATTAAAACCTCGAAGTTTCCCCAAACCCTGTTGGATATGACAGAGTAATTTTGCAGAGCCCTAGTCATTTTTTTTCTTTAAACTTCTCCCATTAAAATCTTTCAGAATTGAATAAGCTTCTAGAAACCAAAAGTTCATATTTTGTTCAAAGTTTATACTACAGACTTTCTAACAAACCGTATTTATTTATAGTTGCTATTAATTAAACTTTTCACTTTTATTATGGTGTTCTGTCTTTTTCCCTAAATATAAATGCATGGGATAAATTATTTTATTCTGTGCTCCAGTGGACATTTGTTGATATGGTATATTTTGCTGCATATTTTTCCCCTCTGCTTTTCTATATTGATATTTACATTACAACATTCTCAGTAACAAAGTTTTTTTTTATTATCCCCACTCTGTCATTAGTCAGAATTTGACAGTTTATCTTTAAGGTAAAAATTACTGTGCTTAAATATGCATTAACTTAGAAAATTTATAGTTTCTAAAACTTTTTGAATTGTTTGTATAAGTGAAAAATAATTTTATAAAGAGAACATATTTCTATATATATCAAGTTCTTCAAATGTATCCAACTCTCAAACTTCACCATCCATAGAGAATATGTGTCTGGTACATTTGGAAAACAGTGGTTTGGGACTGACAATTTTAATAGTGTTTCTAAATGCCAGAGTGAACATTTCTGGTGAAAAAAATGTTATTAAATGATTACATGATGGTTGATGATACAAAATGAATGTTTGACATCAAAACTTTACTGTAGGCTGGGCTATCTGTACCCAGCTTTGAATTAGCTCTGCAACTGTAGAGGATCCATAGTAGAGCCACAGAAGACAGCGAGTGACTCAAAAAATGAGACTAAAATGCCTTCATCAGTCAGAATATTATTGTATGAATTTGGATGTACCATGGGTAAAAGCAAATCACACTCTCGAAAATATAGTAACTATAAATCTTAACCTGAAGTATGAACATCAGTTCTGTCCTCTTTTCTTTATATTTAGCTTTAGGATGTCTTCAGTAAACTTTTTACAATGAGAATATTTCAATAAAATCACTGATCTCTAACCTACTAGCTTTAAATTGCAGCCCTTATCAAGAATAGACTCAAAAGAGCCAGAACATTTTTTAGTTCCTATCTAATTATTTTAGAAAGGTTTACATTTGACCTAGAAT
Organism: Pteropus medius; assembly: GCF_902729225.1. Lineage (NCBI taxonomy): Eukaryota > Metazoa > Chordata > Mammalia > Chiroptera > Pteropodidae > Pteropus > Pteropus medius. The sequence continues at coordinate 12,848,528 of NW_024351729.1, forward strand.
TTAAAATCACTCTTTAAGAAAGATATCTTATATGTAAATTGGTTGTGGAGAAAAAAAATAGAGACACTCTGATGCCAGTGACCCAGAGAGCTTATAAACTATCTGCTTGTAACACCTTTTATTTCAAACTTCTATAGAAAATCTAGTTGCCAGCATTAACTGAATGGCTGTTTAGCCATTCCAGCAATGAAGTTTTCTCAGCTAAAAATTAGCCAACGCAAAACATTTGAAGGACAAATGAATCCAACCTGGGAAATTTGAAGATGAACTCTCACATAACAGATTTTCAGTCTGTGTTGAATAATACAAAATGTGTTAAAGCCTAAATTTTGTTTTTAATATCTGATAAGGGTATAATATCACCAACTAAAGGTGAAAAATATTTTAGAATACATTTGCTTTGATAATTTCTATATTACATTATGTTAGATGTTATGTGTATATGTGTATATACACATGAGCTTCATAAATGATTAGTGTTTGATGGAGGTGAGTAGCAGGGAAGTATTAAAAGACACGTGTATTTCAAGAAGGGCGTTGCCTACTTAAAAAACTCACTTGTTCCTATGTTTAGGCTCCACCCACAGGGATAAATGTCAATATCTTTAACAAGTCATACCATGCCCTCCATCACCTTGTCATGACCAGCCCTTCCAGCCCTGCCTCTTGCCACAGTCACTCTCCACCCACCCCCATCAGCTTCATCCCACTTTCCCAACTCACACAGCTACTTGCCCCTTGCTCTGGACCATATCTCTTGCTCTTTCATGCTCAGAGCCCCAGCTGAACTCTTTGAAGGCCTATCTCTCTGAGAAGCCTTCCCGGGCTCCCTCAGGCAAGGGTTTCTTCTGGTATCTAGCCTTGTTTAATCTCGGGTATCTCTAGGCTTTGTTTTCATACTTGTTAACTTCTCTCACCCTTTCTTGCCCAAACCCACACCTCTGCTTCAGAGCCAGTCAGCTCCCAAGATCCCCCTCAGGCTGTTTTTCAATCTCCTTTGATCAGTAGTCATGGCTTCCTTCCACCTTAATAATCCCAAGGCCCATCTTTCTGCAAACAGGCAGGGTAATTTTGTTATCTACTGCATAAAGGGAGAGGAACCAATGATAACTTTTATTAAACACCTACCATGTGTCAGACACTTTTCCAAGTACTACAAATATAAAATGATATAGAATATAGACTCTGCCCCTAAGGTGATCACAGCTTAGTTAGCAGCATTTGGAATGCAAACAGTAAAAATACCATGTGATTATGTATAAATGCAGATACATGGAAAAAGTAGCAGTGGTTACTTTTCCAGAGAAGATTGAGGTTGGAGGTTAAGAGGACTTCTGCTTTATCTATAGTATTCGAATTTTTACATTGAAATTCTATGTATATACCTATTAGGTAATGAAAATGTATGGATTTTTATAAGTGAAAACACTTTTAAATATTGTAAAGCTTCACATTCTGAATCTAATAATAGAAATGATGTACAAATGGGAGGATTTAGCATAGAGACCAGCACAGAATATGTATAGAAGAACCAAAGGAAAAGAGATAGTTTCTAAGGAGATGAGAGCATGAATTCCTGAGTCACACTGGAAACCTATTTGGGGCCCAAAAGTATTTCGGGGAGAAGGGAATGGAGAGGGGATTAACCATGAGATACCTCACTTATGGATTGCTGGAAAAAGTGCCAATGAAAAACATATTTAGGAAATTTTAAAAACCCCAGTCAGTTTGTAATACCCTAGATTCAAGAACTTAGTCTTTATAATTTATTCAGTAAGGTACCCACAGCGTGCCATGTATAAAAAGGTTCTTGATGCCCAACTGCGTCCAACAAAAGCAGAATTATAATAGAACTAATGATGAATATGTAAAAAATAAAGAAAGCTTAAAGCAACCTAGATTACTTCTTGCTAAAATGTAAATTCATTCTCATTCTATTGATAATTAGAAACTACACACCCACACAAAACAACTTACAAATTCCACCCCATCAAAACAGAACAAAGCTGCTCAGAGTTATCTTTTGAACAAAGACCCTTTTATTAACCTATCAGCTAAAAAAATATGCATGCCTTTTTAAACCAGGCAAACTATAACTGCAAAAAAAAAAAAAAAAGGGAGGAGGGAAAAAGCAGATAGTTTTGTAAAATATGATATGCCGTCAGGGAGTTCTTAGAGGTATACAGAAACATTGGTATTGAACTGGTGATGGAGGCTTTTTACTTGCTACACTGTCAGACCTCAGAGGAAATGCTACTATTGGTTAGTTTAGTGACCTAGTGGTTCATGAACTATTCTAAGTATATACGAGCAAACACTCCATTTTTAAAAATTGTCTATAACCATGTATCTGTATTAATGTCTTTGTAAAATACTAGTTTTTCCATTTTTGTAGTGCTACATGTTTTTTAAATAAAATTTTACGTAAAAGTATGAGGTTTGGATGAATATTGGTAAGGAATACATCCCGAAGCTTTAATTTCCACCCTGCACCTAGCCACCACCAGCTCATGCCTTCAGTAGCCTCCTAAATGACCCATCCTCTTCTATACTCTCTGCGGTTCCATACTCCTCACAGGAGCCAAACAGATCTTTGGGAAACATGAGTCAAATCAAGTCCTTCAAATCCTTAAACTCCTCTGATGGCTTCTCATCCTTCATAGAAAATAATCCAGATTTTTTTACCACAATCCCCAAGGCCCAGCCTCATCTAGCTTGCCTACCTCACTGACCTCATCCCCACTGCTTCCTCTTCCTTCAGGACACACTTGGCTCATGTTGTTTGCTTCCTTTCTCTTGAAGAAGCCAACTTGTTCTCTCTTCGGGCCCTTTGCACGTGCATTCCCTCTGCTCAGAAGGCTCTCCCTCACTTCATGTGGCTGATTCCTTCTGATTCCATTCTCACTCAGGTCAAACGTTCTTTCTTCAGAGACCTTCCCTGACCACTCCATCTAAAATAGACAAAATAAGTCAGTTTCTGTCACTTACTCTATTTATTTCCTGATAGTGCTAATCACAGCCTGTAGCATGTGTTTGTGTTTAACATACTGTCTCCTCCTCATACAGAACATGACAGCTCTGCAGGGCAGAGACCTTGTACCCGGGTTCAAGAGCAGTGTCTGCAACAGAACAGGCACCCTTTGTTCAGTATTTCTTGTCTTTTTCTTGTATCTCTTTTTGCGTATTTTTACTTTCAAACTTTCCACGTATTTATGCTTTATGTGTATGTCTTATCCTAACGATTTTATTCTTTCGTTTTTGTGTTCAGTCTGAAAATCTGAACTGTAACTGGTAGTTTAGCACATTTACATTTATTGAGATTACTGGCGTATTTAGGTTTATATTTATTATTTTATATTTGAGCTACTTCTTAATGTCTCTTTTTCTTCTTTCTTGTCCTCTAATGCTGAATTCCTGTTTCTTTGTTGTTTTTATTTTTAATTTCACTTTTCTCTTATGTTGATTTAAAAATTATACACTCCATTTTTTCATGCATACTTAACAATCTAAAATTGGTCCATACTTAATGTTTTTCTTAAATAATACAGGGAACTTAGAACATGTTAGCTCTCCTTACCCCCTTTCCAATTTCTATGCTGTTTTCCTTTTTCGATTCCACAAATTATATACTAAATTTAATATTTTATGTATTTACTATTTGTCCAAACTTTTTCATGCATTTGCCAGTTTTTTCTTACCATTCTTTCTTGTGTCTCAGACCTTCCTTCTGAGGTCTTTGTCCTTTCTGAAGTATGCCCTTCAGACATTCCTTTAATTATGATCTGTTGATTATAGTCCCTGTTGTTTATCAGAAAATGTATTGTTCTTGACAGCTAGTTTTGCTGAGTATATAGTATTAGGCTGACAAGACATTGAAGATGTTATTCTACTGTCTTCTGGTTTAAACTGCGAAAAGTCAGCCTTTTGGCTATGAAAAGTCAGCCATCAGTCTAATTGGCATATCTTTACCTGATGAGCAGTCTTTTTTCTCTGGATACTTTTACATTCTCTTTGTCTTTGATGTTCACTTTCACTAGAGTCTAGATCTTGGTGTAGATTTCTTTGTATTATCATTCGTGCGTATGATAGATCTCCCATAACTGTATAAAAATATTTTCTACCACTTCTGGGGAATTACATCTGTTAACGTGCCTCTTCTCCATTCTGTCTTCTCCTCGTAGAACTCATACTAGATGTATGTTAGACCTCACTCTTCAGCCATGTCTCTGAAACACTTTTTCATATTTTTATGTCTCCCTGATTCTGTGCTCCATTTCTAATTTCTCCAGACCTATTTTCTAATGCCAATTTGGTGTCTAAATCTTTTTCATGTTTCTACTGACTCTCATTCATGGTGACATTTTTTATGAATTTGCTACTTTACATTTGAGATGCCACATTAGGTTGGATTTAATGTGTGAGGATCTTGGAAAGCCTGATTTGCATGTGCTTTTCTCCAGAGAAGATTTAGCTTTGCTTCTTTTAGGATACTAGCAGAGTACTGCTCATCTAGGATCACTTTCATATAATTTCTTGGCTGACAGCTTAATTAATTAGGAGAAAATAAATTTGATTTAATACCTGTGAGAAGACAGTACTGTGGTTGAAAATTCTTAAAATGAAATAGTGATTTAAAAAAAAAAAATGTTATTTTCTTTATCTAGAGCCAGAGTAGACAGATTTTCTTGGCCTCCCATTGCCAAAGCAAGTGTATTCAGGGGATGAGGTTTTTGAGCCCATCCTCCAACTAAGGTTGTGGGTCTTTTTGAGGGTCACTGCTGTAACACTAACTTTTGAGTTTTTCTCCCAGATCCTTCAAGATACCACCATCACCCAAGCACCAAGTTCCTGGTATCAGCAGTTACCTGAAGGGCATCTCAGCCTGCAAGTTCTGTTGCTTAGCATCAGTCCCTCTTGGTTTATTATTTGTTTGTTTTTTTGTTTTTCAAAAGGCTTTACTTAAGGATTTCCCTTAATTTCCTATGAGCTAAGCAATTTTTTTTTTATCATCAGGATTTTGAAAATTAGTACATTACTGGAAGCAGAAGTTTGTAGTCCAATAATTGTTTGTGAGTGAATGAATGAATGAATGAATGGTTATCCTTTGTAAGTGGCTAAATTCAAGTAAACCATTGGGCCCAATGCAGATTAGAGCACACATTAAGCCACATTTTATATCCCTGGGTCTGGATTACTTTTGATAAAGCAAACTAATTTAAAATATTCCTTATAATTATATGGGAAGCCACATGACTTAGCAACAAAGTGGAGGATGATGTCCAGAATATGCTGAGAAAGCATGAAATGGAAAATTCCCTTTAGTAAAAAACCACATAATAAAAAAGTTCGGGTTATATTTGTAGTGACAAGCTTTGGTTTATTACTCTGTCTAGAGATTCTTATAATGATTCATTATTATAGGAAGAAATAAAATAGGGTTCGCAACGGAGCTTTTATCAGATTATAATGTGCTCTCTCGTAAAGTGGGAAAAAAGAAACATATCTGGCTATTTGTTGTCGCTGCCTATGTGAGCCTTGGATCAGACACTAATTAGAATTCTTTCTGAACCTCTGGAATGCCCTTCAGACCAAATTCCGAGTCATGACCACACCCGAAGGATAGTGCGTGAGAAGACTCTTTGATAGGTCCTTTAGGTACTGAAACAAATCAAAACCAGTCCTGTTCATTCTCACGAAAGCCTCCTCCCATATGTTCTCTTTTTTGCACTGACTACTCTAGTTTTTATCTTTCTGAAGACCAGAAAATCTGATACTTTACAGAATTTTTATGTAACTTACCAGTTATATAAGACTCATGTTACCATAGAGTAGGTGACGAGATTGGCCAAAGGTATGACTTGAGAATTCGAATGAAGTTTCAGCTCATTGTCATATTGCTGAAGAGCTATCTTTGCTATTAAAGGCTACAAGACTTAAGAAAACCTTATTAGTTCTCTGGGATGAAAATTTTACTAGTTTGGTTAGCTTTATTAAAACAGATGATTTGCTAGTTGCCTACTGTGGCTGAAGAAATTAGTAAACTTTTATTTTTCTTCTTTGTCCATTTTCTTTTTTCTTCTTTTTCTTTTTTGTCTCCTTTCTTCTTTTACTTTGTCCATTTTCATCCTTTGTTTCTATGAATTAGAAATTCTGGGCATGGCAGCCAGGGCTGGCATTGTACACACAATACCCTTGGCTTCAAAGAGGTCATGAATTTGGATCATTTCCCAGATTATACATCTGCCCCTCTAGCTTGTATTTCAGAGCATATGGCTGTGGCAGAGAGGGCAGATTAAAAATTGTCTCCGCAATATTTTTAAAGTGTGAGAGAGAGGAAACTCCTTTTCATATGGTCATGAAGTCGTTACTTGAGTATTAAAAGGGTATGGGCAAAACTGTTTTCTTATAAATTGTCTTCAGTTAGTTAAAATGCATCCAATGCATTGCTGTCATAGAAGCTATACTAGTACTACATAACAGGAATGCACAACATGAAAAATCCTGACCTCTGTTGTTAAAGAACTCAGCTGTCATTTGAAATGACTACAATAACACCCGCAAGCAGGGGCATTTTGAAGTGGTCCATTTATTGCTTTATATTGTATTGATTTCTCAAGTGCCAACATATAATTTCCCTTAAAAAATGTATTTCTATATGTATATACTTACTGACGTGATTAATTCATTTTGGAGACTATCAGCTATCAGGTCTTCTTTTAAAATTATAAAAATTTAAGATTCTGGAAACTCGGTATAGAATGCTACCAAAGGGCAGCACAGGGCTAGGTCGAGTCCCAAGGCTACTGTCTAGCTGCTGAGAAGGTAATGCTTTATGGACATGGAGAAATATCAAGAGTAAGAACAGATGAAGGAAAACAGATGAATATTAGAGGAGAAGATATATCCTTCCTTTTCCTAAACTAATCTGTCACTTGTAGTCTGAATCCATCCCCAACTATTTCTTCTAAGGCCTTCTTCAATCAGTGAATAGCTCTTTCTCTTCTATCTTCATATTATTCCTCATCATTGGCTCCTTCCTTTAATCCAAGGAAGAATAATCAAGGTGAACAAGAAATGGTGAGGTGGGAATTTGTAGAAGCAAGGAGTAAGAGAAGGAAAGGAGATCTAAAAAGCTCTGGATAGTAGTAAGTGCTGACAGGCACTGTGTCCTAGAAGCTTTGTTTTCCTTGCTAAGCAGTCTCACGTTATCATTGAAATAGACAGAGTGACCATCTTAAAAGAAAAATCAGACCATGCCTTTCCCTCCTTCAAAGCCTTCAATGTAGAACTACTAGGTAACCACATGCAAAAAGAAAAGAGAAAAAGAACCTCTACCTATACCTTATATCATATGAAAAATAATTCTGAATGGTTTATAGATCTAAACATAAGAGCTAATGTTATAAAACTAGAAAAAAAAATAGAAATTTTGGGAATAGTGGATTAAGGAGAACAACTTTTTAGGATACAAAATCCATGAAGTATAAAAGAAAAACATTAACAAATTAGACTTTATCAAAATGAGAAATGTTTTCTCTTCAAAAGATACTCTTAAGAAATGAGAGGGCAAGCCACAATGGGAAAATGTTTAAAAAACATATATCCAGAAATGGATCTGTATGCAGAATATATACAATTTCTGAACCCCAGAGAACACTAGTGTTTGAGGACAAGCAAGGGACCAGCTAAGACTGCTCTTTTAATAAGCAGTAATGAGAGGTTGAAGAAGATTGTTAGAATAGGATGGAATTGTTGTAAAAGATATTTCAAAGGTAGGATGTATAGGACTTGACAATTTCTTATATTTGGGAACAAGAGATGGGGGGACCCAAGGCTGACCCGAGACTTTTATGCTGAAAGATCAGCAGAGAGGTGGTTCCTTTAATAGAGAAAAGGGACTATGAAGAAAAGCCAGCTTATGAGGAGAGGCATTTGAGTCTGGAACTCAAGACCAGGTCAAGGTAGCAACATAGATTTAGAGGTTATTTAGAGACCTGATAGTTAAATTTTGGATTTGTCCACAAGATTGCACAGATTAAATTAAGTAATAATTCTTTAAAAGAGTTAACAGCTATTAATTCATTTGGTTACCTAGAAGCCTAAAATGAAGGCCAAGGCAGTTACTGGAGTTAATGATCAATCTCATTTTTGCTATTATCATGTTCAATGGCTTGAAATGACTAAGATTTTTCTCTAAAAATTAACAGCTGTGTGGAAATACAAAATTTCTAGCAGTTACAAATTTGATACCAAGTGAAATTAATTTTTATATTTATATTCATAAAGTATCTTAAACACACAAATGAGATTTTTGTTCACATTTTTAAATATTAGTGGGATGTGAGTGTACAGAAGTCATTATGCAATGAAGTTGGCACTGATTTTTGCCAATATAGTCATGTGTTTTCTTTTAAGATGTAATTATATGCTTGTTTATTATATTAGTTGTCTGTTTTGATCTACTGACAAAAGTCAGCTTATATACATATTTCCACTTAGTAAAAATAAATGTGAATAAATGATATGTTCTTCATAACTTAGTGATATAAATATACTGTTTTCTCTTTTTTTCCAGTTTTTATCTTCAGAGATTAATGGAAAAATTTTATTATTTGAAAAATACTTTTTTACACACTGATAAAAGGTGTAAGTTTGCAAAAAGTGACTTCTTTATATGTATTGTAAGTTGGTAATTCATATTACAGACATATAAAATTATACATTTTAATTTGCATATTCTTTATGCCGTGTTTGCTGCTATCAGTGCTGAAGTTTTTACAAAAACTGCTCTAAGCTTTGCTATCCTCAGAATAAGCAGGAAAAAAATCATATCAACATTGAAACTGGATAGAGACAACACCAATGGCTCATTCCAAGATGAATTAACATTTCATTGTTTTTAAGCTTAGAAAAAGAAAAACTCCCAAGAAAAAGCATAAAATGCCTATTTACACATGGCCTTTGGGGAAGAATGGGGTGGTACACAGAATAGATGCACTTTCAAGGATGAACATCTGATCATCAATCTCTAAATGTTAGTAACAATCTGAAATATTTACTTCTGAAATTAATGTGAAGGGCTCTGCAGCTTTTTTTTCTTCATTGAGTTTTGACATGCCTCTAAAATTATGACATTGTTTTTCTACCTACAAAAGGGACAATTTCCGTTATGTGTGGTTTCGGGTGGAATCTCAGGTGCTTTTTAATATGCCACTTTCAATATTGCTGCTGACATATTGAGACTTCACTGAAGAGACATTCAGTGCAATGCAGTTATGTAGATGCCACTTTTCATTGTTTTACTATCAAAAAGGAGAAAAAAAATCTCTTCTAGGGAAACGTTGGTAACGAGAGATATTTTTATTTTTTAAACTAACATTCAGTACTCTTTTTAACTCTTGGTACTTACTAATTACATTAGGTGGAAGTCACATGCTAGGATAGAAAATTAAGAGATATTCAAATCTTTGGATTTTCCAGAAGTGAATGTTACCAGATGTGAATTTATTAAATTAAACAAGCTGTCAGCTAGAGCTTAGAAATCCTCTGTTCATATAGATTTTATTATCTTGGGACTTTGCCGGTGATATAAACCGTAAATCTTGAGAGAAGGGTTTTGATTTTTACTAAAAGTAACTTGCACATCCTATAAGACATCAATCAGAAGACTCATTAGGTGTATCATACTAAAAAATTAAAATGTTTCTTATACTGCGATTATACCATTCTATCCTCGAAACTATACGACTTCTTATCTGAATATGCTTTGCCTTTTAGACTTTCATTTCAAGGAAGGAAAAGTAATTTTTGATTAAATGTCTATTGATTTACTGTCTCCCAGGCCCACCAAATGGACTTTACTCAAGACTAAAATGCAGTCACTTCTAGAACAAATTTTGGCAGCTGAAATGAAATTTGGCAAGAGTTTAACTAGACATAGAAAATTCACTGTTTTTAGAACAAGAAGTAAAGTGAACACTATTTTATCTCATTCAGGATGCAGTGGTATTTTAAGGAGGGATAATAATGAAATGGCAACCCATTATAATAAATACATGAAAATGAATCTTATTTTGTAGTTTATAACTCCATGCAACATTGTAGATCAAAAATACCATTATTGGAGTCTTTATCTGCATCATAAGCAACTTGTTGCTTAGTAATTTCTCTGCAGGCACAAGTGCTAACATCTAGTACTGAGGGTTAATACACGGCGAGTACTTCGCATAGCATCTACAACACAGTAGTGTTCAATAAATAATAGTAATTACTATAGTTTTGTTTCTATTTTCTATCCTGTTCTGTATTTCTCTTCACTTTTGTCCCTCTAATTTCAAGAAGCATGATTTTGGCTTACCTAGATTTTGAGTTCCTGCTTCTATTTCTTTGGCAATAAATGGATTCTTTTTAATACCCTGCCCTGTTTCACTGTTATTGAGGAAAGAGGAAGAGATGGGCAATGGTGGTGGTCTCCTTGCAGACTTACCTTGCACCTGTGGTTTTAGAATATCTGCAGTTAGTTTTGTTTGTTTGTTTTTTGTTTTTTACTAAAGGCTAAGATAATTGAACTCATTTTGAAATTTTACTAACGCATACCTTGGATTTTCAAAGGTGATTATTCTAAGTTCTCTTTTTTGTATTTTTTCTTTTATAGTTCCAATAATATTTCTCCATTTTAAACAACAGTGATAACAGAATTCCTTTAACATTTATACACTCATGCAAATTGTGACACTAAGTAGCAATTCTTGACTTTTTGCTGTGTCCTGATACCGCAGTAGATAGCGTGAGGATCCAAGAAAAGTAAAAGCCATGGAAAACATAAGTTTTCAAAAAAGGTAAAACTTGTACATATGAAACAATTAAGAACAAGTGATTTATAAATACTAAACTCTGAAACAGAAAGTGCCAGATTGTGTGACGCAGACAATAGGGTACTGGGGGCTTAGAGATGGGCAAGATCAGCCTGGGCTGTATTCATCACGAAAGGATTTGGTCTGAGCTCTGAAGGATTGGTTGGATTTGGATCACTATAGAAGAGAGGGGAAGGCATTCCAGGCAGCAGGGAGAGCAAAAGCAAGCTTGGAAGCTGAAATGTCATGCAAATGTCATAATATGCCCTAATTTTAATGATTCTGCAGTCCTATGAGGTGACTTTGATCTCGTTGTAATTTATATCAGCAGCAAAAGATTCCAGTTTAGTAGCTTGCTTTATTCAGAGAGAAGAAAGATTGAAGAGTGAATGCTGAATAAACACATTTAACAATAATAGTAAATAAAAATATAAAAAAGCTGAAATTTTAGTTTCTAGCTATTCTAAGCATGTTCTTTAGTTCAGGGCTTAGTTTTAAGAAGACAGAATTCTTAGGGCATTATAAAGAAACTCAAACATTCAAGATAACTTATCTAATCTCTAAAGTAGAGGAAGGATGTTTTTCTTAATACTGTAATAAAAGAGGCTGCCGCCATATTTTATATGGCACCAACTCTGTTGGTTATTAATCAGACTCTTTTAAGGCTAAACGGCAGACTTGCTCTCATCCCAGGGCCTTTAGTGAGTGAGCCCTAGTGAACATAACCATCATTCAACTCCTCGTCTTCTCCAGTGAGAAAGAATGCTGACACCGAAATGTTTTAGAGTCAACTGCAAGAACTCATTAATACTGTGCCAAAGTAGGAACTGCTGATCATCAGGGATTTGCTCACAAAGTAAATTAGAGGTTGTGCATCACCATGTCTTGTGACAAACATGCATTAGTAAAAGTAAATAAGCATGAAGACAGACCGATTAAGTTGATTCTTGAAAACACTTTATTCCAATATATTAGAGAAAAATGAGCATCAACTTGCAAATCTAATTGACTCTAACACTGAACAAAAGAATTATTAGAGGTTTGTGGTAAAAGATCCTGGCAGAAGCCAGTATTGATTCAAATTACTGGTCAGCATTCTTAAGATGCTGTACTTTTCTGGGTATTAAAAATCCACTTGGAAAATAAGAGAAAGAAAATTGAGTTTCAAGTACATAGAAACATTTGATTTGAAATGAAGTGGAAAAAACCTTTTGCTCTAATGTCACTAGTGTTATGAAGCAGTAATTTGCGGATAAAAAGTAAAAATATAGGTCTGCAAGTAGTATTTTAAAGAGATATATGGCCAGTCCAAAATAATTTTTTTTAAAAAAAGTATAATTTTGAGGAGAATAGCAGAGGTTTGGCAAAAGACAAGACCTCTTCACTCTTTGGGAAAAATTTTGAAGTGAGCGAAGATTTTTATGTGACCCTGACTGGAACAGATGTGGAAGCAGAACAAGAAATCACATCATTTTATCAACCTCATTAATGAGATAAGAAACTATCTTAGAAATTACTTCATTTGAGAGCTAGAATTTCTCAAAAGGAAGAAAATGTAATCTTCTTGTGTAAAAGATACACTCAAGTATGATTTTCCAAGTAAGTGGTTCACCCTATTAATGAAATTAGTATAAATAATCCAGTTTCAGAAAACCTGTGAGGTTGGAAGAGTAGATATTATTTCATTTTATAGAAGAGGAAACAGATGTTGACACACATAGACACAGTCTAGATTTGAAACTGAGTCACTTTAAACTTTTAAATACCTAAATCACTCAAAACTCTTAGAATTTTGCATTTGACTTCAGATAAGTAGGATAGATGAATTCCTAGTTAAATAGAAACTTATTATAATTTTCTAATTCATCAAAGTCAAGTTCTCAATAATTGGAGGTCTCTTGAGTGTTTTTAAATACACTCCTTTAGATTTTTGTACTGAAAACTTTTCAGACTTAACCCTATGGAAATAATGACACACTTATAACTAAATAGACTGCTTTCAAATTGTTTTTCCATTTCAATTTTTTTTCATTAGTAGCATAATTCAAACATAAAGGAAGCAAGGAAAATTAGGGGCGTAATGCTTCATGAGTAAGGAGAGGGAAAGCAAATGTTGGCACCTTGCTAGAATTTCCAAGAACTTTTATGTTCAGGAATTTATATTTAGGAATTTCATTGATTTTTTTTTTTTTTCATTTTTCCCAGGGGCAATTGAGCTCCTGGGCCACTGATTCTCAATAACCAAACTCATACCTGACAAACAAAAATGCATTACTCTATGACAAGGTATAATTAGTAATTTCCCTCTGAACTGGAATAGTCATTTTAGCTGTCAGAAATATCTTTTTCTTAGTAAGAAAATTTACTTGCAAAAACAAATTAAGATGTGAAGGATACATACCGAGCTGAGCAAGCAAGGAGAACTGGATTACCTGAAAGGAAATTGTATGCTTCTCCACTATTGGAATATACCACAGACTAAATGTTTTCTAGGGAATCCTCCTGACACTTTCACCAATCTCCTAGTTCACAAATATGAGTCTAATATGTAATTTTCTCCCTGAAATAGAGCAGGTAATAATTGATGATTTTATGAGACATCTTCAGACCCTTCAGACAATAATATTCTGAGCATAGGACTAAATTAATTCATAATACTAATTGTGTCAGTTAGAGATGCTCTAGGCTACAAATAACAGAAAGCTCAACTCTCAGTAACATATAGAAGTAGGGTTTACGTTTCTGACATAACAAATAGTCTCAATACAGCAGGGAACAGAAGGAGAGTTTAGCGGACATTGGGTTGATTGTGTTCTGATTGTCTTAGCTTCTCCCTCTTGACCATCTCATGGGAGCTTTGAGCATAAGGCCCATGGTAAAAACAGGAAAAGGTAGAAGGAAGGAAAGGATAGTGCCAGCCTCATTTATGTCACCAGGACAAGCTAATGCCTTCCTACAGAAGGCTCCAGCTCCTTCCACACATATCTCATTGCCCAGAACTGGCTCATTGCCAACCCTAGCAGCAAAGGTTTGATTTTCTCTTCGCTACTGTGGAGGCAGGGAAGGAAGAAGGTGGTTGGGAATGGGGGTGGAGTAAGCAACCAGTGGTGACTGCCATGCCTCAAAAGAGTAAATCCTGCTGCTAAAATAAATGTTACCATCTGTAACCCCATTACTGTTGCATCATACACTTTGAGCTTACCTTGATTTAGAAAATAATCGCTTAAGGAGAATCCCTACATCTCTAAAGACAAGCAGAGAAAAATCATCCTCCCAGTTTCAGAAGCTGGACTTTGTGCCAGATGCACTTTCTACAAAGTGACTCAAATTCGTGCTTCAGCAAAATATCAGATTCCTTCTAGATAAGGACCTTCAGAGTAACTTGAGAATATACGAAACTCCAATGCTGAGCATTTGCTGCAGAGAGGGTAATGGCAGGAAACCATCATTGTCCCCATGTTGAAGGGTATCGTTCATTAAAAAAATGATATTGATAAGTAAGAGTGATTGATTTTTCAGCTTCTAATTATTGACATATAAATGTTCCAATAACTATGTGTGTGTATATATAGTTTTATATACATACAGTTAAATATGCACTCTCTCACACATATATGGACACGTGTATATCAGAATCTCCACCTGAAATAACCAGTGTTACTCTAAGTTGACATCATTTTACCCCAAAGCGGAAATATTTGCTCTTTTAGAAAGTTTGTGAGCTTATTAAAATGTACAGTTGCTAGTCATCATTTGGATGTAACTCACAGTCCTCATCATTTTTGCCTGTTATTTCCTTAAAGGAATCCAAATGTAGACCAGGAACTCCAGGTTGCAAACCACTATTCTCAACTTTCCAGTGATGCTGCAACATTGCATTTGAAAGAAAACATTGTATGGATATTAATGAGACTTATTGTGGTGATCATTTTGCAATATATACAAATATCAAATTATTATGTCGTATACCCAAAACTAATACAATTTATGTCAATTGTATGTCAATTAAAAAAAAAACATTATATCACGTATAAAAGGTTTTCTATCTTAAATTAGCCATATTTTAACAGCATATTATTCCTCCTATAGTAAACTTAGGAAAAGGTGCTCTATTTTATCTTATTCTCTGAAAAGTAAACCATTTGAATCCTGTAAAATTTTGCTTAATTTTATTTCTCAGAATTTGGTACTGCAATATATATTTTGCCATCTTGTCATATATTAGATAGACCTATTTCAAATAACCTGTTTCCTCATTCACGTAATTATTCCCCCATAATTATCTTTGTATTTGATAGACCATGCTTACCATAAATAAGCAGTACCAATAGCTGGTGTTAAGATACATGGACTTCAGTATATTGTATAGTAAATATTTATAATTAGTTGTTTCATCAATTAGTATGTGGTTGGCTGCAACTAACAGGTAATCAGTGACAGTGGTTTCACCGAAAAAGGGTTTATTTTTCTCAGGCATCAAGAAGGGCAGAAGCAGGCAGGCCAAGGTTGGGATAGCTCCTCAAACAAGTCCTCGAAGTAACAGCCTCCTTCTGGCTACCTGTTCACCCATACCACATGGCTTTTAATTCAGAAGTGCAAGGTGGCTGATGCTCTTTCCTGTGGCAGGCAGGAACAAGGAAGATAGATGAAGGGCAAAAGACATAAGACATACCAGCTGATTCTGCCTCTTTATCCAGAAAATAATAGCTTTCCAGAAACTTGACTTCAGACACTGTTTTCATCTTATTATTCAAAACCATTACATAGTAACCCAGAATTGCATAAATATATGGGTAGATGAGCATTTTTAACTAGTAACATTGCTTCTCCAAACAAATTCAGGATTTTATTAGAAGGAAGAAGGTGAAAAGGATTTTTTTAGACAAAAAGTAGTTGTACATGAGACAGATGACTTAACCAAATAAAGATTGTCCCATGTATTACATATTCGTTTTTCTCTTAAATTTAACTTAAAAGCCTGAATTAATTGCAAATAAAGCAGTTTTGCAGTGTAGACACTGAAAATTACCTATAAACTAGTTTAGTGTTCTCTGAACGGCAACTACCACATACATTGCAGGAATTTAATGGATATTAAATTAAATTGTGTCGATTGCTTCAATGATTTTCTTTAACCTAAATTTTAACTTTAACAGTTGCAGCTAACTATTCATATATATAGTCAACTCTCAATTTCCAGAGGGTGAATTCTCCCGAAAATTCTCATTATTGTTGGAAAAACTGAGTATACATTTCTTCTGCATTGTCACCTAGTAGAAAGCTTTCACTCCTTTATTAATCCTAGGGTGAACTCTGCCCCTCGCTGTAGCAAAGCAAGGCCTGAGTGCAAGCGTATGTTAGTTCCCTCTCGACACTCAGGTCATCTTCCTTAAAGGGCCTTTCTGTCCCATGATTTCCTCCTCTTCCAGCAAATGTATAAACACACAGGCAGTTATCTAAAGAAGAAGCTGCTTTGGGGCTAGTCTTCTATATCTTGACTATGAATCAAGGTGAGAAATATTGAGCTAGACTGTAAAATGCATTTGCCTAGGAACTTACCAACTCCTACATCAGATATTCACTTTCTTGTTTGAAATGTTCTGAGTTTATAGTGTGGAAAACACTCAATTTGTTCAGTCAGTCAATCATGTATTCATTTGACAAACACCTGTAAAATTCCTACTACATCATGCCGAGCTCACAATGAATGTAGTCATACTGTATTCTGCCCCCAAATTGAATAATATTTGTAAATATGGTTTGAAAAATCTTTTATTCTCATAAGTTACTTATGTGGTTTCTTTTTTTTACTAGCAAGTCCACCAGGATGTGCAGCTCCATGGTGAGGGTGGGAGGAAGTTATTCCTGTAGCCTACCTGTCAGTCTTGTGAATGGTTCCCCAGGGGTTGCATAGTATACAACTCACATGAGCAGATGTAGTTACTCTGGCTACTTTATTGAACATTTGAGGACTGGTTCCCGGTTTGCATTATCTGTGTTATTAGTTTAGATCGTCTAGATTTGGAAAATGCAAAGGGGTTTTTGGCACTTTCCCTCATATATGTATCTGGATGTTAGATATTTTATTACTGCCTTTAATTTCTGTACACATTAAAATCTCTTAAGAGAATTTAGTACCTATGGTCTTTATTTTCTTTATTCTTTTGTAAATAGACATGTCCACATGCTTTTGCTACAGCATATTGGGATTAGGGTATACAACAAACTTCAAACTTAGAAAATTTGCAAGAGAATTGGCCAACTGATTTCATTCTCTGATGTATGGAGAAAAATATTCCATCCTTTAAGCCCTTTTGAAAACTTAAATTGCGATTACTTTTAATATTACTGAGGGAAAAAAATTAGCCATATTATTCACTCCAGTGATAAATTTTTGCAGTATTTATTATTAAATGTATATCACATTTGTTTTTATTAACACCTCCTTTTCCTATATTTCTTCATATAATTTACTTTTACATTGTTGATTTTTTTAAATCATCATTTCTACCTAACATTACTTAGGAATCCATGTCAGTAAACCTTTAATTTTTTCATTGTATCTTTTATTAAATGTAATATTTGTTTTAAGTTAGCACCAAATGCAGAATTTTCCATGACAACTATTAAGTCCTCTTCAGAAATCATTACATTACTTTATACATGATCCATAGCATTTTCTCTTCTTGGTTTTTCAACATGTTTTCCGTAATATGTATGTATTTATATTACTTTCTTAATTTAAACTATTAAAAAAATGGTGGTTAAATACAGGAATATCATTTTACTAAATATTCTCTTAATATTTTAAAATCAATTTCATTACCATTTCCTTAATTTTTATTATCCTTCATTATAGAGTTGCTTGTTGTTTCAAAGGGCTTTTAGTGTTAGTCTGCACTTCTAGATTTTTAGCTGTTTGTGACTCTTTTGAATACACATTTAAACATAAGAAGAGAAAAAAATGTTAGTAATGCTTGCTAATTGTGAGATGATTTTAGACTGTTTGAGAAAGAAGTGAATAAAGAGGTAATATATAATCACAAATCAACCCCAAGGCCCAGTGTTAGGCTTCTTTCAGTACCCTATTGGAAAGGAAAAAATCTCATGAGTTTCACAGATTAGCAGAAACTTCCTCGTATTTACCATGCACTGAAAATACAATTAACAGTGTGTATGGGGAGAAGAAAGATAATGAAAAGAGAAATTAGTTTCTGAAAAGTACATCCTAATGAGGCCATGAAATACAAGTTCATGTGTCTTATCTTAAAATATTTATTTAAGAGAACCAGCAATAAAAATAAAAATCAGGAGCCTCCTGCCTCTTTGGATTACCCAGAAGAGGTAATTGTGGTTTATAATAGTATAAAAAATCTGGGGTTGACATTCTTGTTTTTAATCCTGAATTCTGTACTTTGTCAATTGAAAGGAGGCAGCTGTAGACAAAAAGTTCAATTAGATGGTGTTATGAAAGAAAAGTTTAACAGGATTTTTTTTCCTTCATATCAATACAATTGTTCAAATACTAATACAGATCGCTCTTAATGGATATGAGAGTGGTGTTTGTATTAATGGTGTTAAAAAACAAATTTTAACTGAGTAAATTTGAAGACCTAATTGGCCTTATCAAATGATTCCTGAATCAGGCAGCATCCCATCTAGCAAGTAGAAAGGAGCTCTGAGGAGCTGTACAAAATGAAAAGCTTATATAGGCAGGAGGGCAAAGGGACAGGACAGAGTAGATTACCTCATCTTCCTTTGAGGGGTTGAAATGGCCTGTGTGTCAGATCAGCTGGTACTGACCGGAAAATTCCAGACTGACTGGTTAAGACAACATTCCTGGAGAAGGTTGAAACTATAATTAAGTTAAGAGTCTTGTTTTGATGACATGAAATTTAGTACAAGTGACTCTATTTGAGGCCTGTTTTTTGTTTGTTTGTTTGTTTTGTTTTGTTTTTTAACAATGGAAAGCAGAAGCTATAATCTCAGGCGTGTTAGTGATATTGTCATTTAGTCTGAGAAATCTATTAAAAGATAGTCTTGATATACAAGTAACTGAAGCTCTTGCCCTCACTGAGGTGTTCACTTCCTGAATATTTATAATATTCACAACAAACTATATATAGTTTACATTAACTACTGACATGAGGAACTCGGTTTGGAAGAAACAAAGAGACAGTGAAAATTTAGATGGGAAAGCACTTAGCAGCTTCATCCTACCTGCCATTCCTTTTGTGTAGAGCCAGCAGGATGTCTGGGGCTGGGAGAGCTTTGGAAAACAACCTAGAGAGAAAATATACCTTCTGAAAAGGTGGTTAAATCTCAAAGACCTCCAGTTCCTTAGTATGTATACAGTATTTGTGTTATTTTTGTTTCTTATTCATCCTTGTCAGAAGAAAGGACACTAAGCTTCAGCAAGAAAAGGCTTTTTGAAATCATTTAAAAGAAGGTAAAGGAGTCAGAGTAAAGTCTTACTGTGGGGGGCCGAGGGAAGAAGAAGGTCACCAGTAAGGCATAAGGGAGGGCATCTTAGGCAGTGGGAAGGGGAGGTAGCACCTACAAGCACACAAATGGCCCCTGTTGGAAACTTTGGAGCATCTCTCCTGGGGAAATAAGAGGAATTTCAAACTGTATCTTGTGGCAGTTATCAGCCAGCATCCACACAGAAACCTCTGCCTCTGAGCTCCGTATGGAACCTCTGAGAGGAGAAGCCCATAGGACTCTGCCCAGTAGAGAATTTGCCATCTTGGTAGGGAGATCTGGTGGTTAGCTGCATGGCCATCACTGTCACATAGTACTGGATCTGAGTCTCGGTTCCACAGCTGGCTCAGTGTGTGACTCTTACTCATTCTGAGACTCCACTTCTTTAGCTTTAAAACATAGATAATAATATTAACCTCATAAGTAAAGATGGGTTTAGACAATGTATATAGAACAACTAGCACAGTTTCTGGCACTTAGGACAATCCCTAAACATGTTGATTGTTATCATAGTTGAGTGATCCTCATATTTGCAAAATCAGAGATGCAGTTAAATAAGAATCCATGCTATAAGCCAACGGTTCCCAACCTTTTTGGCACCAAGGACCGGTGCTCCTATGAGAACCTAATGCCTGGTGATCTGAGGAGGAGCTGAGGTGGTGATGCTAGCATTGGAGGGTGGCTACAAATACAAATGAAGCTCTGCTTGCTCACCTGACGTTCACCTCCTGCTGTGTGGCCCAGTTCCTAACAGGCCACGGACCAGTACCAGTCTGCCGCCCCAGAGTTGGAGACCCTTGCTATAAGCAATCAAAGAGGGGCAATCTTTAAGACTATAGTCAAGAAAGTTTTGTCAAACAACAAATAATTATTGAGTATCCAGACTGCTGGGCATTTATACAAAGATGACCATGACTTTGTCTCTGCCTTTAAAAAGCTTATAATTTAGTAAGGAAGACAAGTACATATACAATGTACAGAATGATACATAATTCTGCAGAATGATACTAAATCCTTTCATTTAGGTCTCCGAACCTAGAGACAGAGCTTGAGTTCAAATCCCAGCTCTGTTGCTTAATAGCTTTGTGACCTTGAACATGGTACTTAAAATGTGCTCTAATTTTCCCCAATATTAGTGACAGTCATAATGGTACTTGAATCGAAAGGCCGTGGTGAGAATTAATCTTGTAAATACTGTATAGTGCTTTAAATAATGCTTGGTACTCAGGAAGTGCTAGTCGTTATTACATGGTGGTAACAGACATGAGGAACCTGACCACTTCCCTCTCTCTTCTTTCTTTTTAGTCACAGTGGTGGTTAGGAAAGGCTTCCTGGTGGAGGTGATATCTAAGAAAATAAGGTTAAAGAGGAGAGAAGAGAATCCCGGAGAGAGATGGCATGTGCAAAGACACAAAGGAGGGAGCTAGCATCTTTGAAGTACAGCAATTAGTTCAAAATGACTAGAATCTGGAATATGTGGGAAAGAGCCAAGGAAAGAGAAGAGAGGTGAGGTAAGATGGTGAAAGAGGCCAGACCACAAAGGGCTTTGCAAACCATCCTAAGGAGTTTGGACTTCCCTCTGAAAGCAGTGGGGAGCCTGGAGGAGAAATTTGATCAAATGATCAAAATCATGGAAACAGATGCCCAGTGGGAAAATGTGAATCAATAGAGGCAGCATTGAGCTGAGGGTTAAATCTCAGAGAAAGCTCATATTTGGGGAAAGGGGAAAGAAAGGGCACCAGCAAAGACTGAAAAGAACTGGACATATTATGACAAGAACCAGGTAGCACCAGGCCTGGATGCAGGGGGAGGATACGATTTCAAACAGAAAAGGTTAAGCAAAGGAATGAGTGCTGCAGAGAGATCAAACAAAATAAGGAGTGAGAGAAGTTTATTGGTTCTGGCAATTAGGAGGTAATTGGTGACCTTGGAGTACTGGGGAAGCACTGAAGCTGGAAGCCATATGGTAGAGGATGCAAAGACCAAGGAGAAAGTAGATACCCCGGATGAGACCTCAGGATGCCCCCAACCTGGCATTAAAGGAAGAGAAAAGATAGAAGTTAGAAGACCTGCAGGGTCTTTTGATTAGGAGAGACCCAGGAGATGATTTCAGTGAAGAGAAAGAGTCTTTGAGGGATAGAGAAAACCAGGACAACCGATAGGCTCAGAGTGAGAAGGGGCACTCCTTTTATCGGTCATGGGTTTCACCAGACAGGATGGACACAAGAACAGAGACTGTTTTTGAAGCTGAGAAAGGAGAAACGTGGAGAATTTTTTTTAAGTTCTGAGAATGAGGAAAATACACAGAAATAGAAGATGCTATTACAGAACGTTTTGAGTCAACTGCTATGGGACAGGCTTTAGGGACTTAATGAGAAATGAGTAAAACAATTGCTAGGCTCCCACAAGGCTAAGTGTGACTATTTCCAAATAAATTAATGAATTTAATTTTTCCATAAGCCTCCTGTAATGGTGAGGTTGAAAAATGTTGCCCCCTTAATTCCTTAGGCAACTTGAATTTAATTCTAATTCGGAACTTCAAGACGCTACTAAACTTTATAAAACAGTGTTCATTCTCCAATTCTCTTCGTTATACTAACTTTTCCTCCAGATTCAACATTGCTTTTCAAAAGACTGCCAAAATAAGTGGTCGCGTGGCCAGTGCATCTTCTCTTTCCACTTTCGACATTGGTTACATTTCAGAACTCTTGACTTCTTAGAATGCTTCTTTTGGCTTTCCCAAAACATTGGACACTGTAGCTTCTATAATGTTCATGTGCTTTTACTGTGCCTTACCCTTGTTTCTGCCATTCTCACTGACTGTAATCTTAACTAACCCCATTGGAGGACTTGTTCTATTCATATATTTTATCTATTACCAGCTTTCCTCATTATATTCTTTCATATCTTCAGTTTTTTGCTTTGCTAATTATGTACATTTGCCATAATTTCACAGTGGCATTATTAAAATGTCGCATTGTCCAAAGGGCAAGCTAAATGGATGCCTTTTCATTTGGAACAGACTTTCTCCTTAAGTCACTGCTTTTATGTATTTTTGAAGTTTAGACCTTAGACCTACTTAGTCTAGTTGTAGAGTCTTCTCCTAAAACTCTGAAAAGCTTCTTCTGAGTCACTTCATGGAATGCAGTCCTCCTCAGACACGGAAGGCTGCTTTCAGTGGCTCAGCCAGTCTCATTTCAGTAAAAGGACATCACTTCCCTAAAATGAGCCCCCACTTAGAGAACATTTCTCATTTTCCAGTGGAGTCAAACGAGACCAAAGAGAAGTGCATCCTGGGAAGTAAATTCTCTAGTGTTTCTGACCATAAAGCTGGGTTTCTGAAATTCAAGATTATTCTCAGCAGGGAGCCTAAATAGAGCCTGAAGCTACAAAAAAGAAGTATCCCCTATTTTACCTGCAACATCTATAAATTGTGATCACTTATTTTCATTCCAGAGCCATACTTTGTGCTGAACCATGAAAAACAGAAATACATTTAAAATATTAAATCGTAAGCTATTAGAGAAGGGTAAAAGAATCTCTTTGTGTCAGGATTTCTTCTGTCTGAAGGAATGAATAGCAGCCGCCTTTCTCTGACATAAATAGCTTTCATATAATACCTTCCAAAGGAAAAAAATGGCTTTAGGACAAAATAAAGTCACTGCTCCTTTTCCCTATGCATGAACTTTTGAAGAAAAAAATAACATTAACAGATTATTAAACTATTTGTCAACAAAGAAAAGCAGATGGTATTTTTGTGCCCTGGATAATATGCAGGCGTAAAAAACATCATCAAAGGAATAGTCTGTACTTGCTCTGCTTTCAAAATTCACTAATTTTCCTCTTTCCAATGTAATTCACTATTGTCCTTGGTTTACAGACTTGTGATTTTGTTCATCATTGCAATAGTTTTAATTTTCATTCTAAAACCTAGATTGTTTCAGAGTTCAGCATGAGAGAAAGGAGCTATTGAAAAACACTTTTTTCGTTTCTTTTCTGCTTGCCCTCCCGCCTCCACCCAAAACTTTGGTTCTCAGAAGATATCAAATTCCACTGTCAGTTTTGTAAATAAGTGTCAACAAGTCTGTTTTCTTCCCAGGCCAGGCTGTTTGTCTTATTTGTGTGTTTGTAGTAAACTAATCTACAAGTGCTTCCCTGATAAAGTTAACACTTAGTTAATTACCCACAGCCTTGACATGTCCTATAATTGCCATTTGGCAAACAAACATTTTATACTTGTCTTGGGTAGCATTTGTTGAGACCTAGACGACCAAGCTCTTGATGGATGGGGGAACAAACCAAATAAATACAGTATTTTATGTTCTTTAATTCAGGGCCAAGTGGATTTGGATGAAGTGTTTATTTAGTTTGCTGGCTGTTTCGAGATGCTGTGGTGTATTGATTCCTTTTATTACTAGCAGCCGTTCAACCTGACCTCTTCCAGATCCAGTATTTTAAAAGCCATAAATTTTAACTTTACTTATGAGCAAAGGCTGAAATGCTGTGAAAGCCTTTTTATTAGTCGAGCCCCACCATTCTCGATGCTCTCATGTCACCCATGGCAACAATATTTAGGACTTCTTAAATTAGAGTGGCTGCTGAATTGCTGGGGAGGGGCAAAGACAACTGTAAAATGAAGTCACAAACATTTGAAGGGTGTAGGATTCCATGATGCGATAGCAGACAGGTGCAGGAAAGAAGGCGCAGACCTAAAGAGACAAGGATTTGGGTTGATCATGTTGAATAAACATGTACTTTAGCATCTCAGTTACTGAACACTATTTGGAAACAAGCAGCAGAAGAGCAAATAACCAAAGTGCATGGTGGAGCCAGTTGACCAACTGGGGAGACCTATGTAGCTCCCTTAGTCAACCTGTCCCAAGGTCCCAAGCACGACCGTAATCCCTGGGGAATTATAACAAACCAAGAAATCTACCTTTTCTCCTAAGCTATGAAAATATCGATTGGTGTGAACAAGATCTAGGAGAGACTCTTGCTTGAATTTAAGTGCTTAACTTTATGAAGGTACCATGATCTGTCCTCTGAGGATAGAGAACTGTTCTGTACCGATCAGCAAATTA
Source organism: Pteropus medius (assembly GCF_902729225.1). Taxonomy (NCBI): domain Eukaryota; kingdom Metazoa; phylum Chordata; class Mammalia; order Chiroptera; family Pteropodidae; genus Pteropus; species Pteropus medius. Next base: position 12,872,943 of record NW_024351729.1, read on the forward strand.
AAACCATTTCATTTTGAAATACCCCAATAATTAACCTCCTGGCCAGGTTGTATATACTCTAGAGGACGTAATTTTCCATAAAAAGAAGAGAAAGAAATACTATCCATGAGTTTACCCCTGAAAAGCAACAGTAGGTGAGAATGCCTTCTGTTGGAGTTTGAGAACAGAAACAATTCTACTTGTGTGGCTTCCTGGTTTTAACTTATGCACATCATTAGCTTTGGTCTGCTTTGTAGAAAGTTTCCCATCAGTTTTCTAATTATCAAAGATGTTTGTTTAAACAAATTTTCTTGTCTCAACCCCTAGACCTCTTTTTATTTGATCATGCGGCAAAACTCTAACACAGCATTAGTGAGGTTATATAAGCAAAGAATTATCATTTCACCATAGGAAAAAATCCTAGCTACAGAGAGAAAAGCTCATATTGAAATAATTTAAATAAAACCGCCTACGACAAAACACTGAATGAGATTTCCCCCACCATCTTCACTTTATATTTCTTTGCAGAGGATTTAATCTAAAATATGTATTTGGACTTAGTTTGTTATTTCACCTTACTGATCTCTCATTTTTTCCTTGATGATAGTCTACTTAAGAATCTTTACATTACTTATTGTCGGAGAGTTCTCTTCTAGAATTTTAAGGAGCCAGGTATTTTTAATAATTCAAGTGATATTTACAAGATAACCCTTAATATTTTTCTCCCCTTTAGATATTATAGTGACTTAAATAAGAAAAACAAAACATATTTAAATTTTTTGCTGTTAAAATCAAGTTCCAAATCATGTTTTTTAAATTGCAAAAATAGTAGAAACTTTCTCAATAATTTGAAAAAAGAAATAACTCAGGGTTAAAACAACATCAGAATGCTACCACCACCTTTCAGTTTAAAAAAAAATTACCTAAACTCAATTGGATATAGGTCCGACACTGTGCAGATCATTGTTTGGTCTTTACGTAAAACCTAAGCCTTCAGAGGGTGTGAATCCTTACACTCCTGTGGCCAAAGGCTTCTGTCCTAGCATTTTAAGGAGCCAGGTATTCTTATTAATTCAAATCCCTAAATTAAATTCAATTCACTAAACAGCAGCAAAATGTAACAGTGTTTTCTTTTTCTACAGCCTTGTTTGAATCGGGGTAGATCTAAACACTTTCATGGCCCAAGCTATATCCGATCAATGTTCAATGTTTTTAATAACCGTGACTCAAACTTTAAATTTTTTAATTGTAGTAATGTGTACATAACATTAAATTTACCATCTTAACTAACATCTCTAACAGTGCAGTTAGCAGTGTTAAGTACAATTACGTTGTAGTACATCAGACTTTTTACATACCAGATATCCTAGTAAATTCTCCACTTCCCTGCATTAAGCCGGCCACTTGTACAGCCAGACCCGACCTGTATTTGATGATCTGGAGTGGAATGTGCCCCTCTATACCCACAAAAGGGAAAGCAGTCGTTACCTTGGGAAGTTACTCAAATTTCTAGAAAAACTTTCAGTCAGTTTGGCTGTCATGGTGTGAATTAAAAGGTTATGTCAGAGGTTAAACTATGCAATTAAATCAAGAAAGCATATTATTCTAGTAGCTGACATTAACTTTTGAAAAGAGACAAGATTAGCTGTACTTAGTCACATATAAACTGCACAAAGAGAACAATGGGGAAAAAATATTTCACCAAGTACTTCCCTTGAAAGAAAATTGTTTCATCTCACACCTCTAATTTTTCATCTTAATTCTGTTACTTCATGAGGCTCATTATTCCTTTCCCAGATTTGCACACAGTGACTGATGCATTGTGATGGGTTGTTGTTGTTTTTCTGCTGTAAAAAATATTCCCTCTCTCCCTAAATAATTATCTGCAAATTAACCTTTTCTCTTACTGGAATAGTTGTTGGGATAGAATACAGAAACTAAAAATGTGTAAGCGAGACTCTCTAGACAGGAGATAAATTCTTTGAGGCCATGAGAGTATCATTTATTAAATGACTGCCACGGTCCACTGAATGGGCCCCTTTTGACCTGAAAGAGTTAATGCTGTATTGAAAGTGTCTGGGTTGTCCCCTGCTTTTCTCCCTTGGAAGGCTCTGACCCATTAATGGCGGTAATAATAATAATAGAAAACAATCCCACTTTGCCTCCATTACTCTGAAACTGTTAATGGTATCCTAATGTTTTTTATTCTTTAAGTGTAACTGAAAACTGACATTCTGCTCAGCTAAAATTTCAAATGTAGCATTTTTTTTTCATTGCCATTTTTACATGTCGTGCAGGATGCTGAGTAAGGAATAAGGCAGAAGCTTATAATTGGTCTTTTAAATCATCATAAACATTTATTTTTTCCCCCATGGCTATATCTAGTGCCAATAACTCAGTCATAAGATGATGGGAAAAATTATTTAATGATGCATCACAAGCTTCTTTCTAAATTCTTACCCAGAACAAGAGAGAGAAAAATAAAATACGATACTTTGCTCAAAACTTGGTTTTAAAATAAGAACTAAAATAGCTCTTTTTTTTTTGTGGGAGTATTAGTAGTGAACCAAATTGTCTTTTCTTTCTTTCTTTTTTTATTTTTTATTTTTGATGTAAACACTTTTTAGAAAAGCTATATGTTTTCGCGTTTGTATTATAGTTAATTATTAAAAGTAAAACAGGGCTCTGCAATGTTTGGGGCAGACCTGGGCTTCAGTTCTGGGAGTCTGACTTCTATAAAAGGCAAATAATGATATTCCTGGGGCTGTCCAGAGGGTGAAAAGCACTTGGCACAGAGCCTGTCACGGAGTAAGTTCTAAATCAAGGTTAGCTGTTGTTAGTGTTGTTGAACTGAGACGCTCATCCCAGGTTCAGGTCCTTTCGTCATGCACGTACACAGGGCCGACGAGTCCACTCAGTGCAGGGCACGGTCACAAGTCTCCTGCCTGTTTATTGGTCGCGGAAATAAACAAAAGTATTTGAGCAACTGTGTTTGGACACAGGGTTAGAGACTTCAGAGGCCTCCTGTGGCATCTAGCTGCTCGTGTTCTCTTCACTAGTTTTCTATCCTCTGTCCGTCCTCATCGCTACACGTTCCTAGCCCCACCTGATTACTCCGCAGTACACAAATCTTTGGGCTTGACCTCCCACTCAACAAGCCTCTGCTCTCACCTCCCTCCCACTCCCTCTCTAGGGTTGTCTCTCAGTCTGTCTCATGCTGCCCATTTTTCAAGGGTCCATTTCAGCTCAGAGTCTTTTGCACCTGACTCCCAACACTCACTCCACGTCTTGCTATGTCCTGCCTTGTGTCGAGAGTGCTTTCAAATTCCGCATTTAGACTCTCCATATAGATTGCTTGTAACCCTTAAGAGCAGGTGTTCACAAAGAGATATCCTTCTGTGTCTTCTTCTGATCGACTGAGTCCAGCATCTATGACATATGGAGGAAAACACCTCTTTTTTCTTATTAATAGCAACATCTGACATGTACATGTAGAACATTGCAGGTTTATGACTTTCTTGTATATATGTAATTTTGTCTGATCATAACAAAAATTCACGAGATTGGCATTCTGTTAATGGAACTCAGCTGTGCCTCAACTTCCCCAATTAAAAATGGGAATAACAATAGTATATACCTCATATAATGAAATGAGTTAACATACATAAAATATATATAAAATAGCAACAAAATAGTTGCTATTTTCACTATTGTTATTATCATCAATCTTTTAGTTTTCATTATTTCACTTTTACTGATGAAGAAACTGAAGCTCAGAGAGCTTAAACAGCTTCCCTAGACACCAAGTCTTCAAATTCCACATCCACACCAAAATGCCTCCTACGTCAAATTTTACTGTTAACCACCTTAGATTGCTTTTAGTCTGTCATTTCTTTAGTCCATTTACAGATAAGTTTCTAAACCACAGTTCATTTAGAAATTCTATAAAACAGAAGCTTGAAATGAACGTATCTATATAGCACAAACCCTCTTCCAGAGACAGACACCATCTCCTAAGGCAGCTCTATCACCTCCCGAATGCGAGTAGCCTTGATAATACAATGGGAGGATCAGGCCCTTAAAAGTTTACCCTTTTATCCTTGAAATCCAGAACAACGTATTTAATCACCGCCGTTGTAAATAGATTGTTTGAACCCTTGGTCAACCATAGCAAGAATCGACTTTATTCCTCTTTTGAATGCCAACTCTATTTTTCTAAAGTGTATAATGATTAGTAGTATGTCTATAGTTATTAGTAACTATATAACTAATATAACTAATGATCTGGAGAATAGTGTGCTCTTCACAGAGGTGTCAGGGGCCAAGCTGAGTAGACCAATTTAATACAACTATTCTGAATGCTGGGGAATTTGTCTCTCATAAAATCTACCCAGTAATAAACGAAAATGTGCCTGCTTATAGGCTGGCATCAAACACACTTCTCACTGCTGTGGTCAGCTCTGTACTTATGATCCTTTCGCCAACTAGACATTATAGCTGAGGAACGATCTTCCCTGCTCCTCAAGTGTCTGTGGAGTTGAAACAACCAGTGAATTGTTATGTGGATGAGAGATTAGAGAATGCGGTATAACTCAAGACTCTTTGGGTTATAATCAAAAGAAACCAACATCAAACTGGCTTTTGCAAAGAAGATAATTTTCTTTCTCACGTAAGTGAAAAGTTCAAAGGAACATCTACATAAAGACGTGGCTGGATCTAGGGTCTTGGTGTCAGTAATACTCTCTCACAATTCTAATTCCTGTCTTTGAACTTCATTCTTACAGAAAAGCAAGATGGCTACCAGCAGCTCCAGGCTTATCTTCCCAGTAATCCCAATATTAACAAAAACGACTTCTGCCACGTCACTCTACTAGGATTAGTTCTAAGTAGTCTTTCTGGGTCAACAGCTTATTCCTGAACCAACCAGGAGAGTGAAAGACACTAGTCATACCTGGGTCAAAGGCACACTTCTGGGTGAGAATGGGCGAGACATAGTCATGCAAACAAAAAGAGGATGCTCGTTCCAGATGGAAGAGTGGATCTTGGGTAGAATCAAAAGAATGGATGTCAATATCAGAGGAAGATAAAAGGGACAAATCAGGATTAGTGAAGAGTTGTGATTCTCTTATATCTCTGTGAGCTTCCCTGAGATGGAGTAAAGCAGTGTTTCCGTGTACCCTGATGTTTCATTACAATCCAGCAAGAATTTCAGTACAAGAAAGATTGATCATAGCCTTCCCCAAGGGGGAGTTATTAATGGGAATACCACCTTCTTGTAACCTTGTTTCCCGCTGGCAAGGGCTCCTCTGGCTGAGTTATAGGGAAACTCCAGCGTGTTGTCAGATTTCACAACAGCATTAAGTGGGACTTCCTGTTCATATTTGCCACCTCATTTATTTTGTGTGTCCCCATGTTATTAGTTTTACTGCCCATTAATCATTATATATTACAAAATATAGCAAAGTGTGCTTAAGAAGAGATACCACAGGGTCTGGCTACAACAGTCACAATTTAGCCATGCCTGGAAAAAGCTGAGAAGTGGCAGGCAGCCCCTCTGTCTTACCCACTCGTGGAGGCACGGCCATGAGCACCTCTCATCTCATGGGTGAATGAGAACACCTTTCTTCAGCCTTTCCACCTGGTCAAAGAAAGATCTGAGTAAAGAGTTCTCTTCACTGTGAGGACGGATGACTAACTACACTAAAAATATTTTTGAAGAAGTTAGAACTTGCTTCACGAAAGCCTGGAGTTGAAATTGTAAAAAGAAAGTACTTGATTAGCAGCGACTTCCATTGCTGTATAATATAGCAGTCTTTCTTTAGTTTATCCTATATATTTCCTTCATATTCTTTTCTCAGAATATGAATACTATCAAACCATTCCTCTGATGAAACCCTTTTAAAAAGGTTTCTAGTTGCCCCCTGCTTTGGATCTCTCCTTCCTGGCCAGATTTCCGGGCCCTTCATATCTCATTTTATCCTCTAGATCCACACTTATTTCCCACCAATTCCCAGCACGATTGTTTTCCTTACTGGTCACTCCATCCATCCTATGTCCCCACCACCCGGTGGAAGCGTCAGAACTATTCCTCATGCTTTTCTCCATTCGTGACCATCCACCTCCTACTTTCCCTACCTATGTTCAGTCCATTTTCAAGGACAAGTCCTACTTCATTTGTGAAGCCTTACGCTGTGACTCAAGATCACAGTGTGCTGTCTTTTCTCCAGACTTCTACAAGTCCAAGCTACTCCACCCCTGAACTGTGCTGTATGTTAGTATCTTTAGCTCTTTCATTCACAGTGATGCCTATTGACCAGTGGCCCCAAAATTCTGTGACTCTGTCTGGTTTGTCATTTTGTTGATGGTGTCATAGGTTGGTCCGAGGAAAAAGAGTCACTTGGCTATGAAAGAAACTAACCAGCTCTTTGCTTGCTGTCCCAGGCATGGCTAATTTTACCAAGTGATTTTAACACTTGGTTTCTTTATGGACAACACCTCTGTAAGAAATAAGCTTTTGGGGCTATTGAAAGAAATGAAGGATAGAGAAGATAATTTAAAAAGTGATGAAGGGTGTTAAACCCCCGCAAAAAGCAGAAGTTTTGAATAAATAGTGAAAGTTCAAAGCTAGCGATGACTCAGGCCCACAGGGTATGGATATGGAAACAGAAATCTTCCTGGCATTCTGTTGATTATAGAAATCCTTTTAATGAGTGTAAATATTACTCATAAAAGATGATATGATACACACTAGTGTTTACTGAATATTTGTGTCAGGCGCCATGTTTAAGCTCTGTATCAGGTAGTTTTCTAACTACCTTGTGAGGGATGTGCTATCATTATCTGTTTTACACATGAGGAAACTGAGGCACAGAGAGCTAGGAGCCTGACCTATGTTAACACAGGTAGTACAGGGGTGAGCCTGGGACATGAACCCAAGTACTCTGATGCCAGAACCTGTGCTTGAAATAAGTATTGATTTAAAGATTAAATTGTTAGTCGATGCTGAAAAGGCAGTTAATTAGTGGAGTGAAGAGATAACATGGCTCCCATTGGAAATATAATTCCAGAGAAAGCTAGGAGTCAAACATTTTTATTTTTTGAAATTTGGAGACCCATATTGCCTTCAGATGGATACTTCACCAATGTTAGGGGACGACTCTACATTCTCTGGTGTTATCGCTTCATGTCTGTTTATCTTTGCTCTGTACATGGATTATCACATCTTGGAGGAAAGTATATGCCTTGTCTTTTATTTTGGAGGCTTCTAATAAAGTAGGAAGAATTTTAGCTCAGTGATTGTCCAGACCGGGAAAGCCCAATGTAGCATCTGAGTAGCTTTGCCAAGTCAGTAGGCCAACATTTCCTTGTCTGCAAACTCAGAGTTTAAAAGGTGAACTGCAAGAGAGTAGAGTGGAGTGGGTTGTGGTAAGATTTACATAAGATATAATACTGAGGCGCCACCTTTCAGGAATAGTTTTCAATCTACCAGGGAAAGGGAAATCACAAAATACTATTGAAATCCCCTGAATGCACCTTAAAATAGAGAATACAAAATTATTTCCAACGGATGGCTATGTCTTCAGTCAAGCATCAGATTAAATGGTTGAGTTGTATTTAAGGGTGGGGACACATGAAAGATAAATTTTGAAATACAAGAGTCACACTCCCTGTGATAAGATGCCCATAAAAACAGCAAGCAGAGAACATTAGCTCACACCTATTAGAATGGCCGGTATCGAAAAGACAAAAGTTAGTAAGTGCTGGCAAGGATGTGAGGAATGGGGACCCTAGTGTACTGTTGGTAGGTATGTACACTATGGAAAACAGTATGGAGTTTCCTCAAAAAATAGAACTATTCTGTGATCCAGCAATTCCACTTTGGGGTATATATTCAAAGGAAATGAAATCACTATTTTGAAGAGATATCTGTACTCCTATGTTTATTGCAGCATTATTCACAATAGCCAAGATATGGAAACAGCCCTAGTGTCCACTGGTGGATGAATGGGTTAAAAAAAAAAACCACACACCACCACCACACACACACACACACAAAATAGAATATTATTCCACCATTAAAAAGATGGAAATCCAACCATTTGTGACAACATGATGGACCTTGAGAACATTATGCTAAGTGAAATAAGTCAGAAAAAGAAAGACAAATACTGTATAATCTTACATATAGGTAGAATCGAAAGAAGTAGTTGAATTCATAGAAACAGAAATAGAATGGTGTTTGCCAGAAGCTGAGGGATGTAGGAAACGGAGAGATGTAGGTCAAAGTTATAAGATGAATTAGTTCTGACAATCTAATATACAACATGGTGACTGTAGTTAGCAATACAGCAATATATAGTTGAAAGTTGGTAAGAAAGGAGATCTTAAATGTTCTCACCACACACACACACACACAAATGGTTATTATTTGAAATAATGGAGATGATAACCGACCTCCATTGCGATAATCATTTCACAATATACACATGTATCAAATCGTCACATTATGTATCTTAAACTTACACAGTATTATGTGTCAATTATATCACAATAATAAATAATAAAATGTAACCCAGGAGGTGGCTCCATAGTGTAGTGGTTAGCACGTCTGCTTTACACGCAGAAGTTCCTGGGTTCGCAGCCCAGGTAGAGCCACGAACCAGGCCTTGGGTGCACTAGGCCCCCCAGTGCTCCAGGGGTGCCAAGCCTGGGGTGCACCAGGCCCCGGGTGCGCACAGCGAGCACGTGGAAGGAGACGCCCCGCCTTCAGAGATCCAGTTCTTAAGGGGAGACAGCAACATACATAGGTCAGGGGTGGAAGTGGGGGTAGGGAGGGAATTAAAGAGGAGAAAAAAAAAAACGTAATCCAGGCATTGAAAAAAAAAAATGGCAGAGACTCCCAGAAAACAGTGTATGTCTCCAAACTCCTGCTCTCTCCTAGACACACACTCAATCTAGGGCCTGCTCTGAGTGAAATTGCTCTCATTACTTAAGTTATTTTTTCCTGACCTTCTTCCTCCTCCTTCTTCTTTGTAACTCTCTCTGGAGATGAATACACAAGTGAATTTGGCTAAGATCAATTGTGTATGATGTGATCTCATTTTGTTCAGGAAAGAACTTTGTAAATTATAAAGCAGCAAGGGAATGTTTGTTACTGTTACACTTGTCTTCTGTTCCTCTTAGGACCAAGTACAGTTCTGAGCAACAAAAAGTACTCAGTAAACATTCAGTGGTAGCTGAGTCGATGTTGCCTTATATTCATTCATTAGATTGAGATCTTGCTTAGAGGTTATCTATAAAGAGATTATTATTCATATTAACAGGAAACCAAAAAACCTCACTTTCTGTCTGTAAATAACTCAGTAATTGAGAATTTGAAGTTGTTTTTAGTACAGTCAGATATAAAAAGGGGAGAAAATAGTAAAGCGAAAAGTATAAAAGTAAAGTTTGATTCTTAATACAGATATTCAGTTTACATATTATGTAAAAATATCTTACTATGAATCCATCCAAGAAATCAATCAGTTTGATCTTTTAGTTATGCTAATATTTTTTAAAGAAACTTATTAGAATTCTTTGTATTATGCTTTATTTTAAGAGTACTGTAATACACAATCCACATAACATATAAACCACTCAACAGTCAAAAGCTGAAGAAAGATGTGCTGTTGAAGCAAGCCATACAAAGAATGAATAAATGGTAAAAGGAAAGGTTGGTGGGAGAGGGGTGGGTATCACTGAAAGTTTGTGCTCAATGTGAAAAGCCTGTTACCAAGATATACAAGGAAGAACTGGAAGACAGATAATGCTGTTCTTGGTAGTAGGTAAAAATAAGACTATTTAAAGTGCACATAAGGTGTAGAAATAGCAGAAAAGGTTATTACAAAGAAAGAAGTTAAGCAAAGAAATGACTGGTATAAAAAGAAAGACGTAACATAGAGAAGATGAATGATGGATAAGGCAGAAATTATGAAATCCTTGAAAGTAGCCCAAAAGAACCTAAAGTCGTATTATTAACAAAGAACAGGAAGCTATGTGCGGGCTTTGAGGAAATGAAGCAACTGTGGGATGTGTTTCTCCAGGTAAAACTTTGTTCACCCTCACAACACTGGAGAAAAGGGGTGTCCAAGGACTATAACTGCCCTTTACTTATACCTTCACTTATTTCTACAATAAATATTTATTTAGTGCTCTGTGCTGCAGATACAAAGACCAACAAACTAAGAACATGGTAGGTAGCACTTATCTGTTATATTGATCCTATTTCACGGGTAGAAAAGGTTGACACTTTAGTCAGTTTGTTTAACTCTGAAATGAGTCTTTTTTTCTAGTTGAATAGTAAAAGTAGTTTTCGTTTGGGTTTGGTTTGTTTTCCTTTAAGTAGCCACATTTCTCTTAAGAGACCAAAGCGGTTTATCTAATTTTTGAATCCATTTTTTTCTTGAATGCCAATTTTAGGTGTTTTTTTGTTTGTTTGTTTTTAATCTTGTAGAGTTTTCCTGATAAGCCAGGTAGAGGGAAAGCAAAAGATTAAAACAAGCCAGTCTATTGGGAATGGATTTGTCTGAGCTCTTCAGCTGCCTTAACAGAATCTATTCAGACATATGTTTACATATATATTTTAAAAAGTAGTTTACCCATGAAATTGAACCACAGAGTTCATTTACTTATCTACAAAATAGAGAATAAGAAAAGTGTCATGAGAATATTTTCAGTGTAATAAATTCATGATTTATTATATTTCTCTGCACATAAATTGAGTCCAGGAAAGAAATCAAAATATGGCATAGGATTTTGACTTTCAGCTTAAAAAAGAAGGAATTTTTAGGTAAAAAAAAAAAGAAAAAAAAATTAAAGTGTATAGCAACTCTCGGCAAAGATTTAAAGACCCTTGGAGGGCCATGCCCATATTCACAATCAAAGCATTTGTTGTATTTGTTCACCTAATCTTCCCATATTTTCTCTAGATATTTTCACTCTAAAATAGATAATGTTTGGAGACAGAGTAGGAAAGATTATGCAAATATATGAATCTTAATGAGAAGTTCATTATTGAACATTTTGACATGAATTTAAGGAAATGATAAAAGACCCTGGGATTTACGAGACTTAAAAGAAAAAAAAAAACTCTGTTCCTGGAGAACTTGGAAATTGCCAGTAAAAGAACTGAGACCCAAATGACAGCAGATAATGTATAAGCCAGATTACATTATGCCCTATGGTAACAAATAGGAAATGGGACACTGTGATAAGCTTGGAATGATGATCAATATTTGGAATACTGAGATAGGCAAGAAATTAATTAGGCCCATTATGGGCACAGTTAGCACAGATAACACAATTTGGGAAATTATACATTTGGATATTATGGAGAATTTTTTTTTCTAGGCTAATGGGTTTGCAATGATATCTATTAAAGCACATAAGACATTTTGCCTCTAGGGAAATTACTGAAAAAATCGAATATACAAAATTTTTAGTAACTGTAATCTAAGATAAAAAGACAAAGTGGGATATGTTGAAGAATAAAGTGCTATTATGACTTTCTACTTGGAATTTATAATAATTTTTCATTCAAAGAATTTTAAGGCTATTAATTTCACATCACGGCTCCCCATGAAACAAGTAAAGCATTTCTATTGTATTTGCCCAAGTTTATTGCTCATAATACAGAGAGGACAAATTGATAATGAAAGCAAGCTACCTTGACGAATTCCTGGCCTTTTCAAGTTTTATGCTGTGACACCTGGATAGCATTGCAATCATTTTGATCTCCAATTTACTATTGGGGACAATTCCTTTATTTTAGAGGGATGGGCTCTATATTAATCTTACTAAGTGCCTTGAAGAACATTGATGTTATTGAAATGTACAGATTAAAATATCATTTATTGTTAATTTATTATAAGTATTTGTTGATTATAAAGCTCTAGCTGGGAGAACAACTTGCCATGTATCTAAAAGTGAATACCTTTCCCAAATAATGTTTTATATTTTAATAAGAATGTATCGGTAGCAATTTCATCAATAATGAAAGATTCAATTACTGGTCTTCTGGATTAAGGCATTCTTTTATTGTGAGATTTTAATGGTAGAATAGGAAGTTTAAACATTGCCAATGAAATCTCAGACTAATTAAATGATTATAGCCTAAAGGGAAGGGCAACCAAGGCCCGACTATTAATCTTCCCAAGAATAGCCTCCGTATGTGATGAACAGATATATATATGTGTATACACATACACACACACACACACACACAAACACACACCCCTTAATTCAAAAGAACAAAATGTAAAAAATTGTTTGAAAACAAATCAGTTCAATTTTTAAATAAAGAAGAAAGGATAGTATTTCTTTATGAAACCGTTTTCAGCTTTTTGCAGGAGTGGTTGTATTTAAGAATGCAGTGGTGGATTGAACCAAACAAATTATGCTGGTGTTTAGAGGTAACAGATGTTCTGAATTACTCAGATATGTAGAGATAACAATAATAATTATCACCACTGCTTTATGAGCACATACTATGTGCCAGACATACTTTCATCCTTGTCTTATCCTCATTTTACAGATTAAGAAACTGAGGCACAGAGGGCATAATAACTCAAGAAATAAGTAGCAGAGTGGGGCGTGTTGGCATTTTCCACAGTCTTTCCTTGTAATCGCTCACTATTGACCACTACTCTCTAGACTGTTTTATTCTCTGTTATCTTAATCACCTGCTTTGTAAGGAACCAAAAGCAGTTCTCACCCCGAGGGCAGGTGCAGGAACCCAAGGCTGAGTCAGAGAAATTGCGGTTCACATCCAAATAATTCTCTAGGAAGGACTTTCTGTTGCATAGTCTGTTGAAGTGGGACTTTCTAGCTAGAAGGCCAGGGCCATGGTTTCTTAGTGTTTTCAGAATCTGTTTTGCAGTGGCTCCTCTTCACCGACATGGTGGCGCTCTCCTCCCCTCTCCCCACCTCCTCATGCCTATGGGAGAAGTGGCGTGACTCCTTTAAACCTTTAATCTTGGTGTAGGTGCCCATTCTCTTCATAACACTGTTTTTCTGGATGGCAAAGGGTAGTGGATGTATCTGAGGATTGGTGAGGCCAGAAGACATGGCCCCCAAATTTCCCTCTACTCTGTACGAGGAGGGCTTCTGAGACCAACTCAAGCCAATCCCCTTCAGTTGAGAACAGAGAAATCTTCAAAAGTGCCATAATGTCTTTTTTTTAATGAACTTTTACATTTATTTTTATTGTCAATAAGGTAGTTTACATATTATAAATTAGACCAACCCTGACCTCTTGACTCCTTACATTTTATCGAAAATATAATTGCCTGCTGTTTAAAGATTTAAAAAAAAAACCTCAAAAAACTGGCCCGCTATTTTTTTTTATGATGGTTGGTTAACAAAATCCAATAAGTTTCACCTGTACATGTTAACAATAAGGGATGTATATATTTACACTGCACGTTCACCTCTCATAGTTAGATTTCTTTCTGTCACCACATATTGGACCCCTTTTACCCACCTTCCTTCTCCCTCTCTCCTCCCGCTACCCTCTGGTAACCACTAGTCTATTGTCCACGTCCACAAATCTCTGTTTGTCCTGTTCATTTGTTGCTTTTAGGTTTATATCCCATATAGGTGATATCATTTGATTCTAAACTTTTTCTGTCTAACTTATTTTATTTAGCATGATTATCTCGAGATCCATCCATGTTGTTGCAAATGGCAGTATTTCATCTCTTCTTATGGCTGAGTAATATTCCATTGTATATATGTACTACAGCTTCTTTAGTCAATCATCTATCATAGGACACTTCAGTTGCTTCCATGTCCTGGCCACTGTGAATAATGCTACTATAAACATTGGTGTGCAAATATCTTTTTGGATATGGGTTTTCTAGTCTTTGGGGTAAATAGCCAGTAGAGAGATTGCTGGATCGTATGGTAGATGAATTCTTAGTTTTTTGAGGAACCTCCGTACTGTTTTCCATAGTGGCCATACCGATTTGCAGTCCCACCAGCAGTGTGTGAGGGCTCCTTTTTCTCCACATCCTCTCCAACATTTGTTATTACTTGTCCTGTTGATTATAGCCATTCTAACAGATGTGAGGTGGTATCTCATTGTGGTTTTGATTTGCGTTTCCCTAATAGCTAGTAATGTTGAGCATCTTTTCATATATTTGTTGGCCACTTGTATATCCTCTAGGGAGAAGTGTCTGTTCAGGTCCTCTACCCATTTTTTGATTGGATCATTTGGTTTTTTGTTATTGAGTTGTATGAGTTCTTTGTATATTTTGGATATTAGGCCTTTATCGGAAGCGTTGCTTGCAAATATATTTTCCCATTGAGACGGTTGTCTCTTTACCTTGTCGACAGTTTCTTTTGCTGAGCAGAAGCTTTTTAGTTTGATGTAGTCCCATTCCTTTATTTTAGCTTTTACTTCCCTTGCCTTTGAGGTCAAATTCATAAAATCCTCTTTAAATCTAAGGTCCTTGAGTTTAGTTCCTATGTTTTCTTCTATGCATTTTATTGTTTCAGGTCTTATCTTCAGGTCCTTAATCCATTTTGAGTTAATTTTGGTGTGTGGTGATAGACAAAAATCTAGTTTCATATTTTTTGCAGGTGGCTTTCCAGTTTTCCCAGCACCATTTATTGAAGAGGCTTTCCTTTCTCCACCCTATGTTTTTGGCTCTTTTGTCAAAAATTATTTGCCCATATAGATATGGGTTTGCTTCTGGACTCTCGATTCTGTACCACTGGTCCATGTGTCTATTTTTTTTTTTTTTTTTTGCCAATGCCATGCCATTTTGATTATTGTTGCTTTGTAGTATAACTTGAAGTCAGGCAGAGTGATACCTCCAGCCTCGTTCTTATTTCTCAGGATGGCTTTGGCAATTTGGGGTCTTTTGTGCTTCCATGCAAATCTCATGATTTTTTATTCTATTTCTTTAAAACATGCCAATGGGATTTTGATGGGGATTGCATTAAATCTGTATAATGCTTTAGGTAATAAGGTCATTTTAACTATGTTGATTCTTCCAATCCAAGAACACAGAATATCTTTCCATTTCTTTGTATCTTCTTCAATTTCTTTTAATAGGGTCTTATAGTTTCTATTGTATAGTTCTGTCACGTGTTTCATTAGATTTATTCCTAGGTATTTTATTCTTTTTGTTGCAATTGCAAAAGGAATTTTTTTTTTCACTTCTTTTTCTGACACTTCATTATTAGAGTATAGGAACACTATGGATTTTTTAACGTTGATTTTGTATCCAGAGACTTTACTGTATTTGCTTATTGTTTCTAGTAGTGTTCTTGTGGAGTCTTTAGGGTTTTCTGTATAGAGAATCATGTCAGCCACAAATAGTGACAATTTGACTTCTTCATTTCCTATTTGGATGCTATTTATATCTTTTGCTTGCCTATAACATCTTCAAAACAATGATTTAAAGTTGTATTTCTTTATGAGGCTTTTATTTTAAGGAAATATTTGGCACATGGAACTTTAAGAATATTTTTATTTTACCACCTGCAGAAAAATTTTTATCACATAAGATCCCTCTGTTAGCACCCTTGGCAATTGTTGTATCATTTATTTCAAGAAGTCTGTGTATGTCAAGTTCATATTTCTGACAGCAAGATAAGTTTATCTGGATCTTAGAGAACATGGTCACTGGACATAGAAGTCACAAGTTAAAAAATAAAGACTCGTTACTAAAAATTGGAAGACGATTTATTCCTTGGCATTTGCTACTAACATAAGCTGGCCTTGAAATCATTGAACAGTCATTTTCAGATTAGTTTTGTAGATGCTCAAAGTGGGACAAGTAAATGCTCAAATTTGGACAAAGTCCACCCTGTGACTGATAACACATGGTATTCATAGATCACTCTCTTAGACAATTGCTTAAAATCAGCCAAAGCCAGTATCATATCAGCTACAGATGAAAACGTGAGGAGTGATCATATTTTAGGATGACTTCAATAAGATAGAATGACTGAGGTTTTGATTTTGATTAATTACTCATTTTTTCATTATCCCTTCAAAGAGACCTCTACTATCAGTGGGAATCTAGAAAAAATATGATTTGTATAAATAGTTAGGCTAAAAATAGGCAGTGAATCTTCTATTCTAAAACTTACAGAATTTCCAATGCAATGTGCATCTAAACTGGAATTGTGAGGATAGGAGTGGAGAAGAAGGACTGAATGTGACGATTTATTGTACGTCGTAAAATCTTTACGTGGTAGGCTACTTTATTCCAAGTGTTTTGATGGAATATAGTGTTGATGCCCATCAATTGACATAATAAACCCTTCCACAACCAGTAACCTTGACCTGCCATCAGAAGCCTTCCGACACATAAAGAAAATGTGAGTCCTAATCAAGGTCCATGTCAAAGTCCCCTTGCTCTTGGAGATTCAGTTTTGTCAGGTCGGTGCACCTATAAGTCCTCGTGAAGACTTTCCTGATGTTGTACTCTCCTCTGTCTCTCTTCCACTTTTACACCATTGTTTACTCTGTAGAAATACATACAAACACTTTTTCCAAGCCTGAAAACCCCCAAATCCACGTTTACAACCCAGGACTCAACCACCCTCTTTGCTTTTAGTTTTACCATGTACTACACCCAGTAGTACTGAGTTATAATTTTGGCCATGATCAGCTGACACCTTTAATTTGTGACTTCTATTGTAAAGTGAATTAATTGCTGGCTCTGTTAATCCTGCAAAACCCATGAACCCTTAATGTTCATTTTGCTTAGAATGAGGAACAAGGTATTTGTTCCTTCTCAAATGTGACTCCTTGCTAAGCTTTAGATGAGCTCCTTTTAGATAACATGCCTTATATCTGGGATGATTTATTCACTTTCATGTTCCCTGGAATTTATTGCTAAAGGTTGATGTGAATACTTACAGTTTGGGCTCTAATGTAATCTCCTGAATGGCAATTAATAAACAAAAGATGGTTACTATTGACAGAAGAAAGCGGCTTTCTCAGATAGTTTTCATCTTTGTGTTTTCACCAAACTTCGTATCAGACATACCTAGGGCTTGATGGTAGAAAATATTTTCTGCAATCTCCAAAGCTTTTACTGTTGCTTCAATACCTCAAGCCTCCATGTTGCTTTTTGTTTTCTTGTCAGAAATGATCTTACTCGATTTCTGTGTCTTTGACTTACCCTCCTTCCTGGGAATATATTAAAAAAAAAAAATGCCCTTTTCTACATTTAGTAGTAATGTATTTTCAGTATTTATGGCTCACAAGTAGCATCTGAAATTCCTACAATTGTCCTTTTTGCTTAGTCTCATCTCTGTTGAATTTATTGAAATACACTATAAAATGTATGCAGTGTTTATTTTCATCATATAAATTGTTCCAAGTACAAAATTGCCTTCTGTAAGTTAATGATGAAACTATAAAAGAAAAATTTTTTTTGCAATTTGCCTGCTTAACTAGGTAATCTAAACTAATGCTCTTATTTTAAAGATGAAGAATCTGTACGCCAGTTTAAGTAGCTTGACCATAATCAAGTAGAGGGTGGAGGCCAAGGACTACTTTAGGTAGTATGGGGCAGAAAAGGTAGTTAGGTTGTCTTAGGACCATTCCCAGTTCTGACGTTTATTAAGTCTGTAACTTTAGACCAGGTATCTCACTGCTCTGTGCCTCAATTTTCTCATCTATAAAATGGACTAACAATCGTGCAGTAACACAACAGTAAGGGTTTTAGTAAGTTAATGTAGGTAAAGCACTTAGAGCAGGGCTAAGCACTCTGCACATTATAAGCTGTTAACATTTTTGTCATTATTTTGACTATTTTTAACAAATTCAGAACATATGGAAGGTGTCGTTATTTAACTTTATGTGCGTTTATTTAGGCATTTCACCTTTGCTGTACTTTTGTATTCCTTGTATAACCTAGCACTACGTTAAGCAATTAGTGGTAGTGTTTATGATGGGGACAGTAGTAGAAGCAGAAATAGTGATCACAGGAAGAAAAGATAGTGCTGTTTAGTGAGCCTTCCTGTATGCTAGGTGTTGAAGTATAGGTACTTTATATACATACTCCTTAGTATGCACTCAGTCTATATCTACTGAAAAACTACAAAGTAGTTTATACCCAGTAATGCAAGTGTAGCTTCTTCATGATAATAATCTCCTTCGTAACTGGAGAGGATCGTGAGGTTTGGCTCTGGTGGAAAAGATCCCTGATTGAATTCCTTCCATCTTTAAAATAAACCTTGTGCTGCTGGTATTTATATAGCCTAATCCTGTTATGGACGACCGGGAGCCTGGCTGTGGGTGGGAATGGAGGTCGAGGCATGAGTGAATGGGGGCAGATACAGGGCAAGACAAACAGCGCAAGTAAAAAATATTATCTATCAGAACTCAAGTTATTAAAATTTACTTAGGTTTTATCTTTTTCCTTTTGGAATATTATATCATATAAAAAATGTTGCCCCTTTTGTAAATGCCCAAACAGAAATAATTTGGAACAATAAGCATTAACATTACCTTGCTTCATTTACCTATTGACTAAATAAATTGCATTCACCATACATTACTGGCCACTAGAGTAAGATAAAGTATTTGATCACAAAAATTACAGTCATTTCAATGTTCTTTGATTTCCATGTATAGTATGTTACTTAATAATCAAAAAAACAATGATGGAATAATACAAGCTACAATCTATGGGAGTGCCTAGAGTGGGTACTGGGAGAGAAGCATTCATTATGTTAGGTGCTCTGTGGATGTGTTGTGTGAGTGTGTGTACATATACACACATAGTCATATCCACACTCATACATATCTCTGTAGACTGCAATAACTTTTCACATTCATATATATATATATGTGTGTGTGCATGTACCTACCTACATACTTATTTCTATATATAATATATAATCATTTTAAATCTTAGTACAACTTTACAAAAGGAAACTAAGACTCAGAGAAGTCAAGCCACTTGCTCAAAGTCACAAAACGTGGCAAAGCTGGGGTTTATCCCCAAGTCCCACATTTAACACTCCCTTTTCACAATGCCCAAACAGAAATGTCTTTGGAGCAGCAAAGCTTTCCACATACCACACATGCCTCATTAGGGGCGGGATGACCTCTTGCCCTTTCTTTTCCAGAATCTCCAGGCAAAGGTTTCGGTCCAACTCTGGGTTTGAAAAAGTCCAGTTCCTTGGAGAGCCTGCAGACTGCCGTTGCCGAGGTCAGGAAGAACGAACTTCCCTTCCACAGGCCCCGGCCACACATGGTCCGCGGCCGCGGCTGCAATGAGAGCTTCAGAGCAGCCATTGACAAATCTTACGATGGACCTGAGGAACTGGAAGCTGGTAGGGTGACATGCTTCCTTAAACGGTTTCTTCTTCTCATTATTACCCACGAATCATAGGCGAGAATGTGTGCTTAACTATGGAGAAAAATGATTTAAAGATCCCAATTATATTTTTGATATTAAAAGTAATTCATTTTCCTGATATGTTTTGCCCTTTGGCTTAATGAACATGGAATTGGTTAAGGCAATATGCAATTTATTTTACAGTGCGAATGCTAAAGAAATATTCTCCTTCACTTTCCTACAAGGACCAACTGTCATTTACCCTTAGGGTAGGCACACTAAGTATGCATTTCTTGACATTCTTATTGGAGTCATTAGAAGCAGAATCAACCAGAGGACTGACTGCATTAATTGGGTAGAAGCAGTTGGGTTATTTTTGTACTCAAAAACCTCTCCTGGAAATAGCTCACCCTGTTTGTTTCACAGCATGTGAGCTTTCTGAGCTGATCAAGGTTAACAAGCTGGCTTTCAGAGAGATTAGTGTTTTACCACATATCAAACCTTTTATAGTACTGACTAAGCAACCAGTCGTCCCCCACTCCCAACATCAAACCTTACTCGGAGTCACCAGATTTAGGCAGTTGTCTCTTCACAGGGTACAAGTACCCACGTGGAAGGGAAGAACTCCAGAGTGCTTTTATTCGTTCTTCTGTATTTTACATTTTAACTTTTCTTGATATGCTAACAGTAAGTGCTCCTGACCACGTGTATTGATTTTTTTTTTTTCTCTGTACAGACGGTCTGTCTGATAAGAGCTCTCACTCCGGCCAAGGAGCTCTGAATTGTGAATCTGTCCCTCAGGGGAACTCTGAGCTAGAGGACATAGAAAATAAAGCCAGGAAAGTCAAAAAAACGAAAGAGAAAGAGAAGAAGAAGGAAAAGGGCAAATTGAAAGTCAAGGAGAAAAAGCAGAAAGAGGAAAATGAAGATCCGGAAAGGAAAATAAAGAGGAAGGGATTTGGTGCCATGCTGAGGTACAGACTTGCTTTGGAGGCAAAGTTGGTTTTGTTTTTGTTTTGTTTGTTCTGTTTTGTTTTGTTTTCTCCTGATGAAATCACTCATTGTGTGTACTCATGGGGGGAAAAATCAAGCTTTTCCTTCAAGCTAAATTCATAAAAATTTAAACAGTAACCGTGCTTGTTCCTTTTCTGCAGAGAGGCAGAAGGAGCTTTCTAGGGTGGCCCCCAAAACTCATGGTGATGACAGGAAGCTGTTATAATCTGTTGTCTAAGAAAGGCCAACGCTTGGTAGAGACATGGGTAATGCCTGCAGCCCTTGGTACCAAAGTCTCATATGGCTAAATTAAATACAAGTCCTAAATTGTCACCTCTAGGATTCTCCCTTTGAATTAGAGAAGACAGAATAGATGAAACTCACCCCCTCCACCCCCATGATTCTAGGTGTCTATACGGCTAGGCATGTGGGCATATTAGCTGTCACCTACAGAGGCTCTGTAGTCCAATGGAGACGTCACTGGCTTTGGAGTCAAATGGCCCTGGTCTGACTTCATGACCACACACAAGCTACTGGGTTTCACATGTGTTACTTAACTTCCCTGAGCCTTATTTCCCCCACTTTTTAAAAGGAGGCTGGCATTCCTGCTCTCTCAACTCAGTGGGGTTGTGAGATAAGATTCCATATGCGGTCGGTGCATTGACTAGGCGTGGCTCAGCAGGGTCCAACCAAAAAAACACCTTTATTTCTTCTCCTAAGGTACCTTCAAATATGCTCTATTGTTGCTGTCAAGATGTCCACAATTTGATGACATCTCAGTTCTCTAGCTGATGGCATTCTGGTCGCTTTGGGAATTATAACAACCTCTTTTGTCAGGGGCTAAACATGGAATCTAATGTTAATCAAAACATCTCCCTCCCTGCCCCTCGGGCCTCAAGTAGGAAGGACCCTACGGTGTGGTGGCCTTCTGCTTCACAGTCCCTAGAACCAGGAGGAAGGGAAGGACATTGTTAAAACAAGGATAGAGTTTTACTTAACGGGTTGTGTCTGGTATAATCTGGCCACCAGGGACCCTTTGTGGGCCACCTTTGTGTTTTTTTTCAGGGAGCTCCTTACTGCACCAATCACTGATATGGGAATTTCATTTTCTCACTGACTTCCTGAGACCCTAGGGCCCTGAACCTCTGACCTCAGACAGTGCAGCCCTGGATTCTCCTTACCCTGGCTGATCAACTTCTTGGATGGTGTCACTTCTAGATGGCTTTAGCCTATTGTCCTTCTATAGCATCCACTTAGCTCACTAGTATGATGACCTCTTGCCCCTCTGAATGACACAAGTATAGCCTGTTCCCACTGCCCTTCTTCCTCCTGACCCTGCCATAGGGATTTCCCTGGGCAGCCTGGCATCTTCAGACTTCTCTAGGGCATAGTCAAGCATAACTGTGGCTCCCCAGCTCAAAGGCCACATGCCAAACTCTCCAAAAGATGCTATCATGCATGAGGAAGGTCAGTAACTGTTTGCAAGTCACCAAGCAAACCGATAGGAAGTGGGATGGCAGTCTGCTTTCATACAATTGCCTTCAAATTCTCTGAGGGTTTTTCTTGTAGCTTCCTCATTCATTTTGTTAGGGGTGAGAGATGGAAGCATCCTTTCTATTACTTTCTTTACTCCTATAATTCCTCATCACAGAAAATCTCCAACTCAATCTCTATACTCTTTCATGGGCTGAAGGTGTGTAATGGGAGGTGATACTTGATTGGAACCTCATATAAAACTCTTAGGAGATATCTCTCTTGAGGATGCTGGGTGGTGTTTGTCATCAGATGTTCTCAGTTTGTGATCTTCAGCTGAAATTTCAGACAGAAATGGAAAATTTTATTTTATATGTTATTCACATAAGTAATATATATATCTGCAGTGTGTGTGTGTGTCTGTGTGTCTGTGTGTCTGTGTGTCTGTGTGTCTGTGTGTGTGTCCTTGAAACTGCAAAGTGACATTTAGGGGATACAAATAATATTGATACCAGTGGACGAATTTCTCAATAGACATTGGTTTGTTTTTCCTTGTGGTCTCTGTAGACTCTCTTTGCTTCTGACATTTTGAATTTTAAACTTGCCCTTTTTCTAGGTAATGATTATGATTGCCAGAATCTATGGGCTGCAGAGCTTAGAGGTTAAAAATACAGGCTGTGCATATGGACTTCTGAGTTCAATCTTGGCTCTTCTACTTTCTACCTAGATAACATTGAGCAAGTTATTTAATCTCTTTATGCCTCAGTTTCCTCATCTGAAAAATGCGGATGATAAAAAAATCTACCTTCATTATGAGAATTTTATTCGTTTAATTACATGTTATATGCTTAGAACAGTGCCTGGCAAGTAATAAACATTTGGTAAATGTTAAATATTGTTGTAAACAGAATAAGGCCACCTAAAGATGTACCTGTTTCAATCCCCAGTACCTGTGCATGGCAAAGGAGAATTAAGGTTGCTCATCAGCCGACCTTAAGATGAGGTGATTATCCTGGATTTTTTCCAAGTAGGCCAATGTAATCACAAGGGAGCATAAAAATGAAAAAGGAAGATGTGACTATGGAACAAAGGTACAGAGAAATGGAATATTTGAAATGGTGGGAGGGGGTCATGAGCCAAGGAATGTGGGCAGCCTCTAGAAGGTGGAAAGATCAAGGAAATGGATTCTTTCTGGGGGGCCTCCGAAAAGGGATATAGCCCGCCAACCCCTTAATTTCAGCCTATTTCTGTTGTTTAAGCCACTAAGTTTGTGTTCATTTTTTACAGCATCAATAGAAAACTAATATAATTCTATCATAATTATTATTACTACTTTCATAATGTAGTATTTTATAAGGGAAAAATGTCCTCTTTAAGATGTTAAAGAAAAAAAACATGAAGATTTAATTTGTCTATAAATATAAAAACTTTCAGAGCTTCCCATTTTCTAGAATATTACTAAATTAAGCCTTAACTTTATATTTTACTTCAGATGATTTAATTCAGGTAGTTCATTCTCCATTGTCTATAATACAGAGCTGGCTCTTCCTTTTATGGTCCAATACATGCTATATTTTCCCCTGGTAGAAATCACAGGTCCTCCTAGATTCTTTAGACATCTAGCAGCTTGGGTTTTGTTTCCTTTGACTATTTTAGCAAAATTAAGATCTGAAAGGTGGTGTTTGATTTTATCTCCCATGTAAAAATAGCAACTGTTTACCATAGCCTCTTGCATCTGAGTTTGCGAGCATATTGGAGTTGCTGCTACATGCACATTTTCAACAACAAAGAACACAAAAGCTGTTACCATTAGCCAACAGATTTTGCTTTAGTTCTCATCTGTTGCTCAGATGCTATTGACTTAGTTTCTTTCTTATTTAAAAAAGATTGATTGCTTTAAGGTTCTCTAGGAGTTAGATGTGTTGCTTAAATATGTATTATTTTTTTCCATCATCTGCATTTCACAGACACTTTCCTGAACATAATTTAAAGTAGGTTGTGCAGTTGTACCATGTACCATGCCACCTAGCCAATGGTGTGGATGGGAACTGAAATTCTGCCTTCTCCTCTTCACCAAGTTGTGCATAATGGAAGTGAGAATGTGTTAGCAGTAGCTATGCTCTTGCTCGTAAAAAGCTGTGTCATGTGCTTTTCTGATATTAGCTAGTCTGTTCATGTCGATGATACGTAGTAGGACAGTCTAGCTCATTAGTTAAGTTAACCTACTCTTGATCCTTTTGAAAAAATTATGGGAGGTCTCATTCATTCATATCCTTATGTTTATTATCTCATATCCTTATATGTATTCCCGTTTGCTTACACTTTGCTGATTTAAGAATTACCTCCTTGCAGATTCAACTGTGGCTCTTAACGCAGGTCATAAATTATTGTGGAAAAATGTACAGCTCAAAAACCTACCAACTGTGGTAGTTTCCCTGTATCCTCTGTTTGCCTCCTATTAAAAGAGAAATTTGGGGGATCAAGGTGTTTAAAGTTTTCCATTGTGTTTAGATTCCTTAAGGCATTGAATTCTTCATAGCTCTACCCTGCCGAAAGACCGCCTATGGCTCCTTGTAGCCGAAGGGTGAAGCTCAAACCCCCTCAGTAGCCAAGCCCATTGTTTATCAGTCTCTGGGGTCTAGCAGATATTTCCTAAGCACTAAAGAGAAATATCCTTTGGCTAATAATCTTACCCTGCCTAAAGTGAAAAACCCAGAAGTCAGCCCCCGATTTCTTCACTATTTAATAACCTTGTCTATCTGTATATTCTTTTAACCAAATTGTGTCATAGATTTGTATTTAAAATCCATTCTTTCATATCATAGTTTCTGTTGCCTCCTCTTGAAATTATAGGCCACTCACTTTAAAAATCTTTGAACTGTCAACTTGTTCTGGACCCTGAATGGAAAACCTTGATGTTATTAATCAAATACTTTCTCCTATATATTTTTGTGTGATTTGGTACCCAAAGGAACTATGCTTAATAAACTCTTTTCTAGTGGATTAGCAAAGAGCGAAATGTAAAACCTGCCAATAGAAACTTCATCTCTGTTTTTAATATTTTTGCCCATATTTATTTGATTAGTAACATATTTTGAATGCTTACTCTTTGCCTAGCACATTCATAGTTATTCTCCATTGATTCAATTCTGTTGAAGGACTACTTTGCATCAGGCACTGTTCTAGGCACTGGGCCTACAGCAACGAGAGCCCTGCTCTTATGGTGCTACTTTTTTTTTTTTTTTTTTGGTCTTAGTAAAGCAAGGAAAAATCAAAGACTTGAATTTCATGTGGTGAGTTTAAAACAAAAAGAAGCAAAATATTGCATAAACATGTAAACAACTTGTAACAATGAATTACTCAAGGAGTGGTGGGACATTTTCCTAAGATACCTCTGGGACAAAGCAGTAGGACCTTCAATGCAAAGAAATCAACAGTCATTTTATTCTGTGCCAAACAAGACAACCAGGCCATGGCTCTTGTGGAACTTACATTCCAGTGTGGGGGAGAGAATAAACAACTAACTCAAGACAATTGAGATCCTTTCAGATGGTAGAAGGTGCTATGAAGAAGGTAAGAAGTCAGAAGGGATGGTGTCATCTCACCCTCGGTAACTGTCTAACAGCCATCAGAGTATGCTTCTGCCAGGCTACACTGAATTTTCAGCAGATATGTTATCAGAACTTAGCACACTGTAATACATACTAATTCCAAATCACTTTATGCCTGCTTTTTTTTTTTTTTTTTTTTGCAGCATATGAATATGGGAAGGTTATTTTTAAACCATCTTCATATAAAGCTGTAACAGAAAGCTAAACCCAACTGTGTCTGTTTTAGTATACAAAGTCCTATTATACCTGAAGTAAACATTCTTCAAAAATGTGGTCTCTAAATAGTGAACTCTATTCCTTTTATCCCATCAGTTGTATATTCTTTATTATTTCTTCTTAACTCAGCTAATATAGCTATACCACAAGGGTATACTGTTGAGCGTCTACTTAGAAAAACCTGAATAATAACCCTAATGACAAAAGTATTTGTAAAAATCTAGAGGCATCAACTCTTTTATTTCTAAGCTTTGCAAATCTAAAGCATCTATGTTCGTTTGCTTTATACTAAAATGTACTATATATCTTATTGAAACCAGGTCACCTCTATATACTGGATCCTGCTATGAATTGTTTTGAAGAGAATATTCCTACACACACACACACAACCAACAACACAGACAGACGTCACTACCACCAAGTTAAAACTTAACCTACTTAAAAATCTGTCCCTTGCCAGCTCTGAATATCTTAATCTCCAGGCCTTCTTCATTAATCCCTTTGCATCTCAGTCTACTCATCAGTAAATTGGGGATAATATCACATCCTCTCCAAGTTGTTGTGAAGTATAAGTTCAACAATTTACATTAAGCTAAGCTATCCGTATAGTGCCTGATTTGTCTTCCCCCATGGCCCTACCCCAGAGAGCCAGTCATCAGATATTGCTTTTGACTTGGAGCCCACTAAATTTGTTTTGATTTTTTATTTTTCCTCTAATCGCTATGTGTCTTTGAGGTGGGCATGCTTTAGCCTGGACAGTTTTGCATAATAAACTACAATAAGTTATGACATAGCTAAAATCATTCAGTCACATATATTCTATAAGCTTTGGCTCACCCCTTTCTAAATGTAACCATGAACTATTTTCAAAGGTTATCTAATCTCTTAATGGTGCTGAATACATATAGAAAATGGACTCAAATAGAGAAACGGGTTTTTTTTTTCTTTTTTCTTCATGTGTTTCAGACCATAGTGTATGGACCAGTTAAGGCCAGTGGCGGGAAAAATGGGGGCATGCAGCCCCTGGAATGCAGTGAGGCCAGGCTGAGGCCCAGAGGCAGCTATGGTAGGCTGGGGCGGGTGCCCCTGCTGCCCAGGGTGGAAGGCACTGGGCTGGGACCGAGTCATGGCTACAGGGCTGTGGACTTGATATTCTTAATACATAGCTCATAGTTATTTCATTGAGCTGCCTTGGAATTTGTCTTATGATACATTACCCGTAAAGATACATTTTGACTTGATTTTTAAATTAGGTTAGAGACCGAATACTTAAATCTCCAGGGAGCATGACATCTATCGTACATTTCTCCTCTTTACCTTGATCCCATAACGGCTGTTATAGGTCTCGTGTACAATAAATGTAATGTGGCCATGCCTGTCATTACCTCTTTCTAGATAGTGGCTGTAAAATGTCTGGATATCCCTTCAACTTTATGGACACAAAGGGTAACCCAGCTAATGCAGCCAGGCCAATGAAATTTTAACAGTCATTTCCCCAAAGGCAGAAGGCCAATAACAGGCTAGAGTTAAGTTGCTTTGCTTCATGAAGTAGAGGCCAGTGTGAAACATGAAATTTTAGATGAAAAATGAAAAAAGCCAGAGTAGGTCAAAGTTCTTAATTCAACGTCAAGCCAAATATAAAAATACATTGAATACAGAGAGCCTTACAAATCAGGGCAAAATGGCTACACATATTGAGCCTGAGAGAAATATATGACTGGCCAAAATAATTTGCATGTCAAAGACTGGTATGGGTGCAGCCTTCCATTCTTCTCCCCGACTCCCTCTGGTTGCGGAGGAAAAGAAATAGAACCAAAAAAAAATGTCGGAATTTTGTTAACGTTCATTTTTTTTGTCTATTTGGTAACTGAATTTTCTCACCTCACAGTTCATCTTAAATAATTTACTTTCTCTTTTACAGTATGAGCCATGAATACTTTGTTTCTTTGTTTTGTTAATTTGCCAATTTTCCTTTGAGCTAAGTGCCCTAGCAATTTTAATTTTTCATTCAAGTTGGAAAGAGCAGTGACCCTTTTTTTTATTATTATTATTCACTATTACTATCACAGGCCTGGGCTCAGAATGCTACTTTTTATGACCAGCAGTGTTGAGCCCATAATAGAATTGCGAAGTAGATATGCCAATATCTACTTCTATTAAACCCAGTGGTGCAATAGATGATAATATTTATATATTTATGTATTATATGTCCTAGCTTTTGTTCATTTGCAACTAAGCACCAGAGAGGACAATTAACACCACAATATGAATAGATCATGAACAGGAGAGTGTAAAGAGGTGAAAGAGAGTACTTATGTGAATAGGACAAGTGATAATAAAACAACGAAGATACATGCCAGGATGATAACTAGAAAGTATAGATTACATTTGGATCAAACAAATTTAGGCTTGTTTGGTTGGCATTTATTTCTTAACAAAAAGAAGACCCAGAGACAGATGGGCTACTCTTCTGATGGCCTGACGCTAGGACAAATGAGCTGCTGCAGTGCTCAGCATTCGGAGTTTGTTTGGTGTCTGACTTTACTTATTATTATTATTTTTTTACATTCTGCAAATCTCTTTAATAACTGCCTTAATCGCAACAGTTAGGTTCTCATACCTACTTTTTAAAATAACAGCTTTATTGAAATTTAATTCATATACCATCACATTCACCCATTTGTAGTGTATAATTCAGTGATTTTTAGTATATTCACAGAGTTGTGCAACTATCACCACAATTAATTTAGAATTTAGAACGTTTTCATTACCCCAGAAAGAAGCATTGTACCCATTTGCATCCACTCCTTATTTCCATTTACCCTCCACCCCCATAGCCCTGTCCTAGGCAACCACCAATCTCCATCTCTGTGGATTTACCTATTCTGGACATTTCATATAAATGGAATTATACAATACGGGGGCCTTTGTGACTGATTTCTTTCACCTAGAGGAATGTTTTCAAGGTCCACCTATACTGTAGTTTATTTCAGCAATTCATTTCTTTTTATTGCTGAATAATATCCCATTGTATGCGTATGCTACATTTTGTTTATCCGTTCATCAGTTGATGGACATTTAGCCATATTTCTACTTTTTTACTGTTATGAATAATGCTACTAGGAACATTATTCTATAAGCTTTTGTATAGATACGTATTTTCATTTTTCTTGGGCATGTCTTGGGACAATGAGGTGTATGACTTGGGAAGTTGCTGGGTCATATGGTAACTCTGTGTCTAATCTGTGTCCAACTTTTAAAAAATTTTTTCAATTCCAGTTGACATGCAATATTATGTTAGTTTCAGGTGTACAACATAGTAGCTGGACATTTATACACCATTACAAAGTGCTCACCCCAAAAAGGTTAGTACCCCTCTGACACCATACATAGTCATTATAATGTCATTGACTGTATTGCCTATGCTGTACTTTATATCCCAATGACTATTTTTATACTAGCAATTTGTACTTCTTAGTACTTTTTTTTCAGCTGTCAAGCATGTCTGCAAATTTTTTTTTTTTTTTTTGAATATGTGTTCATGGAGGAGCGAGGGGCATGGATGGAGTTAATTAGTATAAAAATGGATGGGTAGTTTGTGTTCAAATCATTTTAAAATCTGACTGCTCTCCACCACCTTCCCTCCTACCCTATGTAATCTTGATTACTCTGTAGCTCTGTTTATTATGGCTGTCCAAAGCAAGATGATTTTCTCGTACTTATCACAGTAAAAATGATCACGTAGAGTATCAACCGAAAGGCTTGTTTGTTTAATTAAGGTTCTCGTCTCCTCTTAATATGTGTGCACAACTGCCATTAATGTTAATGTGAATTATGAAAGAGCACTGAAGAATAGACCCCTCTTTCTCATTACTTCTCTTGGATAATGAGATTTAAATTTGTTAACAGATAAAAACAAAAGTCCAGTGGAAAAAAAAATTGGCTTAACTTTTAGAGAAATTGATATGCTAAAAAGAATTTTCACAGGTACTAAAGCAGAAGATACAGATTAATAAATAAACTTCATTAGTATTTAAGGTGAAATCTAATCATTTAAGATGCTGGATTAGTAAAATGGAAAAGATTTCCTAATGGGCCTATTTGCATACTCATATTAAATAACTAATAAAACATATTAATAACAGTTTTATTCATATATATAAGTACTCATAAGTTCCTAGTTGGGACTTATTTGCCTAATTTGCTTTTTACTATTCCAGCATAATGTCATGTCCTTGTAGGATGTTTACTTAATAGTGTTAGATAATGACATGTATAGATTTAATAATTTGCTTGAAGGAAAAATGGAATTAGTTCTTTATTTAGCACCTTTTATCTGAGAACGTCAGTGTAATTTACTAACATCCATCTTCAAGATGCATGGGAGATGAATGTGGCAAGTAGTAGCTTTACTTTGCAAATAGTAAAGATTGAGACATTTAGAAGTGAAACAGCCTGTCTAGAGCCAGATTTTGAACTGAGATAATACCAAGATAATACCAAGATAATATCGATCATTGCTACTATTGTATTTGCACCTAATAATGCATTAATACCAGCCATAATTATGTGTATACTTTCATACACCCTCTAGAACCCATACTTCATTTTTGCCATCATTGGATTTTCTTAAGCCAACATGTAAAACAGGAATTTAATAACATGAGATGGTTCAGAATTAAGGAAAAAGAATCTTTGGCATAATAACTATAATTGTTTTCCTCACAGAAAAAGAGAGGCTTCCCAGAACAATTATACACAGATATAGGAGATACACAAATTGAAAAATGGTTAAGAGATACACAAGTAATATTGGATTGCACATCTAGGACTATTATCTGAACCATGCTAAATAATATTCACCAGGATTTTGGAGACAATCCAGCTTTGCTTCCCCAGCTAGCTGCTGATCATTGCTGCATGGTGGCCCTGCCTCAGTCTCAGCTTCAACATGTCTAAAGTCTAATTCATCATCCACCCAACCAAGTCAAGAGCTCATCCTGACTTTCCTAATTCTGCTTGAGGCGCTGCCAGGAATCCTTTGGTATCCAGGATGCCTCCCTCTTCTCATTCCCACCTTTCATCAGCCATCAATCCTGTTGATACTTGCAAAATGCTGTCTCTTACATCTGGACCTTTTTTTTTTTTCTTTTCCACTGCTATACTCTAATCATGATCTTTATTATTTATAACTAGATTATTTCAATAGACTTCTGATTTGCCTGCTTTCTTCCTTCCTTTATTCCAGTTCATCCCAGACATAGCTACCAATCATTCCTTCACTGTTATCAAATATTTAATGAACACCTTCTGCACTAAAATGCAATATAATACAATGGCAAAGAACAGATCCTCTGGAGTCGTTCTCCTCAGATTCAAATCCCAGCTCTGTTTCTTTCTAGCTGTCAGTGCTTTAGCAACTACTTAACCATTCTGTGCTTCAGCCTCCTCTCCTGTGAAATTGGAATAATAAGAGCATCTGCCTAATAGAGTTGTTTTGAGAGTAAATGAGATTATATATGAAAAATGCCTGGCACACAACATGTTCTTAAAATATAACCTATTAATAGTAATCTGTTCCAGGAGCTAAGATGATTCCCAATTACCTGGTAATCCTCAAAAATCCAACTGTAGTGTCATCTACCGAGCTTGTTAAGAATAAAGATTACTGGACCTTATCAGAGATTCTAAGTCATTAGGTTTAGGGTGGGGTCTGGGAATCTTTGATGGGTCTGATGGAGGCAGTCCCAGGAACCTCTACTTGGGAGCTACTAACTCATAAAATTCAAACTACTTAGTTTGGTATTTATTACCCTCTATTTTCTTATCCTAATTCATTTTTTTCTATTGTTTTTTACTGCTCCTCTCTACAGACTTACCACTCTAACCAGATTATACCCTATTACCCAGAACAAACTTTCTAAAGCCCTAAAATTGCATCCTGGCTTAGGATGACCTACCTCCTCTCTCTCTTCCCCATCCCTCCACTTCCCTTTCCTTCCCCTCCCCTCCTCTCTTCACGTCCCTCCTTCCCTCTCTCTCTGTCAGTCTTGCCTGGTTTCTGAAACCCACCTTAAGCCCCATCTCCTTTATAAATGCTTTGACCTTCATTACCTTCTTTCTCATCAAAACTTTTATAATCCGTATCTTCTCATTTAGTGCTTCCCATAGGCCAGCTTGGTTTTGGGTGTGGGTTTTACATGTCTGTCTCATGTCCTTGGTGGGATTGTAAATTCCTTTAAGCAAAGGGACCTCCTCACAGTGCTTTTCACAGTGTTGGCCTTTAATGAGCTTTTCCTGATTGACTGACTGGATTATGTGGTGTGCTAATTGGAGTAGACTTGTTTGGATATTAAAATGTTGTGCCCTTTAGTCATTCTAGATAATAGTATTAAAAATAATGAAAACGGCGGAAATGGTTCAAAAATAAGAAAGAAGGTGAACTGTATTGGGAGTTAATTATTTTTTTTAAATTTCTGCTTGAAGAAGAAGTTGAAAGATGAGTTAACTGGTAATAGTAACCAGCTGTTTTCCATCTCCACTGAGGACAGTGCTTAAGAAAATGGGCCAAAATCACTATCAGGAAAAAATGAGGTTAGATATAAAAAAGAAGATAGTTGTTAAGCACTGGAATGAGGTTTCTGAACAGGTTGTGGAATTGACCTCCCTGAAGTACTTTAAAAGTAGAAAGGATAACTATCCATCTAAAATGATATGAAAAGAATGTGCCAATCAGTTCATTACTTGAATATCTATTACATGCTACTCTGGGGAAACCAAGAAAAAAATATAAAGCGTGAACCCTTCACTTAAACTCACTATCTAATTAAGATGACCCATAAATATGAAATTATTAGCAATGATAGTAGGCTTTACATTAAGAGCTAAATTGTAAGGTTATGACCATAATTGTCGTTGAAATTCAGATGAATCCCCTCCAATCCCTCGCTATCTCTCTACCTGTAAAAAATCTACATCAGGCCTTTTTTAAATAAATGGATTTTTAAAAATCTCTTTCCAAGCTGCTTTTCTAGCTGGAGTGGGACATCCCCCATCTTTTCTGAAATAATTTACTCAATCCTATTGAGCAAGCAACTGCTAATTGTACAATAAACATGTCATGATTAGTATACAACCAATCTTTTATTACTTTTTTTCCCTCTGACATCTTCTTTCATTCATTCAACAAATATTTATTGTGGCCTACTAAGTAGCAGTCCCAGTGCTCAGTTTGGAGATACCCACAATGAACAAGTCAGATGTGTTCTCATGGTTCTTATGGAGGGGCATACATGTTCTAATATTAAAATTGCATAAAACTTACTAAGCTCCTTTTAAATAACCAGAGCATACTTGAATTCCATAAAACTATTGTCAAACTGCATGTAGTATAATTGTGAAAAATACTAAATTGTCAGATGCCTTGATATCTAAGCTCAGCTGTGTGACTGCTTTCTTGAATGGAAGTTTTTCTTTGCCTGGGAAATGCATACTTTTTATATACTTGCAATATGTGTGTAAATTATTACCATGGTCATCAACCACTTGGCAACTGGCTGGAAAAGATTATATGATAGATGTGTCTATAGACTAAAATAAGTAAGGGTTGGTTATCCAAAAAGTCAGTTTCACAAGGTGAAATGACACTGAATTGAGGGAAATTGCGCAGACTATTAACATTTAACTTGCCAAAATAGAAAAATGAATCAGAGGTAAAATGAAAAATTTGGCCTTTAAACATATTCATACTTAACATATCTTTTGGTCTGCATTAGAGGAACCAACTTATCCCAGTTTGAGCACTGAAAATCCCATGCCCAAGGAAATTTGTCAGTTTTAAGCAAATCGGGACAGTTGATCACCCTAGTCTGTATTCATTCCCAGGGTGATCAACGTTCCTGAAGGATCATTATCTGATTCTTTCCCTCCCTCCCTCCCCACCCTTTGTTTATGTGCTACTATATAGTCATAAAAATTATTTGAA
The DNA here is from genome assembly GCF_902729225.1 of Pteropus medius. Taxonomy (NCBI): domain Eukaryota; kingdom Metazoa; phylum Chordata; class Mammalia; order Chiroptera; family Pteropodidae; genus Pteropus; species Pteropus medius. Next base: position 12,906,548 of record NW_024351729.1, read on the forward strand.
AAATAAAACACATATAAAAAGTAATTTTTAATACTACAAATTTTAAAACTCTATGCTATAAATTTAAATACACACACACACACACACACACACACACATAAAAGAGTGGAAGCTATAAAAGAAAACTTGAGTGAGCTCTTCTATTACCTTAGTTTTTTGTGCTTGCTTTAACCTGAGCGGCCATCTATTCTCTTAAGGCTTTTTAGTATCTGGAAAAGCCACATAGCTCCAGAAATCAAAATAGAAATGTCTCAGCAGAGAATGACTAAAAGCAACACCCCACTTGCCAACAAAAGAATCCTTAAAAATATATAATTTAAAACTCAAAAAAGAGTGAGCTGGAAGTACATTGACCAGAAATAACAGTTGTGACTGATTGTAGACAAAATCACCAGTGAACTGTAAAAACCCTAATTCGGGGGTTTGGGGTATTAGTTCCTCCCATTGATAGGTTTCTTCTTCTCCAAGGACTATAATTTTCCACTTTAAATTTGAACTCTAGTCAATGTATAGTAGAAAATCAATATCATAGATTTGTTCTGCTTTCTTTTTGCCTCCTGGAATTTTTGAAGTATGTGAAGAAGCAGCTTTTATGATGAAGATGGACTGTAAAATGAAAGGGGTAGCTTTGACCAATTTCCTAGAACTTTGACCCAGACATTCTTCACAAGACTACCCATGCTTTCCCCATGTCTCTGTCATGCCTTCATTATCCCCACTCTGCTAAGGCATTTACTGTTTAGAGTGATATGATTATTAACACACTTTTGTAAAAACTCTGGCAAGTTAATTGACACTCGCTATCAGAATATTTTTCCTGTTTATCCTATCTTCTCCCCTTAATTTTGTTTTGCTATTTTCAAATACAATTTCTTTTCCTATATTATGACTTGAGGAAAAGGAAGTGGATAAAGAAACTACACACACACACACACACACACACAATAATTGTAGAGTAATCCAAAATCTAAACGTTTAATAGTAATACAGATGATAGTTCTTGTATTATTGAAAATAAGCAAAGGTGCCAGGGAATTATTGCAACAAATTCAGACATGAGGATATGGTAGATCATTCTCATGCTCTCAGGCAGATCGAAATTTCTCCCCAGACATTTCAAATTCTTTGATTAGCCTTCTAACTCCAGCTCACCCACCATCTTCTCAGTCTCGGCATGCTCAGGCACACTTCAGGGAAAAGTCGTTGGCCAGGTCTGATTACTCTAGACTTGCATCAGAGCTGGACTGATCGTCTTCGTACTTTCCATTGGTTTTGTAACCACCTGGAGTGCAAAAACCATGTGTGAATTTTTGTGTTCTCTGCATACCTCTGCTTTTGCTTCATTTTCCCTTCTTCTGCCTTCCCCTTATATCTTCTCGTAATTGTAACCCACTTTTCAGGTTCCTTCTGATTCTAGTTTTCTGAATAAGCACAGAGGTAGATTATCAGTCGTCTCTCCCTAGACCTTGGTCAGTTTTGTATACATGGTCTCCGTACCTGGCACCTGGTAGCCCAACCACAGAGCTCAATAAAGCTGTGGAGCTCTGAGCAATCCTGATTCTTAACCAAATACAACTCCATACCATGTTGGCTTTTACTTGAGCTCTGCCCAGGAACATTGCCTAAAACACACAGTCCCATGTAGGCCTCATTTTAAACCCCCTCTTAAACTGGAGCACTGGTATAGTAGAACTCGTTTCTGAGAGGTCGCTCCCAGCACACCAGCTCCTGGCTCCATCTCCAACCCCTAGTTACAGGACATTTTTCCTTAAACCTCATGTATTTTATTTGATTTGTAAGTACTCATCCGTCATTTGCTCTCTTCACTGCCATGGCCTGTGCTGCTGATGAAAAAGGCCTAAATGGACCACTTCTAGACTAGCTAGCTGACCTCTCTCAGGCAGACCATATCCTATGCCTTTGTGTGATTTCTCCAGCCATTATTATCCTAGTTAGTGGGACTCTATCTAATCCCCATCCCCAGTGATCCTATGTTGTTGGGCCTATCTGACTCTAAATTTGCTGTTGCTTACCGCCTTGGCCATAGTATGCATTCAAGAATAGATTGCTGAGCTTATTCTTGATTCCAGGAAATTCATTCTAGAAATAATAACTAACAATCCATTTCTACTTGAAATTGCTTCCATAGGCTGATGTGACTTTTAAATGACAATTGGTATTTTTTTCTCTTGTGTCTTTTTTTTTATCCAGAGTATTCATTTTCATTTTGAAAAACTCAAGTGTTAATTTCAAAAGAGAGAAACAAGTTCTTTGAACAGTGGAGTCTCTGACGGAAGGAACTCTCTTAATTTGAGAAATATAGGTTAAAACTTACTGATAAGCTCTGCTCTTTAGTTTTACATTTTTAGTGTCAAACTTTAAATCTAACTATCATGTTTTATTCCATAAGAAATATATCAGCATGAAGAGAAATAGTGGTAGGTTATAGGATGTAATAGAAATTCTAATAAGCTGTTTAACAATAATATGGGAGGCAGATACCATTTTAATCAGTACTGTCATTAACAACTATCAATAGAGAGGATAAGATGTTCTTGTCTTTGTGAATTATGATTTATGGTTGGCACAGCAGTCACACTGAAGTATATTTATTTTACAATGTGAAGACATTGATTAAATGCACATGGCATCTCAAATACAGTTGACATTTTAAGTCAAAATTATTACAGACATGCAGCCATTCATTTAAGCTGTTGCTTTAAAAATGTGTCTCAACTGATTGTTAATGGAAGAAAGTCTAGCTGGGCCAATATTTCAATAAGTTGATTCTTTATTTTGCTGGCGTGCATAGCCTGGGGGGAAGTGGCCTCCCCTGTTAGTCAGTCTCATAATTTTGCTATATCTTTTGGATACACACACCAGATGAAAATAGTCCCTTATGTATATATACACAGGGTTCTAGATTGCTCAAAAAGCATTCTGGTCTTAGGATAAAATTGTTTTTTGGTTCCCTTCCCATAATACTCCCTACCTTCTCTGCAGGTCTTGCCTTCTAGCCTACCAACCTCCATAGGAAGTAGTTCTTAAATAATTGATGGCAGCTGTAGCTGAAACATTAATATCGTTTAGGGATGATTGTTTTTGTAATGTATATTACTGCATCTTGCCAATAGAACAGTGACTTTAAACAACCTAAGTGTTTGAGTATTGATTGTTGATTTATAAGATTGAGGCAAATACTAATTGTGTCTGAGAGATCCTTATGTACCATGTCTATAAATTCTTTGATCTGTTTTCTCATTTATCTTTTTAACTTCAGAACTTACTTAGATTTATTAAATTTTTTTATTATGAAATAATTTTAGATTTGCAGAAAAGTTACAAAAAATAGTACAAGGAAGTCTTATATACCTTTCATCCAGATTCCTCAGATGTTAATATTTTACATTAGTTCTAGTATTTCTCTCTCTCTTTTTCTGTCTCTCCATATGGATGTGTTTTATTTCCCCCATATTACTTGAGAGTATTTGCAAACCTGATGCCCTTTACCCCTAAACTGACTTTGAAGCTAGAACTACATCATTGTATCATTTTTATCTTATATTTGAGGAAAGTAAAGAGCTGGCCTCAATTCAACCTCAAATCAGCGAAATTAGAAATTATAAAGCGAGGAGGGTGGCGATTTCAAATATGATTACAAGTCAAGAAAACCAGTATGTGTCATTCTTTTATTTTTGTGAGCTATTTTAACACCATCTAATCTAAAAATGTAAATTAAGTCAGCATTGACTTCTGGTAAATGAGTACACATTTCCAAGGGTAAGGGATATTTCTCTGATGGTTAATGAAACTTCAAAAGTTAGACCTCTGCAAAAAGGTGCAGATATCTCATCCTGGTGATGAGGCCTCATTAACCATTGAATTTAGCACAATGTGCTTCAATGAGATAGCAAATAGGAAAATGTCCTGCAGATTATTATTAAAATTGCTGCAGAAAGATTCTTAGAAATCCAATGCTTCTTCTCATATTTCTTAATCTTTTTATTTTGCTGCAAATGATTTATTAATAAGACCGGAGTTGGGAGCTGAGGAAGCACTACCAGACTCTGATCACCATAGGGCTTTCCTTATCAATATCTGTACACTTGAAAACACATTTTGAAAACAAAAATATACGAAGGTAAATGTAATATGATAGTTATAATGGAGTTAAATTCATCTATAAAATTTATAGTTTACCTAACCAGGAATGGGGATCTAGAGAATTAGGGAGTATGCTACCAGTCATTTTTATTACATTTGTTAGGTAATCAGGATACTTTGTATTGGAGAGGATACTCTAAGTGTGTCTGACTTTAGTTTCGTCTTGAGAAAGAAGAGGAGATACAGTATTATAAGTATGGTATATAATATAATATTGTAGTGTAATATATAGGTATAGCTTGTAGAGAGTGTGAGGATACACATCTGTTGAGTATCAGTACTTAAATGAGAAAATTCCCAATTCCCTAATTCATTCCTGCTTTCACAGAAAATAAGGCAGGAATGCAAGAGCGTTCCTCATCACAGGTCTTTTCCTAAATTACATGAATGTAGTGATAACAGCCCTCTTAGGCACATGACCACATATTGCTGAATTTGTCCATATTGCTAACTGGAGATAGTTTGATCCTGAGTAAGACAACAAAGTACAAAATGGTACAAACACTCTACAGAATCCTTGTTATCTTTCTGGATGTCAGGATTTAGATAGTCACAGAAGCTGAAATCTACTCTGTTCTTCTTGTAAGCTGAATATGTCTTTGAATGTCTGTGCCCCAGATATCTTCCATGTAAAAGACAATACAATTTTGTGAAGCACTTTGAAACTTTTAGCCAAAAGGTAGTACGCATTGTTACGTCATTATTATCTCTTTTTAACTTAGCTAAAATTAAATTGGTAGATAGTATTGAATTTTGTGAATGCTAATATGTCATCATTCCTTATCCTATAGGTTAACTATATTCTATCAAGGTTTACGGTAAAGAATTTCTAGAAGACAAACCTTAGTTTTCCATTCTTTTGGCGAATCCACATGCATTGACACAGTGTTAGTAAAGCACGTGTGGAGTTAAACTTCTAAGGTACAGTCCTGGAACTGTCTAAAAATTACGTGCAAAATTTTGACTATAAATGAGTGTGTATATTTTTATGGAAAAAGTCATAATTTCCTTCTAATTCTCAAAGCAATCTGTTACTAAAGAGAAGTCAAGAACCATTTCATAATGGAGTCCAGCCTCTGCACGGGGCCGTTTGTGTTCTCTGCCTGACAAATGTCTGATGTTCTTATTTCTTCTCTCTGACTCCTTTCACTAATATATTCAATATTTAGGTCTGATGGATACAATCTCTATCATTGGAGTAGGAATGTAACCTTATGTGGAAAGAATAATGAGATATAGAATGTCTGTCTCAACATTTTTTAAAACTCAGAGACCTCCTTCAGGCAGAGCCTGATTTGAAGATAACCACCTGAGTACAGTGCCATAGGCGGCAACACTGTCTACCATGAAAGGGTGTTTATTCAAGATCGTTTCCTTTCTAGTACCCTCTAGCTAGGTTCTGTCAAGTGCAAATATAGCTCTCCTCAACCTAAGAATTATGAATCTTTTCAGTGGAGACTCTCCATGTTTATGTTTACGTTTACCTGTACTTTTCAGTGTATCCTCAGTGTTGATTTTTCCTTTCTACTGTTGCAACTCCAAAAAAGAAAATTTCAAATATGTTTATGTAGTTCATTTTGAAGAGCAGTCATCTTATTTCTTCTCTCTGACTCCTTTCATCTATCCTAGGACTGTATTGTACACCTTCTTTTGTCAGAATCTTTACAGCGTCAAATAGAACTAGGCTATAATGTCACTCTTGGTCATTAGGTGTTGCTGCATTGCATACTAAACTCCAAACTGAAAAATGATCAGTTGGAGGCTTGTGAATCTGTAAGATAAATTCTATTAATTTATCAATTCTGTACATTTAAATTCTTTAACATAAATGTACTTAAAATAAGAAGCGGCTATAATAAAATGTATGAATAAAGTTTACCCATATAATTTTAATGTTATAGTCAAATAATTTATGCTTAGCCTTGTAGAGCAATGCTAATTTTGATCAAAATAAAAAAAATTGATATTTCTTCAAAAAACAAGGATATCTTATTTGACACAAATTACCATTCAAGAAAGTAACAATAATTTCTCTTCTTTAAAGGGCAAACAACTAGAGATGCAAGTAGAGTTACAGTTTAATGAATCAACCTGCTCTTCAAAATTAGTAATATTTAAAAATGAATTCTTTCATTTCTACCAGATCACTCCTTCCTTAATACTATTCCTGCTGTTATGTTCTGTGATACTGCCCTCTCAAGGTATTCCTTTTAGCTTTCTGGCTGCTACTGATAGCTCCTCATCCTGGACTCTTATTAAAAGTTGCCATTCCTGGACCTCTATATTCAGTCCTGTCTTCTCACTCTTTTCTCTCTCCCTCCTTTCCCTCCCCCCAAACTCAGCTCGTACCTTGTGGAATTAATTTTGCTCATCTATCCTCAGTAAGGCTATCAAGGAGGTCTATCCTTTCCCCTCACTCCTCAAATCTAATCTATTACTAAGTCCCATGAATTCTACTTTTTAAAGTATTTTAATTCTTCCTCTTCATTTTCATTCAGATTCTCCTAAATTCTCCCTAGATTAAAGCAATGGCCTTCTGAGCAGTCTTGACTTTCTCTCCCAACTTGCCCCCTACAATGCTGCCCACATGATCTTCCCAAACAAATCTGATCTACTGCCAAAATTATTGCGGTGGCTTTACACCGCCTGAAGTGCTTAGACTTCTGAGCTTTTATACAATTACCTCCTTTTATTATTTCTTACAGTCATAGATAAATACATGCAATTATCAGAATGCACCACAAGAGCATTAAACCAGTCGATGTTTTGGGCTCTTTCTATTCCCTGTGAGTAAAATGTCATTTCCCTATTCTTCAACCTATACTATCCCCCTGGCCAACTCTTAGTCACACATAAATGTTCCAGGATCACCTCTTAGGGACTCTTTGCTGAAAACCACTCTCTCTTACTCATATCATACTGCTATTTTGAATAGTTAGACATCCTGCTTTTAGACAAGAAATTTTACTGATTCCACTTTGGAGGTATTTGGTTACAGAGAAGGTCATTGAATTTAATGGTCCATTATTATAATATACCTGTAATTATGAGGACAAGTAAACACAAATACATAATATCATCTTAGACTTCATTGCTTGTGTACCTTAATGTGACAATCATGTGGAATTTTATAAAGCCTTAAATCTTAGGGAATAGGATCTGTAAAAACTGCCTAATTTGTTGATTTGCATGTAAAGTATACCACTCCCAGTGGGTGGTACAAACTGATTTGCCATGTAGCTTACTAGCTCTGAGCAGATAACTGGTGTTAGTTCCTGCTGCTGTAACAAAATGGATTTAGCCTTTATTACAGCTCCTATTTGAAAATTACTATTAAAAACTGTGTGCTGGAGATATGAGAGTGCTTTGCGAAGATAGATGCTTTTTATGTAGCAAAGCAGGAAGCAGTGACACCTTGACACTTTATATTCTGCCAGTGTACTTAGCCACAACTTCCTCAACTGCATAATCTAAAGTAAACAAAAATCATATTCCATTAGAGACACGATTCGACAATTGAATTTTTTTGGTGAACTTTTGGCATGCATTGAAAGAATTGGCTCCAACCCCAGAGAAGGGGTTAATCTTTTTAGGACATCATTGCCTGGAAAGTAGAAGAAAGAAATGACCAAGTCAGGGAATGGGAGTAAAAGCATTATCTCTAAGAGCTAGAATGAAGGAGCTATTTAACAGTTATCGTTGCTATAGCCACATGTTATTCAATCACAAAGAAACAGAAAGAATATTATTTTATCGAGAACAAATGAAAAAAAGATTACAAACAATCCCAGTAGGCTGGCTGAGACTCGTATAATTAAATGATGTAACATTTCACCTTTGTATTTTAATAATTCCTTAAGATCTCAGGCCAAATCTATGCTGAACAATGTTGAATACCGCAATGCTGAGAATATTTATTGTAACATCCACCTGTTTTGGAAATAGACTCTTCATTAGAGGAAATAATTGGTACATTCTTGTATAACAGTAAATACTCAATAAGATAACTATCCTGTAGTAAGACAGGAAAAAATCAATATTAATCAGAGCAGACAGATGCTTCTAGTAATAGCTGAAAACCCTCAAGCCCTAGGCATTCTCTTCAGTGCTTTTTGTTGTTGTTAAAACATTCTCTGCTTCTGATACCAAATATTTCTCTAATATATGAGCTTTAACTTTTGATATCTTAGTCTGCTCTTCAGAACATCCAAATCTGTCTCTATGTATCTTCTTAGAAAGAGTATGAAACTTCTCTTTAAAGATCTTCAACAGATACATGGCTGCTATTTTCTTACCTGGGTATCCCAAGATTAGACTGATAGAAGGATTTAGTACTGCTGTGATCTTGCCAATCTCTTTCCAAAGCCTTGAATATTCAGCCCATAATTTGCACCTATACACTCCACTGCCCTACTTTTATAAAGATGGGACTATAAATTGCATCTTCTCATTTTTGTAGCAAACAGAGACACCCCTATCCACTCCCAATACTAACTAAATTTGTACCAGTGCCTGGTATATTACAGAAGCAGTAATAAAAGCTCATTGCTCTGTAAGTACTGATACTGTTTTGAGTTCCTTACATTCACTAATTCATTTAATCCTCACAAGGACTCTGTGAAGTAGCCACGATTATTATACCCATTTTACAGATTTAGAAACAGACATAGAAGGCATGACTTGCCCATGGTCAAATCTTCAATGGGCAGAACTGCTCGGATTAACCTCAGCAATCTAGCTCCATACTCTTCCTCTTCATATTGCTTGACTCCTTGCTTCCTGGGCAATGTCGGCACCTTAAAGTTATTCAGTCATTCAATTTCCTTGTCCAAAGACAAAAAGAAAAGGACAACAATAAGTTCTAGCTTATAGGAATGTACTTAGAATTAAATGAGGCGATATATGTAAATTACTTAACTCGAGTAAGGATACAATAAATGTCAGGTGAAGGAATTAACTAGTAAAGAAGCATAACTCAGAATCACTCAGTTGATCATTCCCAGTTTTACAATTTCTGTTGAGAAACTCATTTAGAAAGAGCAGATTCAGTAGTCTAGCTTGGGCTCTTTCCTGAAAGCATTGTGCGTAGGGAACAAACATCCTCGTGCCTTCTTCATCAGGTTAAAGAAAAAGCTATTATAACAAAAGATTAAATTTTTATTATAGCAATTATATTACTAAATTAGAAATTTAAAAATATATAGGATAATCCATGGAATGTTACATATTGTCAAAACCCCCAATATTTCCAAAGCATATACTATAAGAGAGGAGGAGAAACCTATTTTGTCATCTTTACAATTCTCATGCCCTCCTTTTCCCTTTATTGCATAATGAGATTGACATTATATCATTATTTCTCATTGTCACCTTAGCTTTGTGAGCTTTAGATGCTGCTAATGTTATGGTAATAACTGCTACAATTTGCAATTTTCAGTTGTATTCATTTTTTTTTAAACTACCTTATATAACCATCACTGATTTGTCTTGCAGATAATAAGCAACTTTATGGTTTTTATAAATTAATCCTGGAATGAAATTATCAGAGCAAGAATATCAATATTAGAAAATTTTCATTATGAATAACCAAAAAAGCAATATTAAAATCATTGTAAATATTCAAACATCACATGAATTCATTATTTTGAAACTAATATGAGAAATTTTATAGTTTAAAACTTGCCAGTTCATTATACTTTTTAAATTTCACTGTACTTTTAAAAATTGCAGCCTCCTCTTTTTTAAAAATAAAAATAACACAGCTAGGATCACTGCAAAGCTAGTTTTTCAGAATGCTTGCCTGTGTTTAACACAGACCACCCCCTTCCCAATAATTGTAATTCACCTAAAATCAGATTCATGAAGGGAATCCATCACATGTCTCCTGAAAGGTCAATATATTAAATTTTTGTTTGTTTGTTTTAGTTAAGTGGGCCTTAGAAATTCATCAGCTACTGGGAATATAAAGTAGCATAACAGACCAGGAAAAGATCTATCTTTCCTCAACCTTTTCCTCAATGCATTTCCACTACCAATCACAATCCTATAGTCTCACCTCCTCTAGGATATTTCATCTTCCCTAAATAACCCTAATGGCAAAGCTCCTCTAATTCTCATTCTCCCTGTCTGTTCTCTGACACACCATTCATTCACTTGATAAATATTTGTTAAGCACCAAGTATGCACAGGCACTGTGTACAGTGATAAATGTGATGCAGCCCTACCCTCAGAGAACTTAGAATATGGTAACTTGTCACTGACTACCTTATATCATCAGTTATTTGTCATATGTCTATGTCTTACATAGGGCAAAAACTACAGTTTAAAGTTATTTTATTTTCTGTATACCTTTCACCTAGCAAGTGCTCAAGGCATAGTGAGTTGAACGAATGAAGTGACTCATCATCCAGGGGAAAAGAACAGTGTTTGGGCTGTGTTACCCCACTTCTCAACCAGAACTGGCACATGCAGGGCCTGGGTAAGACCATCGTCATATGCCACCAGGCTAGCTTCTTAGCTCAGACAGTGGATGACTTTGACATATGATGGAATATATTATTTCATCACAGACCACAAAATATGGATGCTAATTTCTAAATTATAATTAGGTTCCTTAGTCTTTTTCCCCTGAACAGACATAGTTTTATCCAGGGCAAAACTGGATAAACGTAGATAGACAAACCTAGACCACAGCCAGTGACTTCTCCCAAATAATATTTGATTATTTCTTCATCTCTCCTTCTCAAAGGGGAAGAAGAGACAGAGAGGTGAGAAGGGATAAGCATGTACTCTCTCCCCTGATACTGCTTCAGGGCTGGCGAAGAATGCAGCTTCCCTCCATCGCCATTCTACATATGCATGTTCACAGACGTGTATGTGTGCACATACGTATACACACATGCAAGCAAATATACAGCCATACATATATACAGATAGGCACACCCACATATATGGACATATGCGCACATACACACATTCAGGTGCACAAGAACACATGCATATATATTTTACAAAGACACACTGCATAGCTGACAGGTCAGGTCTCAGTGTTCCTGAGCTCTTATACCCTTGAGCAGGCAGTAGGAGTTATTATAGAAACCCAAGTTGGTTGCTCTCCACAAAGAAACGTTATCTAGGCTAGGGTAGAGAGTGCTATGTTCCCATGGGCCCTCTCCACCCATCTTTTCTGCATTCTGAAAACTTTATGTTGATGTTATGGTAATGTTTATGGTTTCTTTGGGCATTATCTCAGCCTCCAATGTTTGCTTACCATTTTAGCTAATACCCTTATATCATCTTAGCTATTGTATAGAGGTGAACTTATGCTGTGAGTGAGTGAGTGAGTGAGTGTGTGTATGTGTGTGTGTGTGTGTGTGTGTGTGTGTGTGTGTGTGTATTATGATGCTGGAGTCTTAACAAGGAGTGTTAGAGACGGGCAGCTCCAGCTAGTTGAGGATTTGCCTCAAACCCACTATATGGGAAAAAGAAAAGATAAGGGAGGAAGGGAGGATGGAAAGGAGGAATAGAAAGAGAAGAGAGGGGTGTTCTGCAGAGGGAGGAAAGAGAAACAAAAGGAGAAATGAAAAATAAAATGGAAGAAGAAAAATGTTTATAGTTCTCCACTCTTTATCACTCTCCTCCCTTCTCTCCTTCCCCACTCATTATGCCAAGCCAAGGCTCTAGGCAGAACTCCTAGAAGGTTTGAGTGAGGTTAGGAAGCTAGAAACATTCAGGAGTGCTTGCCACCTCTCCTCCCTACCCCTTCCTCTATACGAAAGGCAGCCACGATAATGCTGAGCATCCAGGGGACTCTCCCTTACCTACCTGCACTAGGCAGTAATGGCCACCTCTCACTGAAAACTCCCAGTGTGGAAGATATGGTTAGGTATATGATATGATTTTTCTCTAAGCCTCTTCATAACCTTGTACAAGAAAGATATTATTATACTTCGCACTTTATATATGAAGAAACTGTGGCTTGGAAAAGGAAAGTGATTTATTCCTTAGTTGGTATGTAGCAGAGCAAGTTTTCTTAGTTATTCTTTTATATAAAAAGGTTCTATTTATCAAGTAGTAAGAAAGTTAATAGAAATGAATAGTAATTAATTCATAAATATGTTTTAAATTCGCAAAACAAAACAAAAAGTTCTCATTTAGTAAAGGACTTTTACAAAAGCCTAGACTGCCCCAGGTAAAGAGGAAAAAGAAGAGGGACCTAAGCCTTTGGGGTAGGTGAGAAGAAAGAGGAAAAAGCCATGGGGGAAATATTCTGCACTTAACGCTGTCCATTATGATAGCCAGTCACCACAGGCAGCTTTGAGCTCTTGAAATGTGATGGGTCTGAATTGAGGTGTGCTGGAGTGTAAAACACACACTTGATTTCAAAAACTTATTATGAAAAAAAGAATGTCAACTATCTCGACAATTTTTATATTGATTATATGCTGAAATTATAATATTTCAGGTATGTTGGGTTAAGTAAAATGTTCTATTAAATTAATTTCGTTTGTTTCTTTTATCTTTTTAATGTGGCCAATAAAAAAATTAGAAATTACATATGTAACTCTCACATTATAGTTGCATTGAACAACACTGTTCTAGACCACAGGTTTTCAAACTGCGTTCCTAATGACCCTGAACTTTTTCCTAGCATGGCAGCCAAAGACCAGGAAGGAGCGTCACAGTCTTCCATCAGAGAAACTCTTTGTATATTTATCAAATCAGGTTTCTTTGAAGGAAAGAATCGGCAGCCAAAATTTTTGATAACTCTACTCTTGGAATATTCTCCATCCACTCTAAAAATGTAGAATGACGAGCAAACTCAAATACTTTTCTTCATCTACTAGGGCTGCACCCCATGCCTTAAGAGGGCTACTAGATCTTTCTATAATTCCCAGTAAGATACTGGCAGGCCTCTTGTCTTCTTTATCATTTTGGGAGTTCATCAAAGTTTATTTGTTAGTGAAATTGTAGAAACTCATTTGTAAGGGAATGTTTTCTAAGTATTCCGAATTGATGGCATGGAGGGCCAAGTTACAGATGGTCTTTATTAGGAATTCTTTTTCTTCTGAAAAATGTAGACCTCTTCCCCCTACCCCCTTAGCAACAGCGATTGGAGGATGATTGAATGGTCTCTTGTGGAAATATGTATTTACCTATGTAAAGATCAGTTTCAACTCAGCACATTCTTCTGTAACCAGTGAACTAACCTGTAACCTCTAAGGGGTGTCGACGTGTCTTCAGCTTATAATTTTGTGTGCATGTATGTGTGAGTGTGTACGTGTGTGCGTGCATGCATGTGTCTACACACATGTATTGTTTTAACTATGAATCCAGCTGCTAACTTAGAGAAGAGATTTTAGCTACTTTGTAAATTTAAGAATAAATAATTCTGACCATTTTAATCACCCCTCCCCAAAATAGGTAACACATGGTCACATACCTGAATGTTCCCTGTGAATTAAATTTGAGAGAGAATAGAGGAAAGGGAAGAACAAGTGGCATATTGTGGAAAAGCCATTGGTTTCCCTGACACTAATTGCAATCAAAAATAGCTCTGAAACTTCAAGGAGTATTTGTGTGTGTTTGTTGTCAGAGAGTAGATACAGGGACTCAAGATAAAGAACAGACGGTTTCCTGGTTAGAATATCATCTCTGCTTTTGGAAGTCGTATAGTTTTTCTTCCTCTGTGACCTTTCCACTTGGTCTTCCAGAAAGCCTGCTAATTTTGCTCTGACGATTTTTACACTTTTTATGGAAAGGAGACATTCTGATGTGAGAAAGTTTGCTTATCATTACTGAATTCATTTTTCTGCAAAATGTTAATCCATAGATCATACCATAGTGAAGGATGGCACGTAAGTGAGAACATACTAGATCAAGTAATTTTTTCCTCGTGTGTCTTTTTTACCTCAGGCAGATGTGCATACTTGGTGATATAACATAATTGACACGTGCCTCCCTCAAATGTGGGTTTATGCATTTCTCCATGATCAAAAGGGAAAGAATTCTATCTTGAAGTTACAGATGAAGCATTTATTTTGCCCTCCTTTTAAAAGCAAGAATATCTGAAATTTCAGATCTGAAATTTCAGATCAGGAGCAGGCCCGTAGCTTAAGCACGGCTTTCCTTCCTTCCTGTCTTCTCCTTTCCCTCCCTCGCTTCCTCGCTGCTTTCCTCCCCTCCCTTACTCCCTCTTCTCCTTTCCTCCTTTCCTTTCCAAAGCACCAACAGTGATAAATGTTTGGGGAATGATTGATGTAAATAAGACTCTCTTGTGGAACTTACATTCTATGTAGTTTCAATCAAACCTGAATATAAGCATTAGTAGCCATGCCACTAAATAAGTCATTTCCAAAAAGGTATGCCTGCCCCACCTTTGGGGTATGGTAGGAAGTTGAAGGATCAGACAGCAGATCCTGTCCACTGGCTCTTATATACCTTCAAGGATTGCCATCATGCTCTCTGAAAGTCCTGCTCTCAAGGACCGATTACGCTAGTGTCAGACAAGTTAATAGTCTCTTGACTGAAGGTGTGTGGTTAGCATGCAACATGACTCTAAGTCCTATGTGCCATGTGAACCATGCATTCCTGTGTGTCCTTCTGAGGTGCAGTGAGCTGTCGTGGGAAGAGCATTGGCACAAAGAGGTAGGAGATTTGGCTTCTACACTTGGCTGTTCCACTAATACAAGGTCATCTTGTCAGAGTCACATAACTTCTCAGGTTTAGAGGTGTCATATTTAAAACTAGCTTAAATTTGGTTATTATAATTCTTCCAAAGCCTAAGTACCTAAGGTTCTATGAAAGATGGTGAAAATAGATTTCACTATCAGAATATATAGCAAGATGGTGACCCCTAAACTCCATGCTGCCTCTGAGACTGGGGTCAGAGCCTTTCTCTCTGGTTGAATACTTCTATAAGGACCAGTTTAAGTAATTAATAAAAAATTTCACATGAATGAGAATGTATGTGAATGCGATCATCCTACCATGTGGTCATGAGTTCACTTTAAATCCGTATTATCCCAGATTCTCTGGGGGAAACACAATTGGTAATCTCTCTTATATATAAAAGAGATTAATTGTAGGAATTGGCTCACATGATTATGGAGGCTGAGAAGTCCCACAGATCGCCATCTGCAAGGTGGAGACCCAAAAAAGCCGGTAGTGTAATTCAGTCTGAGTCCAAAGGCCTGAGAAGCAGGGGAGCAGATGGTATAAGGCCTAGTCCTAGTCCAAAAACCATCAAACCAGGAGAAGACGGGTGTCCCAGCTCAGGCAATAGAGTGGATCCATCTTTCCTCCGCCATTTTGTTCTGTGCAGAACCTCAGTGGACTGGATGGTGCCCAGTACTCTGGTCAGGCAGATCCTTACTTGGTCTACCGATTCAAATGCTAATCATGGGAACACCATCACAGATACAACCAGAAATAATGTTTACCAGCTACGTGGGCACACCTTGGCCTAAGCTGGCACATCAAATTAACCATCACAATCTACAAGTCGACAAGTCATTTCTTGGGCCTTTATCCTTAAAAACCACAGAAAGACTGTGCTCAAAGGAGCAGCTTCATTTCTGATTCTCACACTGGACCCAGACTCCTGCTCCAGTTCCCCAACAGGCAGCATTTAAGCTGCTTGACTTGAGTTACTTTCTCTCTCTTCGTTTCTTCCCTATGGCTGCCTTTAACTTCCACGTGAACTAATAACTTGTTGCACAATTACCACTCTTTAGCTCTCATGCAGAAGATAGTGAGCTCTAGTTGCCAACTCCCGCAGCCTGATGAGTTTGGGAAGCATTCATTTATTCATTCACCAAAAATATGCTAAGTGCCTATTATTTTCTAGAAATAGCATTATCTGGGAAATGTTAATTAATAACCCACAGTCCTTGCTCTTAAGGAACTTATTTTATGGTGGAAAAGGTACATAATACCTAAGTAATTATGATACAGTGCACAGTAACCATGAAGAAAAGGTGTGTGTGAGGGCCACAGATCCCTTGTTGGGGTGAAAAACAGTGAACACTATGAGAACCAAGATGCAAATTTAGGCCCAAATGCAGAATTAGGCCCCAGTTCAGCTTTCTCCTTAGCCATTTTGTCAGTATCTTAAGAAATACTTTTAGGGTTGGCTCTTTTGTGGCGTATTTTATTAAATTGCCTTAAAAATATATTAATGAAACCTAACCTTTTGTAATTTAACCTAACCTGTGTCATTTCTTTTGAAATGTCATCATTAGCTTTTTTGTGACTGTTTTCATCTTTCCCAAAGCAGTGGTTTCCTAATTGGATACTTACGCAAACAATTCCAAGTTTAAAAGAAATACAATCAGATCTACAATTCTCATGCAAACACCAGTGACACCTTTGAACAACTTAACCTGGTAAAACCTATCTATTCAAAAGTGTGTGACTTGAGATTTATTTAAACTAATAAGCAATAATAATTTGCTGGCTATGAACATGATTTTCATTTTTGGCATTCTCACATCCTTTGAATGCTTCTATATATTTTAAGTTCCTGAGTGAATGTTCATAGATGTATCGGGAACATATTTGCTAGATATTGTCACAATTCTAATATAATATTTACATCTGTTAGAAAGCATATGCATTTGAAAAAAAATGTTCTGGCATCAGTTAATGTTTTTATTGAATGTAAATCGTTTATTAGGTGGAGTTTTTTTAAGTTAAAATGCTCAAGTTTATCCTATCTTCTTTGACTGTTCGGTTGTTGGAGATAATAGAGGTTTATTCTGATAAGAGTACTAATACTACTTAAAGCTTTTTTTTTTTTTGTGGTTTACATAATAAATATTTTATTCACTCACTCCCAGTTTTTATAACGTGGTCACTGGAAAATGCCATACTATTTCTTTCAAGTTAAATGTTTATTTCCTTGATGTTTAAGTGATATGCATTAATAACTCTTTCTTTTTGTAAATGAGGTTGATGAGTGCCTATGTCAAGAATAGTTGGCTTATAATATTCTAGTTCATTTATCTTGGATGTAATTATCAAGTTAGTGTTCTACTTTCTTTTAAAATAACAAGAGGCTTTGTGAAGGAGTTTTTGGTATACTATTCATGATGAAGAGAATTGTAGACTTCCCCTTTACACATCTACCTGGACATATCCAGAAGACACTGTTGTAGAGCTATCATGGTCTTACGTCACAACTTTTTCCCTAGTATATGCTTATAGATGTTTTAATTCATTTTTTAATGTTGTTTTCACTTTGTCATCTGCTCTTGTTCTTTTGGATTATTTTCATTTTCAGTTAAATTCATTTCAGTTATTTTCATTTTGTTAAATTCCAATTACATGGAGAATATTACCATGGGAAAACAGAAGTTTATTTATATCTCATCTACTTCTGGCAATAGCAGTAATATATAATGTAGCTATTCAGTGCTTCCAATGTCCTAATTTAACTACCTTTGACTTGTACTGAGATTAAGCAATCTACTCTGGATAATCCATTTCACTCTTTTGTGTCTCAGTATGATCATGTAGCCAATCAGTTAATGATAATTACTCCTGCTTATTCACAAGATTTCTGAAAGGATGTATAACATGATGTTTTGCCATGGAATTTGTCTCTAATAAGGAAGAAGCCGTGAGCAAACCTATTTAAGTGAAAGTAGACCTAACTTATAAGTAACTGATCTTCGTTGAATTGTAGTGAGTTTGCAGATAGCTTTATGTCCCAGAGGACATGGAGTGAAACTCCACAGCTGAGCCAGCGTTAAACCCCTCACTCCTTTATTTTACATATTGCATAAGGAGGAAGACCGTAACAAATTAAACAGGTGTTCCTGGGAAAATAAATCTGGAAGGAATTCAGAGATTTGAGGATGGAGGGATAAAACGTAACTAATGGTCCAATGAAATATACGCTACCATAAACAGTCATATATCTCTGGTAGCTTCTACCAATATGTAAATTTATAAAATTAATTTGAAGTTTATTGAACACCGTTGTGTTTCAAGTTGCGTTTTAAGTTGATGCACTGAAATCATCAAATTTGAAGCATTTCTTGACACAATAATAATAATTTATATCTTTAGAGAACACGCTTCACTTTGAATGTCAGTGTATATCACCTAAGAAATACCTTAAGGCAAGTAGTAATCCATTTACCATCGGGGAAATTATATTTTGTTTGTTTGTTTGTTTGTTTGTTTGTTGTGATAGTAAAGTCACCAACTACAAAACTAGGAGGAATAAATCATATGCAGAATTATTGAATCAGTATTCAAAAATATGAACACATGAATTAATTCTTAAAAGGTGAATTTTAGTGGTTTGGCCTTAGATAGTCTAGTTCTTTACTACTGACAGTGTGGTCTGTGGACTAGCAGCTGAAAGGATAACCTGAGAGCTTGTTAGAAATGAGCTCAGAACCCACCTCAGGCTCATTGAATAAGAATTTGACTTGTAACCAGTTCTCCAAGTGATTTACATACAGTTGAAAGTTTAGGAGATGTTGGCTTGGTAAAATAAAAAATTCATTTTAGTTAATGGTGTGGTATGTCTGCTGAGAGAAAGTAAGTGAGCTTTCAGACCACGCTGATAAGCATATGGTATCAAGAGGAAGAGGATAATCAAACCTCCTGTCCTGGTCACTTTGTTTGGTTATGGTTACTATACTTTAAGCATAGATGTCAAGGATGCTGACCAGGATGGCGAAGCAGCTCAAACCAATTTCATACACGGAATAATTGAAGAAACTGGAACATTTGACCCAAAGAAGAGAGAACAGGGGAGCTATAATAGTTGTGTTCAGCCATTCGAAGGGTTATTCCTTGGAAGAAGGGTGAGAAGGGGGCAGAAATAAAGCAATTAATAGAGACAGTAAATGGGAAATCTATCTCTGCTAATATAAAAATGAACTTTGGAACAACTATTGTGTTCTGAAATGCATCTTCCTTTTTCTGGAAGTAGAGAGTTATATTGTTGGAGGTTTCAAGGAGAGACTAGAAAACCGATGACGATAATAGGTCCTGCTGAATGTTCTCCAAGCACCTTGCACTTTGCCCGGTGACACTTGTCACATTATTTCTGTAATTTAAAAATAATCTTTAAAAGTATTCTCTATTCCATCAGGGCAAGGGATTGTCTGCTTTAGTCACTAACTATTGTATCCTCAGCCTCTAGCACAGTGTTTGACAGAAAATGTTTTTTATATGATTAAAGAAAACACGGAGTAGATGGGAGGGAGGATTGCAAAATAAATTCATTAGTATATTTAATTAATATTTACTGATTGCCTTTGATATGCCAGGCACTCACGTAGGCATTAGGGAAACAGAAATAACTGAATAAAATAAATTAATATTCTAGCTCTAAAAGTTTATTTTCCCATGAGATTACATAGCCCCAAGAATTCGTAAGTAGCTCTTACACAAAGAGAATGATGACCATGAATCAGATGCCTTTACTAGAGTAGCACATCTTTAAAGAAGTTAACACCTTCAAACTATCTCAAAGTTCAGCTAGACCAATGTGAAGCATTTAGAAGTTGAGATCAAATAGAGACCTCACTTCTTTATTTTAAAATTACCTTGGATATGAAGTTAAAACTCATAGGTGCTACAAGGCTGGTGAAAAGCTTGGACAAATTACTAAAACTTTGGAGACTGCAAGACTCCAAATGGGAACAATATGAGTCAGGGCAGCAATGTACATCTGTTTTACCGAAGAATTTTCAGAAATATGCTCTGATTTTATTGTCACTGTTTTAGTTTGTGATTTGTTTGATTTCAGCATGGTATTATAAGTAATATGTTATTATTTAGTATTAGAACTATTTTTAACCTAAAAATTTTACCTGAAATACATTGTTTTTTATTTGAGTTACTATATGAGCCTCATTTCATCCAGGTGCCATTTTTTTCTCATCGCCACACATCTTTGATTTTATAATGCAAGTCAGTAGGAAAACAGGATTCATTTAACAGAAAATTGCTTTTCACAATCTTTTCTGGAATCTCTTTTGTCTGTTACCCAGGCAATATCTATATTATTACTTTGTCCTCAAAAGCTTTTACCAATTTGGCAACACAGAATGACTAAATCTCTTTTCTTTCATCTGGCTTTTCATTAGGAGGGAAACTCCCAAAATTCATTTCCATCAGCCTTTCCTTGCTGCTAAATCTCGTGTCTCAAGTCTAATAAATATCCTCGTTATGATAAAGTCAATTCAGTTCTCTATATTACTTCAGTTTCTAATGAAAACAATGTCAAATGACCAAATGGATAAAGCTTCCCCTTCTGCCCTCCCCCCACCTCCCCCACCCTCGAAAACTGTCCCATCAAATATCTCCTTATTGCCCTCAATGAATCAGCTTCCTATTCAGTCTTATCTCTGGCACCTTCCCCGGCTTTCTGCCGATAGCCAACATGTGCCCTAAGCATGAAGGGGATAAAAATGGTATGATTCTTAGAAAGCCAGCCTTAGAGTGGAGTTAGAGAGCTGTTTAGATTCTTTACCTTCATGGTTCTGACATGATTTATCTTAACCAATTTGCCTTCAGACATGGTTTGCTCTTATTGCTTCAAACATTTAACTTTGGTTCCTGCAGGGATCCTTGTACTCCTTCAGTTGTTTCTTCTGCCTTACGCATAGGTCCTGAGTTGGGACATCTTGTATTAATCAGCAGTCGGTGGTAACTTTAGGCAAGTAATATAATCACTTTCTCTGACCATCTGTAAAATTAAGAAGTAACTACAAAGCCTCTGACACATTCCTAATAAAAGCACAGTCCAGCCACTCTGGCCTGGCTCACAGCTGTGGAGAACAGCATGCTTGTGTGTGAGCCTCTTGAGGTATGTTTTCTTTTCTGTCCCTCGGCCTCCTGCCTTCTTGACCACCCCAATATCTTCTCTTTCTTTCCTTAAACAGTCCCCCCTCCACCCTAACCCCCAGGCCTGACCCAACTCCTCACACCTGCTCTGGCCCCATATAATGCAGGATGTTTTAATATACTATATACATGGAAGAAAAAGGAAATTGAAGTTGCCAGCCATGAACTTTCTTTTCTTCTCTTTTAAATGGGGAAGAATAGCACCAACAGTGAGGCGGGTATTTTCTTTGTGGCAACGTAAAGTAGTAGGGGGTTAAGGAAAGAACACTTAAGAAATTAGAGCTTCCAGTGGATATACAGTGTTTGATCTTTTAATGGTGTTGCCACTGGGTCTAATATATTTTTTAACATGGGAGATGGTGAGAAATCGGAGCTTTGGAGGTGGGAAATGTGTTAGTTGGTTTTTGTTTTGTGTGGTAACACAAAAAGCCCACAGAGACCAATAGCTGTGGGACTGTCAAAGAAATGGAAATAGGAGCATGTTGATACAGAGTAAATGAGACACACAGAAACATATTAAATGAGGACCTAACGGTGATGCTCTGAAGAGAAGAGAGAGGCAAGCAGGCATGTCACTGGAGGGAGAGTGACAGTGGATCAGTGAAATGATGTCTATGCCGCCTTCTAGCTCTGCACAGGCTGTGGACAACTTACAGACTATCAACTCAGGCCATCTCCTTCTTGGCATGACTGGACAGAGAACTCACAAACCCCACCCATTTCGGGTGGTCCTTGATTTTGTATGTCTGATGGCAGACTTTCTCTATGGGTATTCTTAAGTAATACCGAATATGGTCTTCAATACCTCACTTGGTTCTCACCCGGTGGCATGTCGTGGGAGCCACCAGTTCTATTTCAGTAGTGTCACCATTGTGACCTTTCCCGGAAGCATGTGGTTATTTATTTGAAAATTTTAGGGCATTTTTCACTCACTTAAGCTACTTGGACTCTAGGTGAAATTTTGTAGGTATATGGGAGAGAATGCCACAGAACCAAAATAAAGAAGATATTCTAAATTTTGGAATTTAGAATATAACTCAGAAATTCTCATCCAAAAGTTGAGTATCCAAAAGTTTTTATCTTTTAAACTCTTCCTCTTCCATATAGCATTTAATAATTGTTTGACTTTTCATATTCAAAAAGAACAATTTTTAATTTATTTTTCAAAACCTCAGCACTTAAAGATATTAACTACCAATGAGAGCCAGCATCAACAAAGAGCTGAAAACTGATGGTTTGGTTGAATGTTTCTATATAAAATTAGATATATCCTCCCCCAATTCCTTGTTCTTGCATGTCACCCCTCTTTCCATCTTCTGAGGGACCTGGAGAATTTGAACTGGAAAGGCTCTGTGTTCAAAGAAACTGAGCACAACAGAAGGTGAGGTGGGACTGAAACCAGAGAATCAGATGAAAATTTGGGAACTCTAGACTCAGTATATTCTCTCCAGAGAATATAGAGAATTCTAGAGAGAAGTCTTCTCTGGAGAAACTGAACAGTCATAGAGAAAAGAGTTACAGATACTAATAGAGTGAGATGATCCAACAACAAACTTGTTTTACTACCCAGTTGTGCCACAGTGAAGCTCACTAATTAACAAGATCTACCCATGTCCGCAGAAAGTCTGCCTAGCCTCTTAGTGACACACTGACACATTAAAGAACAACCATGGATCACTAGATATTTGAGGAAGGCTGCTCACAGAAAAGAGACTAAAATAAAAAAATGAACAGATATATGAATTAAGAGGAAAAAGAAACAATGCATAAGGCCAAGAAGTCATAAGATAATTCTAATGTTATTAGAAAATATGTTTTATCTTTGAAACAAGAACTGGATACAATTATAGCAGAATAATCATTAATTACTAAGAGAATTAAATAGGATGGGAAAATAAAGCTGAGAAACTTTCCTAGAAAATAGAACAAAAAGACAAAACCTGGTTAATAGTAAAGTGAAGGTTACTCAAAGATCATGCCAAGGTGTCCTGCCTCCAAAGATTAGAAGGTTCAAAAAAAAAAAAAAAAAAACAGTTAAAAGGGAGTGAAGAAGAGAAAGTGCCCAGCACAAAGAAGGCATATCCTCATCCAGTTTCAGAACACTTAAATAAAACACTCTTAAAATTTCTATAAAGATAAAAAAACAAAAAGAGGTTACCTAAGAATAAAAATGAGATTGGACTTCTCAACAGCAATACCGGAAACTAGAAGCCACAGTGGCGAAATGGCTACAAAATTTTATGTAAGCAATTTTCAGTGTAGAATGCTTAATTTGGCCAACTTCAGTCAAATGTAAGGGTAGGCAAAAAACATTATCAGACACGAACAAAGTAGTTTCTCTTTCCTGTGTCCATTCTTGGGATTTACTGGAGGATATACTTCACCAGATAAAGGAGTGTAAATCAAGAAAGTGGAAGATGTAAGGTTCAGGAAGCAAGGATCCAATCCAGAAAAGAACAAAGGGAAACCTTCAAACTGCAGGGAAGGGAAGCCAACCTGACAGCAGCAACCATCCCAGGGGAGACCACGATGGGGGAGACAACAAGGCAGTGAGACCGGGGCTCCAGGACTGATAGCTCTAGAGAAAGAAGTGAAACTGACAAATCTGGAGATTCAATGGTACCATTGGAGTGACCAGGAAGAATTAGTAACAATATATAAAACTATGCAAATGTTTTAAGGAAGCCCTGATTAATTTCAGGGGAAAAATGAGCAAGAAAGAAAAAATGATCATTAATACACTACTTGGCTCAGTTCTGAGCAATGCTCACAGAGTTATAATAATATGAGCATTTTTTGAGTATATTTTTAAGCCAAATTGTGGTATAACTTTATTAGGAGTTTAGGAATATTTACGAGAGTGGGGAATATAGATAGCTAAGTCTTTATTTATCATCATAGAAGGACACCTAATAGTGACTAAAGTTTCTTAATCAAAAAGTAACTTTATAAACGCATTTTCTAGAAGTGTGGATATCGGCTAAAAGATTCAACAGGGAAACCTACCTCAGAAAGGGCAAAGGAGGTATTGTTTCTAGTACATTTTAACGTTTAAAATTGTGAATTAATGCATGTCTTATTTTGATGAAATCTTTTTCAACGTTAAAAAAAATCAACATAAATGCAGATTCTTGGCTTCCTCTAGAAAACTGAACCACCTGGCCCGCTGGAGCCATGTTCCATCTGACAATATGGCATGCCCCATTTAGCTAAAACACATGCTCTCCATCTCGCCACAGTCTCTACCTTGCCCCCTTGTCTCCCTGAAGCACAGGCTAAGTGTCAGGTGTTATTCTGCATTGTAATTCTGCAATCATTTTACTTGTTGCAGTGTTAAAAAGAAAGGGAAGTAATTGTGTGCTCATGCCTCTATTAAAAGTGGGACAATGAAAGAGATTCCAAGAGGACCAGGTTTTCCCCTGGCTTACTATACTAGGTTTTCTATCTGGCTTTCAAGACATTTACGTTCTCTGCCTAAAATATCCAATGATGCTGTGCAAGCCTTTTTAGCTCTCTTATGAGCACATACACCATCTTTCATGTGATCACCTGCTATAAGAAGTTTTAAAAACTTTTTCACCCTGCAGCTATTCTCCACCTTATTTTTCTTATTTTTCATTTCCCTGATCATACCCACACACTCTTGATCTCTACATTTTCTCTCTCCACACAGTGAGGCCTGATCAATGAAGAATGACTATCTGTTGATTACTTCACAGCTCTCACCTACTTTACTTCAATTCATGCATCCTGGTGTCCTACTTCCTTTTTAAATAGCACCATTATCCTGATGGCTAATGCTCAGTGGGCGGCCTTCTGTGACTCCTGTGTATATTTCTACCTTGGTTGAACACAGTGAATACATTTCCATCTTGTATTTATGCACTTGGGTTTTCCTCCTTAAGTGCATTTCCCTCCTCTTAGTTTCATTTAATTTCATATTTCTTATTCAAAACACTTTCCAAATTGCTCAAAGTAGGTTTTAATTTTTCAACTGCTGTCAAAGGTGTTGGTTACCTCTCTATGAATTGTTGTAATTATCACAGTATATAATGATGCTATTTTGCCATTCAAATCATTGGTTAAAATCTGAAATAATATCGACTATGCCCAATCTCTACAGAATATTAGGAAGTGTCCAACTCAAGATTATCAGTGAGTCATCAAAAATGATGTTTAAAAAAAAAACTGAGTGAATTAACCATTTAAAGTAGTTAAGTAGCTCAAATTCAGTATAATCTGTAATTTATTGTTAAGTAAACATGGTTAAGCCAACCTGTATAAGAACAGTTAGGATGTAAAAATTTACACTATTTGTTAGTCTCCAATGTACAAATTCCAAATCATCTGAAATGAAATCCATAATAGAAGAGGGAAAGTGGATTGGGAAGAATCCTAAGGGTAGTTTACTTGGAGCTCTTTGTATACACAGCATGAAAGTAGTAAGGTTAATGAGAAATACACTTGCAAATTCAGGATCATCTGACAAACACACTGAAAGTTTTCCATTTCATTTGATGTCCTGGCAATGACTAATTTTTGAGTAATTTGTCTCTACCTTCTCATATACATAATATTTTTTACCAAGCCTATTGCCAGGTGAGCTAGGAAGAGTTTGGAAGTTTTGTCTAAGCAAAGGAAGCTTTCTAGAGTCAGAAAATGGTAATCAGAGTTTACAAGTTGGGTCCTCCAGAAAGTCACAGCTAAGACAAAGTAGGAACACGAGAGGTTAATTGAGAGAGTAACATACCTGTGAAAGATAGAAAAGGGAGGAAGCGTGGTTGGGCAGGGAGAGCCTTGACCACAGCACAAATCTGACAAATTCTTGGCCAACCCAAGGTGAGCACCAGAGCAAAGATCACTTAATAGAGGAATTATAGACTGGGCAAACATAGCCAGACTTTAGCACCCCACTATGCTCAGTCACTGATGGGTGGCTACCTTGAAAGAGTGTGGCCTTTAGTCAAAAGCTAAGGAGGATCCTAAAAACATGAATAGCTAGAGGCTGTCAGCTACATCTGTGCCCTGTGCAGGTGAATGACAAGTTATCTAATGAAGGGAGATGCAATGAGTGAACCTCCATCGCAGTGCCTAGAACATTCCCTTTACTGCTGAGCAACTATTAGAGATGGTTTTGCCATTCTTGTCCTTGCATTTTCAGTGTTTTACCAACACATAAAAATTCCACTCTTCTGTACCAAAGTGGTATAGTTACAGGAGACGTGTAGTTACCAATACCTGAAGTGGGTCCGAAGTGCTGGGTGAAAGAGTAAGACCAAAATCGGCAAGACTGTGATGGGCAAATAACAGTAGAGAGTTTGATAGGAAAGAGACACACCAAGCATTGATTCTACCTGAAGATAAAAAGGACATGACAGGTGACCAAGGAATCAGACATGGGCGAGGGTTATCAAAAATACTAGTTTCCCATTCATTATGCCAAATGACAACATTTACCTATTTGAAATAGTTAGTTCCCAGTACTCCGTAAATCATGAAGAAAGTAGATTGGGAATTTTAATATTCTTGAATCAACCCTGCTTTCGAGAGACATGCATGCCCTTTGGTTCTCATAACCCTGAATCTTGCCTTGGACTGTTGTCATTTAAGTGTTAGACTCAAGCAATTGGATAAGGGAGATTTTTACTTTAGAGTAAAATAGATACAAAATAGTGAGAAGCAATGGCAAATAATAATAAAAATTTTTAGATGATGTTACAAAGTGACTTGGCGAATTCTGGGAAATAACAAACAAATAGAAAAGGGAAGTTCAGGTAAAATAAGAAAAAATACATACAGATAGAGAATAATCTTAGTATTGATATTGTATATATGATGGCTCATTACCCACTGCATCAAAGATCATAATGTGTTTATTATGCCATTTACCAAATGATAGCTATTTCCTGAACGACTGGCCTTTCCTGCATGTCCTTGTATTCTGTCCTTTGTTAATAATGATGCCTGTACTTTGGAGCAGAAAGATAGAAAAAGATATCTGGAAAGGATCTGCAAGAAATAAGAGAGGAACTGGTAATCTCTTTAGCTTTGCTCTTTTGCACTGTTATATTGGCTCTTTGTCTGGGGAATCTGAAATGTATCACAGGTGCTACAGCTAAACCTTCAAGGTAAAATCCAGAAAGAGTGAGAAGGAAATGCCAAAAACAGTTATTTCATATGAAATCTCCTTTGGTCCTTACCTAACCTGCCTCTCCAAATTCTACCACCAAGTGAGAGGTTTGTCACGGTCAGAGAGTAAATAACAACCAATTTGTTGTTTCTTGTTGCATTAATATTTTTTTCAAAGTAGATAAATGGTGAAGAGAAATTTACTTCCTTACGTGACCCAACCAGCACTGCAACACAGGATTTCTTAAGTGAAATTAAACAATTTAAAAAAAGAAATATGTGGGTGTTAATTACTCATTTGTGTTTAAGAATTTCTTCCATTAGCATTTTACAGAGATAAAAATTGAAGATGTAATTAAACTTTGAAATGAAAACCAAGGTTTAATTAGTAAGTAGGTAGCACTCAGATACCAGACATCTTCTCAATCTAAAATACAGTGTTATAAAAGAAATGTTTTAGCCAAAAAGGAGGGAAATACATCTTTTTTTTCTCTTTTTTAAAAAAGGGAGATAAAAGGGAAATACAATACTGCGTTTCACAGTATTTTATTTAATTATGTCATTTGATGAAGTACAGACATGTTACGGTTCTTTTGCCCAGAGTGTAACACATAGTAGATGTGAACCAAAATATGCCTGAGCTCACACCAAGCAGCCGTGGTTTGTGGTGGCTCAGCTGGCTCCTCTTCAGCTCTATCCCAGCATCTGAATGTTTCTGCAGTTAGGTCAGTAGTCTTTGTATGCCGCTGTTTATCAGAAAGCCCTGGATTTCTGGATTGGCTTATGGAAATTTGGGTTTGGGTTAAAAGCGCATTACAGGCAAACATGTGTTGAACATTATTTCGTGTATGTAGACTTTGAAGCACCTCCCAGGTACATGTAGGCTTTCAAATGATGAGATGAATTCAATTCAAGGTACTCAATCTTATTGCCAATCTTTTTCAATAAGAAACCATCTCTAGCATCCTATCTTGCACATCTGTGTTTGATAACATGGGAGAATGTCTTTGATTAGACTTTCAGCGTAATCATTCAAAGGCAACTTTCTCCTCTGCTGCATCTCATAAAGCTAGATTTTGCACATTAGTAATATACTTGATTGCACTGAAATGATATTGACTTTATGAGAGAGTACAATCTTGTTCAACATATGACTCCCCCCTCCCCACCAAAGGTGCTGCTATTTTTGTGTCAGCTTCCCCTCCATCACCACTTTTATGAGCACGTCCCAAAATGCTACTTTCTTTTTGTTTCGTTTCCTTTATTTTGTTTTTATAACTTTTAATCGTGTTTTTATGGTACCTTAATAGCCTGAGACAAAGTCACAAGTGGCCCTTTCTCTTTAAGTCATTTTTTACTTTTCTGTAACCCTAATGACATTGAAAGAAAAAGGGTCTCTGGATTGTCTTCAAAATACTCATTTATATTTCCCCACAATATCTTTAATATTTCTAAGAATCAAAATCTCTAACCTTGTGTTAATGCATGTATACTATCCACTTTTCTTGATTCTTGTAGTGATTTGTCTGTAGTAATTACAAAAGTATATTCTTGGCCTTTTTTTTAAAAGTATTTATACGGTTAATGACTAACATTTTCTTAAGAACTTTTTAACACCTTTTGGCAATTATCGTCGGTTAAAGTTTACTAATTGTATATCGAATTAATGCTAAGAACAGCTTTGTAATCTATACTCCTGGTTCACTTTCCTCGTTTTCTCTTCCAATTAAGTGAAATTCTTCTAATTGTTATTTTTCAAAAGGTGAATATTATTTTCTTGGATAAACTATAGAGTTAAATTGGAAACAGGGATATTGGTGTTTGGACAATGGTTATTAAGCCATTATTCTCTCTTACCTCAGTTCGTTCTCTCCCACCTATCCACCCCGATTTATAGTGTGAAATTAAATATGTCTTTGAAACCAGTGTTTTGATGAGATCCTTCCTTGGAGGAGTTGTATCAGTGACTGAATCTCTTAATTCTAGTTAGCCACAGTCTTTTTTTGTTTTCCTTTTCTATTAATCTTGATAGAGTTAGCCCAGATCATCTCCTTTGGGCAAGGCAGTTGTGGGAATTCAGAAAACTGTGAAAGGATGCCCTCAGGTTAGGTGCTAGGAGAGGGGAGTTTGTCAACTGTGCCAGATACTGAGTGAGGGAGGAAGAAGGGAGGAAGGAGAGATCAGGGAGGCAACCACATCAGAAAACCTTACAGTTTTAAGAAATGAGAATCCAGCTAACCAAATAAGAAGGTGCTATGGCCAGAGATTTCTGCAGTTCTTGTGCCTCCCAGAAGCTCCAAGATAGGAGCAGTTGCCTTGGAAATTAGAGGCAATTACTCCGTTTCCAGCGATATCTTTCGATTCTTTACATGGTTTTAATTCTAGGGTAGCCCAGTGTAGCTCTAGGATTAAGTTCGGTTGCTTGTCTGTCTCAAGATTATTAAAATAGTTGAAATGTAGGATAGAAACGAGAGAAAACATTGAATTCCAGAGACCAGAGACTTCCCTTAAGGAGGTGTATGGCAGTCCTACCAGAACTGTTTGTATATGAAGTACCTAGTGTTTTTCTGTTAAACTTCAGCCTCTCAGGTATATGCGTATTGCTGAGGAAACACAACTGTTTAAAAGAAAACTATTTTTTTCATGGAGTAGTAAGCCTTTTTGTAAGACTAAAATAGATGTGGAGAATTTTGACATGAATTATCTTAGAGCTGCTAAATTCTACCCAGTTTGCTCTCATTACACAGATATCCACAAGAGCCTAGGATTTAGTGTATATATAAAGACAGTGTTTGTAATTGAGCTTAGTATTCTTTGTAGGGTTGGCATATTATAGGTTTCCCTCATAATGATAACAGAATCTTACATCTGTAATGATAACAGAACATGGGGGAGTGAATATTTAAACCATGTGTGAAAGGGAAAAAAGGAACATAGTGGAGCTTTTCTTTGCTCTGTACAGTTATGGATTATCTTTGCTGGCTGGATATTTATTTCAGATTTTTGTGGTTTCTCATGTCCTGGATTATAGGGAGTCTTGTAAATGGGTTTCATATGTTAGCTGGTGACCCTGAAGGACTCTATTTTTAAGATAATTAACTTCACAGTTTCAAGTCGGATCTACACCACTCACAGAATGAAGTCATGTTTATTTCATTGTGTAGGATTTAAGAAAATAGAATATTTGCTTTGATTTACTTTCACTTAAATGTTTCACAACAACACAAAGGACTCAAGAGTAAACATGCTGGCTCAGATACACAGGTAGCATTTGGTCTCTGTTGTGGCACCGAATGGCACTTTGAGTTCTTTGATATGAGATATTAGAGACATACAAGCAGTACCAGACTTCCATAGCCTCGGGTTTCACTCACCCCCTCATTCTTCATCACCTAAAGTGTGCTCATAACTCCGCAGCCCTGAGCCGTTCCTTTGTCATGCCCCTGACTCATTACTTGTGACTGCTGATTCATCTGTTTTCCTTGTTCTAGTGAAAACCAGTCTGCATTTTATCATACAATTCAGCAGTGCCCTATTATGGTAGAAAAGAGTAATCCCCCACCAGTGGCTATATCATACAGAAGAAAAATTCAATTTTTCATCTATTTTTCAAGTCTCCAAAAAATGTATTGAGGTAAGAATCAGAACAGAATCTGCTAACCTTCAAAGCAATAGGTTTTCCGTGTATGATCTAATAAGGATTTGTGTAAACTAGCATCTTCTGATCCTACAGATTCCTTTAAACCATTATATGTCCACCCTGTGTCACCACTTGGGAGTCATGTGTTTTACAGATTAACTGTAAATGAAAGAAATTTAAGAGGACTACAAGGAACATATGCAAAAGAAATACAAATGTGCTCCTAGACAAGAGCAACATTTGTTGCAGTTTATCCAGAAAACGTTCCCTGAACACACCCTCAACCCCAGCCCTGCGCTAAGCAAGATACCCTTCTCTTCTGCTCTTACAGCACGTGAGTAAGCCTGTATAGAACACATTATCTATCTACCTGGCTATCCCTCTGTTGAGCTCCTTGAGAATATAGGCCAAATCTTACTCATCTTTGTTCCAGTGACATGAAGTACAATTTCTGGAACATTCTGGATCTCCTTAGAGAAATGTCTTTTCTTTGTATCCCAAGGACTAGGTTATTACTTGGTACATAGAAGGAACCCAATAAATGTTTTGTCAAAGAAGTAAAATGAATAAAATAATTTTAGAAATTTTTGTTAAAAATCTTAGTGATGGGATTGAAACCTTTTGTTCATGGATGAGAAGACTAAGGCCTGGAGAGATAGAGTCATTTGCCCATCATCTCGCAGCATGTCGTCAGCAGCAGGAATTAAAGCCCAACGCACTGCTTTACAGCATAATGTTCTTTTCTCTCCAGATTGGGAGCTGCCTATAGTTTGCTGGCATTACAGAAACAAACACATAATGAAAATTACCAAAATAATATCTTATGTGTGCAAAGTACTTTAGAGGTTACAAACCATTTTAATAAATACTTTCTCACTGGCTTCTCGTGTTATCTTAATAATGTCAATCAAGGAGATAGTATTTTATTCAGTAAATGAGGAAACTGAGATTCCGTAACGCTAGTGACCTGCCCAGACTTTAGGACTCAAATCCTTATTTTCTGACGAAGATCCTTTCTTTCTCATGGCTGTCTTCTGGTGCTGAGGGAATGAACTGATATTTCCAAGGAAGGTTTATCCCAGAGATTGTAAAGATTTTGCCATTCAAAAAATATTAGAATTGGGCAGGAGGCTTTCCAGAACACTCTAGAAATGAAGCTTATTCTGGATTGGATTGGCTGTGAATTTGGAATGGGAACGAAGTAGGCTACAGATTGTTATAGGATGTGAGTCTCCTGGGATAGAGTGGAGTAAACAAGGAGAGAACTTTTAGAAAGGAAAAATAAAATACAGAGAGTACACACGTGGCTAAGAAATGACAGATTTGTGTGATTAGGATCCAAAAGAGAGGAGACATCTTTGACATAAAATAACGTAGATTTTTGTTTAACATTCTTGGGAAGATACTTCTTAGCTTGGTGTGTCTCATCCTTCACATTGGCCAAGAGGTTGACTCTTGTCATACCTTAGGAGCAGGGCTGGCTGTATGGACATGCAGCCTGAGCAACTGCGCAGGACCCTGCACATGAAAAAGCTCTGCACTTGGCTTATGCTCTGCCATTGCCCTCTTGAAAGTCTTCATAACTTTTGAACAACTCCATATTTTCATTTTAGATTAGGCCTCACAAATTATATAGCCAGTTCTTGTTAAGAGATTGGGGCTTTGCCAATTTTTTCTAATTATGTGGAATATTTTTCCTCCTTTGCAGGTGATTAGTTCTTCAGGATGGAGACATCTTTGAACCATAATGCATACTTTCTGTAAAACAAAACAAAAAGAGAATATTGTAAAGTTAGTAGGAGAAATGAAAACTAAGCAAAAATGATAAGCCTAAAGTGATTCTGTTCAATCACCTTTTTATAGTAAATTTCTTAATGATCAACAAATGATCATATGTCAAGAATTAGACTTTTTGAAATGATCAATTAAATCTTTTATCCTGAATCTTTGCACATTGCTTTAACTATGTAGAGTAAGTGATCGCTCTTTTCATATTGAGAAAATGATTGTAACTGAACAATCCTAAGAGCTTGATGTGGATGAAGTTCATATTTTTCTTCTAAATAACTTGCTTACTTATAAATTTCAAAGAGCCGGTATAAAATCAGGAAGAGGCCATGAGCTTGCACAGCTGCCCCTTATTGCCCGATCCCCAAAGTTCTCCCCTGTTCCTTCTGCTTTTCCTTGATAGTGGATTCTTTATTAAACTTTATATTGCTTCTCAATTCTGTCTTTGGGTGATTTGACATAGAATTTGAAGAAGAAAATTGAAATATTGTTTGTATATCTTTGTATTTTAATCATCTTATAACATATATTACAAGACAATAATAGGTAAAATATTAGGATTATTTCTAAAATTGATTTAAATATTATCCTTTTGTTGGGAAGCTCTGCCGAGTGTACACATAAAAGAATATCACTGTTTCTCTTTCCCTGGACCCAAACTATAAATATTACATTTCTGATTCAAGTAATAATCACATGGCTGCTTTCCACCTCTGCTCCACTGTGACCTTTTCTCTTCCAGCTTCCTCTTACACTGAATTTAGTATTCAGTATACTGAGTTTATCTATTCACTCATTAATTAATTAAACAAAGAAAAGTTTGTTAGGCATGTTGTTGGGGAAGGAGGAGAAAAGGACATTTTACTACTTAATCATAGTTAGTCTTGATTGTTCCCTAGGAGTTTTAGGTGTGTGTGTTTGGTTATATCAAAATATTTGAAGTTGCATGTGTCATACACACTTTGGATTGGATGTTGGGAACAGAATATGCTTCATGAAAACTTCATTTAAATTCAGTTTGGAAGAAAAGCAGAATTACTTTTTGGCTTATAAACAAACATTAAGAACTCAAAGAATATGAGTTAGGGAAGAAAAAGGGTTGACATGGGCACGAACTTGCTTGGGTTTGTGAAACTAAAGGATTATTTTAGCAGGGCCCAAAATGCCAGAGAAAAAGAAAAATACCAGTAGAGAGTAGAAAATGTTAAGTGTGTGAAGTGAAAGATTCTGAAGTGCTAAAGGAAAGTTTTACTTGAGGAAATGAAAGAACATTTCAGAGTTTTATGAAAAAATTATAGTTTTTAATTATGCAGACTGTTCTAAAGTCAAACAGAGAAAAGAGAAGATGGCATCTCCAGTAGTTGTTAAAGATTAAGGAAAAGACTCTATGGCTTAATGTTCCTCTTTTGTCAAAGATGTTAGAAAGCCCTAAGGAACGTTAAAGTATAAGAAATACAGATAAAAAAAGAAGCCATAGATGCAAGGAAATCATTAAAAAAAAAAAGTCTCACCGTAATTGGATGTATGGTTTTAGATTAGCAATCTTCCCACACCTGGCTGAACCACAGAATCACCTGGTGAGCCTTTCAAAGAGATTCCAGCATCCCTCACCTCTCATATGGTGACTCTTTCAGAGATGGAAAGGAGGTGAGTTTGGCATAAGTTGTTACTAGTGAGCCAGTAGTTCCTAGTGATTACTCCGTTTTCATTCTTTCTCTCTTGAGTTTCTATAAATTTAATTATTTATCCAGCAACTTGAAATTCACTATTCTGCTGTTTTCAAAATGCCTCTCCTCCCCATCCCCACCCCTCCAACCTCCCCACTCCCACTAGTCTTTTAAAAATCAGGCTGTTTCCCTAAGCATACTTTCCTGCACGTCCCACATTTTCTAGGCTTGCTCAGAGATCACCACTGAAGTTATACAGACATATCTGTGAGTTTCTTCAGTGAATTTGGATAAGATTCATTTGAGCCTAGAGATATGAACTCATGTAAAGCAGCTAACTACTCCCTTTTAGTTTGATCACCTCTCTCAGGCTTCAGTTCCTTGTTAATCTGTTGTTTTGTGGCTTAGTTTGAAGATCATTCTCATGGATAGGGAAGGTGAGAGCAACAGAATGGTAACAGTTTCTGTTCTCTCTTACTCTCATCTGCTAATACTGTAATATCTGCCCCAAGGGAGAAGTGAATCATTCCTTGCATTTACTCTAAACATACGTTAATAATTCCCTTTATTGTCCTCTGCATTTTTTCAAGCTTGAGTTCATTCTCAGATTTAACCCCTCCTGTCACTGTTCTCATCCTCTTTCTATTGGTTTTTGATTAGGTGCTTTATTCTTTCCCTTTTGTATCATTCCTGTTTCATCAGCCGCATGCCATTCTTTACATTCCCACTTCTTCCATGGCATCTTGACTCATCTATACAATTTTCTGTTCTATTGTCAACATTTTATTGTTGAATGCCTTGCTTCCCCCTTGAGCCATCTTTTTTTTTTTTTCCTTATACTCTGGTCATGGGACGGTATCGTTCTTTCCTCTGAACTTTTAGAAATACGTGTGTCCCAAATCTTGGGAAGTGTGGTCTGTGGCACAGCAGGCTTTATAATTGTAAATTTCTGGGTCCTCTCTAGGCCTGTGGAATCAGCAGCTCTGGGGTGGCTCTTGAGAATATTGCGATTAGTCGGTTTATAACGTAATGTTTGTAAAGACTGCCAGTATTTCTCTCCTTTATTTTTATGAACTCCAAATAGCACTTTCTTTCAAGTTTTACCATCCCTTCAACTTTGCTTTACTGGTCCAGAGCAGTAGTCTCTGTCATTAGCCTCTCCAATTTTTGAAAAACTAAGTTGTCAGCAAATTAATAATTCATCTGTTCTGCTTTTAAGAGAGTACAACTCTCAAAAATAACTTGAATTTCTCTAAACACTATTATATCTTGCCTCCATGAAAATGATGGGAAAAATATAAAGGGTATATTATACATATCTTCTGGCTAGCTAGGTTGTTTGTAATATATTTCCATTAGAATCATGCATATGAGTTTGGTTTTGTTTCTTCCTTTGGAACTGAGCGCGAAGAGTTGAAAGAATAATAATTCTCAGTTCATAGCGCTGTCATCATATGTCTATACAAAACCCCTTGTTTGAATTTCTCTTCCCTCCTCTTACTCCTAATTCACAGCCCTGTTCCTTTCTCCTCCTTACGTACTCCATGTAAAGTGTTTGGTATATACCCATAAATAATTAAAGCTGTTTTGTGTAGATATTTTTAATTCATAGAAATGGTATTTTGCTCTAAATACTCTTTTTGTCCACTCAGCATTTTAACGTCTATTCTACATAATTCTACCAATCTAATTTGTTCCTTTATTGTTTTATCGTTAATAGATACTACATTGTACTTTTATATCCCCTAGTGATGGACCTCTAGGTTGCTTTCAAGCCGCATTTACCACACAAAGGCATTAAGAAACAGCATCATTCATACCCCCTAGTGGACCTGAGGAAATGTCTCTGGCTTAGAATCTTGAAAGTCATAGAATCGTGCATCCTTTCTTCACTAAGTGCTGCCAGGTTACATCCCAAAATCACAGTATCGATAAATATTTCCATCTCCTAAGATCTTCACCGATAGCTATTATCCACCTTTCTAATTTTTGTCATTCTAATGCACATCAGGTTGTATTTTATTGTGTTTTAATATGGCTTTCTCCCATTACTAGTGAGTTTGGGCATCTTTTTATGACTATAATTATAATTGTTAACTCTTAGGACTTTTTGTTCTGTATTGCTTTATATCCTTTGTCCACTTTTTGTTGGATTTCTCGTTTATTCTTTTGGCTTTTCCATGCCTGTCTCAATTTGTAGCCTTTTTTTTTTTTTTTTTTTAATTTGTCAATGGTATACCTCATAAAACAGAAATTCTTAATTTTGTACTGGTTCCATCTACCATATTATTTTCATTAAAGTTGTTTATATTGGGGGCTTTTAAGGTCTTAAAACTTTTTTCGCTCCTAAATCACAAAGATATCATCCTACATTTTCTTCTGTTGGGTTGACCTTTCATATCTGGGTCTTTAATGCATTTGTGTTCCACAGTGGTTTATAGTATAATATAGGGATGTAGCGACCCAGCTTTATATTTTCTTACTATAGTGAGGAGATTTTTCCAGTGCCAGCTACTAAACAGCAGATTTATTTCCCTGAGGATTGGTTGCTGTGGGAGGGCATGCAGTACAGATAGGAACATTGGCTGGGGCCTGATTGCCCAGGTCTGTCACATACCGACTTTGTGACATAGGCCTAACAGTGCCCCAGATCTCAGTGAGGAAGAAATGAGATGGAAGTTCCAGGCACATGGAAAGCACGCAGTTTTTGTTATTACTTATCTCGTTCTTCTATATACAGTCACATGCTGAATAACAATGTTTCAGTCAACGACAGACTGCATATACAGTGGTCCCATAAGATTATAATGGAGCTGAAAAATTCTTGTTACCTATCCTATTCCTATTCCTATCAGAGACATCTTTACCTTGGTAGTGCACTGTGTTATGTGTTTGTGGTGATACTGATGTAAACAAATCTACTACACTGCCGCTTGTATAAAAGTATAGCACATACAATTGCATACAGTACATAATACTTGATAATAATAATAAATGACTATGGTACTGGTTTGTGTATTTACCATACTATATTTTTTGTTATTATTTTAGAGTGTACTCTTTTTACTTACAAAAAAATTTTGCTCTAAAACAGTGTGCTGCATTACGGCAGCAGCAGCCTCATACATCTCGTGTTTACCGTGTCTCCTGATTGCATCATTTCCTCTTGTGCTTCATTTAATCTTGTGTTGTTTTATAAATTTAGTGTAGCCTAAGTGTTCAGTGTTCACAGTCTACAGTAGTGTACAGTAGTCCTAGGCCTTCACATTCCCTCACCTCTCACCCATTAACTTACCCAGAGCAACTTCCATTCATGGTACCTGTATAGGTATACCACTTTTTATCTTTTACACTGTATTTTTACTATATCTTTTCTATGTTTAGATATGTTTAGATATACAAATACTTGCTGTTGTGTTATAATCGTATACAGTGTGAGGTATAGTAAGTAACATGCTATATGGGCTTGAAGCAATATATACCATAGAGCCTCGGTGGCTATACCATCTAGGTTTGTGCAGGTGTGCTCTAGGATATTCACCTGAAGACAAAATCAACTAACAATGCGTTTCTCAGAACATATCCCTGTCTTTAAGTGACACATGGCTGGCTGTACCTGGGTCTCTTGCAGTTCCGTTATCCACTACTCTCTTTCATTAGCATCTTTTTTTTCTAGTACCGGTTGTCGACATAAGAAACGTCCGAACCTGTAGAGTATTATTATGAGAGTTTATTTGAGCTGAACTGACAACACGTTCCTGGGAGCAAGATCTCAAGTGCTCTGGAAAACAGTTTTGCAGCTTTTTTTTTTTTAAGCAATTGATATTAAGGAAAGAACGTAGAATTATGTGGAGGTGGGAGAAAGCAAGCGGGGATTGGATTACAGGAGAGTTAAGGAGACTATGTGCTCCCTTGAGGATGGTTATGGCTTATTTCAAAGGTGTGCTAATCTAGATGCATAGAAACAATACACGGGGCTTGCTTAAAATAAAGATAAACATTTTACTAAATAGTTATATGCCTGGGGTGTGACTACACACCAGGACCTGCCCATTTAGGAATTTATGATCAGATCACCCTGTGTGGTTACTTTCCATAGAACTCCTTCTTTGGTCCACAAGAATATGTGATAACTATGCCTTTCTAATACATCTTAGATATTTTCCTCATTCCTTTCTTCGTGTGTCGTTTTGTTTTGTTTTGTTTTGTTTTGCTTCTTTTTTTACTACCCCAACCCAGGTTTACCTCCTTCGCATACTGAGAAAGTTGATTTTGTTTGTTTTCTCAGTTAGCATAAATTGGACAACCGGTACAGAGTGGGGAAAAAAGTCTTGGAAGAAGCTAATGCACAAAGCAGATTGTCAACACAATTCATTGATTTATAATGAGATACATAACTGCTCAACAGGCCTAGGTACTTGGTTTTCTTCGATTACCTGTACATTCTTCTCTGTGGGAGAATATACTTGGAAAGATTTTAGAGTCAGGAGTTCAAGGAACCGGAGAAGATGGTAGATAGAAGATCCAGTGGCATCATACCATGTAGCCAAAGACGTATACCTATTATAAAATATAATATCCCATAGTGGAGATATAGCTACCTGCCAAGCAGGACAAAAAGCTGTAGAGTCTCCCTCCTCTGGACAGTGCTGAGGACACACGGACAGATTCTTCTTTGCTCACTCCCCTCTCCACCCCTACCCTTGAGCAGGTTTCAGCAGAACACATTATTCCTCACACATTCTTTCTTCAGGTTGATCAATACTATTGATTTAGCCTCAACCGTTTTCCTACATTCTAGCCACATATACCTTGACTAAATCTCTAGACTTTGGATTTTATCCTTCCCCTTAAGGTAACATCTTCAGATAGTTACCTAATCACATCCAGTGTAGGTGGGTTTTACTAGTTTAACTAAAAGGACAACACTTTTTCCAAGTTCAGAAGATAATTCATTGCCCCATTTTGCTTCTCTCCATGTCATATATCATGGCCACATAGAATTGGGTTTTATTTCATCTGGCTACTTTTCGCTCTCCTCTTTAAAGTCTTCTCTGGCCAACAAATATCCTCCCAAACATATTCTTTCTAGTCTGAGGGGCCTCCATCATATTCATCTTCCCCATACTTATCCCACCTCCACTCCCTCCCCATGCCTGGAGCCAGTCTTTGTCTACCTTAAATTAGTACCCATCTGTTGGCATGTTGGTATCTGAGTGGGGGGAACAAAAAGTTGTGATCTTTAGAATAATACTTTTTTTATGTTCAAACAGCTAGACCTTTTTCTGAATCCATTTAAACCTATTTGCTATGAGCAAACATTGTCTAACCTATGGCCCTGGGCATATTTGCCGCATCAAAATTTATTCCCAAAGATTCTTGCTGGAAGAAGCTCGTGACAATGAAAAGCAGTCACTGCTGGTTTAGATATTTTATATCAATTGCTTTTCTGATTTGACACACGAAATTGAGTCACAACATTAAATATAGGTATTATTATACAATTAATGTCAGAACAAAATAAGAGTCTGCTTTATTTTGATTTTCACATTGCCATTGTACTTATAGCTATTTATTTCTATTGTTCAATCATAACTTATTTTGACTTCGTATTCAATAGATACTGCAATAAATTTATAGTTAAACAACATTATATGTCTCATCTTAATCAGTCATACTGCTGTAATTCAGGTAAACAGACAATAATGAAGTAGGCAGGGGCACAGAATGTGTGTTCTATTCCTCAGAAAGCATCTCAAGAGGCCTCAGTCATAAATAAAATGCCCCAGCCGCCTTTTGTTATTTTTCTATTCCATCTGAATTTGGAAATTTACAATCTCTTAGTCTATGAGATATAAGCAGTGTCTGTAATTTTAATCATAACAGTATCTTACACTTATATACTTTTAACTTGTCACAGTGGTTACCTTTATTAGCTCACACTAGCTAGTCAAGGTGACATAAATTCAAGAATAAATTATTACTATATTTTGACAATTGGAAAATGGAGGGCAAAGGGGGACAAGTGGCCCACATAAGGTTACAGAATGCTGAAATGAGAAGCCAGCTCTCCTGACTCCTGCCCTTCCACGGAACCTCTACACTATGTTCCTGCTGATGGAGCTCTTCTTTCAGGAAATCCTAATTCCCAAGCCCTGCAAGGCCATATTCATGACAGCAGTAGAA
Organism: Pteropus medius; assembly: GCF_902729225.1. Taxonomy (NCBI): domain Eukaryota; kingdom Metazoa; phylum Chordata; class Mammalia; order Chiroptera; family Pteropodidae; genus Pteropus; species Pteropus medius. Next base: position 12,946,994 of record NW_024351729.1, read on the forward strand.
AGATCTGGAACAACCTTCCCTGTAGATACGTGTGGGTGAAGCAAGTTTCCACCAAGTACTGATACTGGGGGAATCATGAAGTCTCCCCCACACTTGCTAAAGCTGTGATAGTTCACATTCCCACAGGTTCCTCCTCTTTGCAGTAGGCGCCAAAGGGTGCTGTGAAAATGCTGTTTTCACTGCCAGTTTGAATATGGAGAACCATCAACAACAGCTAACAAGGTAACTCTTGTTATGATATGAGAGTACTTCAAGCCCAGCTGGGACCTCAGGGATTAGGAACCACGAAAGATGTCACAGAAGTCAAGGCATCACAGTCCTTCCAGAACAGAGAACTGTTCCCAGAAGGGCCACCACAGTGGGATGCCTTAATAGGAAGCTCAGGTAGTAGGCGGGTGAACCTTGGAGAGGAGAAGGCCCTTACCAATTAATTCCATGGCTTTTCCAAGACTGGTCCCTTTGTATACCAGGATTTACCTAAGTATAAAGAGTAAGATAAGGGTCAAGTTAAATGAGGTAAGATGTGAAGCATTTAGTGTAATGCCTAGCACACAGTAAGTCCTCAGTATCTCTTTGCAAGTAAGAAAGCAAAGCAAAAGGTCATAATGGCACAGAAATTAAAATTTACCTTGGGTAATAAAACATACACGGAAAGGCCAAAAGCAAAAATGTGCCTCTTTTCTGGAGCCTCTTCTCCTATCTCCCCACCCATGTTATAAACACAGTGTAGACACCCTTCCTGAGAGTCAAATACATGTCAATTCTAAAATGGATTAGAAATACGGAATTCTTAGAAATCTACAAGTAAATCACCCGTGCCAAATTAATAGAACAAGGAAGAAGATTTAGCATTTGTCCATTAATTTTATTCTAGGAGTTAAGACACTCATAGGCATTTAAAGCTAAATAATCTAAACCTCAGACCAAGCTTCAGGGTTCTAAAGTCTCATAGGTTAATGATTTCCTGTATGAACTTCCTAGAGATCCATTCGTTTTCGGGATCTCCTCCTCTTACATCTCTTTTTTGTTAGTCATGACGTAAATAAGAGACCTGGTGTTCCCCAGTGTACCGTTTTCTTGGTCCCCTATCATTCAAGCCTAGAAATTACATCTGAGTCCTCCTTGTTACAGGTGACAAACAGCATTTGTTTTGCATTTTGATGCAGTAAAGTGCTCAGGTTCCAGCCTGTCAAACAAGCTTGGACTGGGCTGGTAATTTCCCAGACTTTAATCCTCTCCGTCTTTTATATGTGTGGAGGAAGCTCAAGGCATTAGCCCTCTCAAAATTGCAAACTCTTGTTTTGTTTGCAACTCTTGAATACCGTAATACAAGGCAGAGTGTGATTTTTATTGTCAACTGGAGTATGCTTAAATGAAGTGTGCGGATGCCTCAGGAGGGGCCACAAATTCCCTCAACACTTAACATGGGTTCTGGTAATGAAGACACTTAACCGGCTAGGTAAGAATGTCAAGTGGCTGTGGCTACCCTGATAGAGGCCTACAATTAGTTTAATTATAATACCTACTCACATGTAATCACTTCTCAAGAAGCATGGAAGGTTGCTCACTCTATTGGTTGTTTTTAAGACTTTTTCACTCCAAGACCTCTCTTTGTAAGTCTATTGTGACCTAGCAGGTCGTGGCATTCTTTTTTGCCACGTAGCATCCAGCCAGTTTGCTGATACAGTCCCCACTTCCTTTTCTCTGCCCTCCAGGTATCACATCAGGGCCATATCTGCTCAAATAACTGTTGTTGTTTTTTTTTAATTTACAGCAAAGGAAAACACTAATATCATTTCGAAAAAGAAATATCTTAAAGATAGTTTGCTTTTATTAAACGTGTCTTCTTTGGGGACTTAATCTTTGTGCCCAGGTGTGTTAGAGACAACTGGCATTTATCTTTATAGTGTGTTGTTACTCATGTCACTTATTATTTTCCTTTTATTATTACACTGTTGAGTTTAAGATAGTCTTCAGATGAATAAATTAATAACCTCGATTGAAGAAAAATGTCACTTGGCTATATGACCACACATGTGAATCACAGAGTACTAACTCAGTAGTGTTTTAAATAGCATTTTTCTAGTCCCTTTGAAAATGAATAAAGGGAAAAGTTAGCACATAGAGTGGTCAGCTCTTGTACTGAGTGGAAGGAAGTGAGAGATAAAATCAGCCAAAGCAAGCAAAGCAAGAAATTATCTACCCATCTTTCTGTTCATTCATTTCTTTCTTTCTTCCTTCCTTCCTTCCTTCCTTCCTTCCTTCCTTCCTTCCTTCCTTCCTTCCTTCCTTCCTTTTCTTTCTTTCTCTCTCTCTCTTTCTTTCTTTCTTTCTTTTTTCTTTCTTTCTCTCACTCTCTCTCTCCCTCCCTCCCTCTCTCTCTCTCTCTCTTTCTTTCTTTCTTTCTTTTTCTTTCTTTTTTCCTGTCTTTCTGTCTGTCTTTATCTATCTATTTATCTATCTATCTATCTATCTATCCACGTCTATCATCCATCCTTCCATTCATCCATCCATTTATTTGGCCTGAACTATGGAATTCCTTTAAATTATTGTTTTTGTTACCTCATTATATTCATTAGGAAATGTTAAAATTAGTTGTACATTCCATAAGCACTCAAATGCTGATGGAAAGGAGAGATAGCCCATAGTTTTTCTTTGGGGGAGCTAGAATTTTAAATTTTTCCTGAATAATCCCCAAAGGCTAATAATCAAATGTTGATTCAACTCTTAAATTGGCTGTGCAATGCTTAAATAGGCAGAGGTGAAGAATTCCCTGCTTATGTATGATGACAACCTAATGTTTTGTTCTATCAGTAGTAATTCCAGCAGCTTATATTTATGAGGTGTCTTTTTCTGAAGAGTTTAAAAGATTCTGTAATTTGCTGCATTTTATGTGTGGGGTCCCAGAGGAATAGAAATGTCACATTGTGACTGAGGGACAGAGCTAATGCCAGCACACAGCTCTCTTAACTTCCAGATTATTGCTTTATCTTATCATGCTGCCTGTCAGCATACAAATGACACTCAAATCTGTCTCCTCTCAATGCTACATTCACAGAATTTTTGTTTAACTGTGACTGAACCTCAGTGGACGGAGGCAGCCAGGATACTTAGCGCTTAGTCACCAACCATCTGGATTCCACATCCTTTTAGGTTTTGTCTGTGTACCTGAGGGGTTGATGCTGTACTAGCAAAGGTGTCAGCAGCAATGACTGGGTCTAGCTTTTAGTTGCTGCCACAGATCTCCGAAGGGTGCAGAAGCTGAACCATCACACTTAGGTCTGGGAAGCTGCAAAGACAAAACCTGTGGTACCACATAGACCACCCTCTTCTTTATTGTGAATATATCCCAATAGCTTTGTCTACCAAGAATTCTGAGCTCTCCTAAAGTTGCTCCTCAGTAAAAGCAGTGGCTTCTAGAAAGATGACCTCTGCCTCTTAAAACCTTTCCTGATACATTTAGTGCTTTGTATCTTCGTGAATTATTACAGCTGTGCCAAACTTATAAAATTTAGAGACATTTAAGAGTGCAGTAAGGATAATTAAATGATTTGTAAATGAATTGCTTAGAACTGGCAGTCCCCAAAGTTGAAGGCACCAGGGTTACATAGCTGAGAGAAGAAAAACTAGGAAGAAATATAATAATCCTCTACTAGTGTTATTTATATGATGAGTTACTCTGTAAAAATCAGAGTGGTCTCCATCCTCCTCTAAAATAGGGGAGTGGAAGGAAATAGGTTTAAACTAAAGCATGGGGGATTTAAGTTAGATAAGAGAAAGAATTTCCTGACAATAAGGTCCTTAAACTCTGGAATAGGTTATCAATAGAGGTTATGAAATCTTCTTATCTAGAGACCTTTTAAAAACAATGTAGCTTCCCATGTGTCTGGGATGGTTTTGAACAGACCGCCCTAAAAGCCTCTCAATGGATTAGATTATCTTTTAAGGTTCTTTCTAGCCTTATGATAAACAAGGGTAGTTGGGAGTATTAGTAATTGGCCAATCAGTAAACATTGCAGTGGCTAAAACCATCTTGACTCTCCAGATAACCAACTTTACAGTTGCCAGTTTAAGTGAGCTTGTCCTACCACTGCCTAAAAGTTTTTTTTTTAAATAAACTCAGTATTTCTCCCAGTTTGTGGTTTTGCTAAATTTTTTATGTGCAGAATGTTTGAATTTATATAGTTAAATCAGTTGATTGTTTTATTCCTTTTATTATTTTAATTCTAAAATGTCCACAATTAAATGATTTTAGTTTTATAAAATGATTTATAAATAAGTAGATGGTCACTGTAGTGCTTATTTACATTAGCAAAAAGTTGGAAACAACCTAAATATTCAACATGAGGGGATTCACCACAACGATTGTGGTTTGTCCGTATGATAAATTACAGTAGTCATTAAAATTTTTAAATTTCAAGAACATTTGATTACGTGGAGAAATGCTTTACATGGAACAAATAGCATGCAAAACTCTATACATGGCAAGATTCCAAAAGTTTTTATTCTAGAAAATAAAAATTTGGGTACAAAATATACCAATATGATGAGATAGTGGTGATAGAATAACAAGGGCTTTTGCATTTTCACTGGGAACTTTTTTTTTTTTTTGAGTCTTTCAAGTTTTCTGTAGCATACGTGAATATCTCTTATTATCAGATTTTTTAAAGCTGTAAAATAATTTCAAACCTAAGCTCATAGATACAGAGAACAGATTGGTAGTTTCTGGAGACAGGGGTGGGGGTGGACATAATAGGTAAAGGGGGTCAAAAGGTGCAAACTTCCAGTTATAAATTAGTCCTGGGGATGTAATGTACAGCATGGTGACTATAAGTTAATGATACTGTAGTGCATATTTGAAAGTTGGTAAGAGAGTATATCTTACAAGTTCTCATCACAAGTAAAAATATTGTAACTGTGTACATGACAGTTGTTGTCTAGACTCGTTGTAGTGATATACAATATATACAACATATATATAGTATATACAATATATCTAACCTATATATTGTTTCACAATATATACAAATATCGAATCATTACTTTGTACATTTGAAGCTAATATATTATGTGTCAGTTATACCTCAATAAGTAAATAAATTCGAATCTCAAACAATCACATGCTTCAGATACAAAACTAACACCATCATTGTGGTCTTACCTTTACTTATCTCTCTAATATTTCTAAAGTATTTATAGAACATTAGACCATTAGGTTTATCATTGTCCTCAGAGAAGCACTGCTTCTACTTTGTAAGGCAAATTATATACCTATTCTCAATTTAGGGAGCCTAGCCGGGAAGGGGGGTGGGGCGGGGAGGTGGACAGGAAATGAGGAAAAAAGACAAAGAAAAAAACAACAACGAAAAAAACTATAATGTTGAAGAGCTCTCGTAACTCATCTTTATTACTTGTCTTTCCCTGAATTCAGGGAGTGAATCAGAAGTTAGTGTGCTTCATAGGCCATATTTCAGTTCTTTCTCCTGGCTCTAAAATGTAAGGTCCTGTGTTGCTAAGTTTGATGGGATTCTTTTGCATATTTCAAGTATACATATAGCTTTATCTACTCAAACAATAGCCATTTCTTCTGTGGCTTTATGAGAATTTGGGTGGTTTAAAGGTACTATTAGAGAGTATGCAGCTATCTACTGATGAGATTGTGTGAAATGCATTAGTATTAATGTGCACAGCCTATGATGAAATTTATCATAGACCATTGTGAGTTTGGATTTTGCTCAGTATCTAGTCCTTATGGTTACATGTACCTGACATCCAGCCTGCACTCACCACCATTATTCTCCTAATTCAAACATTTATTATCTTTCCCTGGGGCTAGTGGCATAGGCTCCTAACTGGTCTACAAACATCCAACATCTTTCTCTTGTGCTCCGTTTCTGACAGCAAGAATGAGCTTTCTCACATTCCAGTGGACAAGTCTCCATCCTTCAGTAGCTTGCCTTCACGCAAAGGACGTTATGTAAATTCTTTAGACAGGCTATGAGCCTTTTCGTTTTCTGATCCTGTCTACTTGTCTCACCACATCTTCAATTTATTCTCCAGTTGTAAATGCTGTTTCTTCAGTCTGGAACTATCTCTTGAAAATAGGGTTGAAGAATAAATTATTTTTATTTTTTAAGACCCACATTAATTCCCCCACTTTACTACTCTACGTAGGCCTCTTCGACCAACTCAATGAAACCTAAATATCCCCACCTCCCCCATTACAGACAATCACCATGTAATTATTTGCTTGCATAACTTTCTTCTTATGGGACACTGAGCTCTTTAAGGGCTTAACTTCTACATCCTTGGATGGAGCCTGCCTGGAACATACTAGCCGAGAAGTAAATTTTTTTGTTCAGGTAATATATTTACTAATAAAATTACCTTGAATAAAATAGAAAATAGATACTTTTAAAATAGGCAATACATGAGCTCTAGTCATTAGCTAGCAGCAAGTCACACCATAGACGTCTCTTGGCTAATGGGAACTCCTAGAGACTTTGTCCCATGAGCCCTGCCTGTTGGACTGCTCTCAAGAACATCTTTTTCTCAATACACCAAGGATGTGCCTTCAGAGTGACATGGGGACCTTTGCAAACAACAGAATGGTCCTCAGGGAGAAAAAGGCGGAAGACACTTAGTCATTTTTCACCTTGCTCACTAGTTGTCTTAATGATGTGGTGAAATTAGAGTTATATGTTTTTTTCTAGAGGAGCAGTTCCCAGACTTTTCATCAGCTAAACAACTTTGTAAAAACAGGAGGTCACCATAAGGCAACCAAATTTTTATTTCATTAATTAAAATCATAAACATAAAATTCCGCAACTGCTATAACCATTGTTTAAGGAAAAGAACATTTAAATATTTACAAAATAGGAATGATGTAAGCACAAAATGTGGGAGAATTCATTAAATTAAGCAATGTAATGAGACGTTCATGAAATGAAGTTGTACTTACTTTTTTCATTGTGTTATTTGGTGAAAACTTATTCTGCACCAACATGGAATAACATGCAATGTACACTGTTCTGGAGGATAGAAGAGATAAGCTTGCAAACAGCAGGGCAGCCAAAGGGCAAAAGGAGTAGCAAGGAGTTTCTTCCTACCGCTCATAACTGACCTTATGGAACCACCATTTGCCAGAAAGGAGACATAATTCATCCTTTCCTTCTCCAGATGCTTCCATTGCTAAAAATTCCTCTAGAGTTAAGTAGGGGGGACCTCTCTCTTGAAAGCTGAATATAAGCCCTTACTTACGGATTTCTGAAAGTACCAATGGATAACAGTAGCACTTTTAACTTTAAGGAAAAGAGTACTTTAAGTGCATTCTATAATCTTGGTTACTTATTGAAATCTGTTGATGGTGAACTGGGTGGCAAGGTCATATTTTCATTGGCATGGCAACCATCAACTTAAAAATAATCATATCCACATATGGTTAGTCATGGGTGGCTTTTACCTTATAGGTGGTCTGCAGTCCGTATTTCTTATACATGTCATTTCAACCACAAGTACCCCTAGAGGAGCAACTGTGGGCACCTTTGTATTGGCGATGTCCCCCAAACCAACTTTTGTGGTGTTGCTTAGCTTTTCTTTTGGCATCTTATCCTGCCAAGATTAAATACTTGACATGCTTAGTCATAGATCTGTATTCTGGTGACTTTTATTTTCCTAATTGAAAAATCATCTCAGTAATGTGGGAATCTATTCCATCACTCTATTAGCTAAGTATTGTTGTTTTGAGAGAAAAATGAATATTCAGTTGTAATATCTCTCACATAAAGTGAAGTTACAAATAGTTTAACTTTCAACTTGGCACAAATTTTAACATGTCTGTATGATAAAATATAAATAGCTGCACACAATGAAACTTGTTCTGTATAGGGCTAACTTTCTCTGGTGGTTGAATTTACTAAATATAATAGATGGACAGACTCTTCCAAGTTTTGAGCTCTGCTCTAGAGAATCCAAAAGCGCCCTGTCATTGTGATGTAATCCATAGTGTTTATGTTTATCAATTGGTCTCTGTGCTGACTTGAAATTAGAAAATCAGCATCAGAGGTTGGAAAGTTTTCTGACTTGTGTATATATGCATATATTCCAGGATTATCCTCTGGAAAATATAACCTATATTCAGAGCATCAGCATTTGGAGCCTTTTTCCTTTTAAAATCTTAGACATTATCTTCTCAAAAGCTTAAACTTCACTGTAACACAGTCATTTAATTTTGAAGGCAATAGCTTTATTAAGATATAATTCACAGGCCATATAATTCACTCATATAAAGTGTACAATTCAGTGGTTTTTAGTGTATTTACTGGATTGTGCAACCATCACCATGGTTAATTTTAGAATGTTTTATCACCCGCAGAAGAAACTCTGTACCTATTAGCAGTCACTCCCCATGCCTTTAGCCTCAGACCCCTCTCTAGCACTAGACAACCAATAATCTGTTTCCTGTCTATATATTTTTTTCTATTCTGGATATTTCATATAAGTGGAATTACCCTCTACATGGTCTTTTGTAACTCTAGTGTATTGTTTTCAAGGTTCATCCATGTTATAACATGTATCAGTACTTCATTTCTATTTATTGCTGAATAATATTCCATTATATAGATAAATGTCATATTTTATTCATTCATTAATTGATGGGCAATTGAGTTGTTATAAATAACTTTGGCCTATTATAAATAATACTGCTATGAATATTCATATACAAATTTTTGTATGAATGTATTTTTATTTGGCAGGGTGGTATATACCCAGAAGTAGAATTGCTAGGTTATATGGTAGCTCTGTGTTTAACTTTTTGAAAAACTGTAAGACTTTTTCAAAGTGACTGCACCTTTTCACACTCCTCCTGCCTGTATATTAAGGTTCCAATTTCCCCACATCCTTGTCAACACTTGGTATTACCTGTCATTTTTTATTGTAGCCATTCTAGTAGGTTTGCACTGGTATCTTCTTATGGTTTTGATTTGCATTTCCCCGATGACTAATATCTTGAATATTTTTTTTCTTGCATTAATTGAAAATTTTTATATATATCTTGAAGAAATGTCTATTCATGTCCAAGTCATTTAATGCTAAGACCTATTTTCTAATATGAATGAATCTAAAAGGTAAGGATTTGGAAAATGAGGAATATGGGGATAAAAGAGGAAAGAATTGGGCTCCTAAAGTTTTCTCCCTTTCTTATTGTATTTCCTATTAAATGACTCATAAACTTTATTTCTTACCCACAATGAATAAAATTTTTAAAAACTTAAAAACATGATTTTCTCTGCTTTAAAATTAAGTTTTTAATATTAAAATTTTAGAAGCATAGATTTTATTTGTTTCTTTTTTTTTTTGGCAAGGCAACCCTTGGTTGACCTCACAGATTTCAAGGACCTTGTCAGCTTACAATCCCTTATTTTTTACACCTACAGCACCTGATCTTCGTAGGTGGTCTTCCATCCAAGTATTAACCAGTCCCGACCCTGCTTAGCTTCCGAGATCAGACAGGATCGGGCTTGTTCAGGGTGGCATGGCCGTAGACTTCTCTTTCTGAGTGAAATTCTTTGTTAGAAAGACCCAGATGTGATAAGCAGAGCAAGATGGTCAGTTCTGGATTCTAGGATATAGTCCAAGATGCTAGATAATTCTCTGACTCTCCAAAGGGAATAAAAAGGAGAAAACAAAATTTCGGGCTCACATCATTTCAGAAGCAAGAAAATATCTAATCAGAACATTCGTTCTCTCCATTGTTCTTATCCTAGCTATACTCAATAGACACCTGTAATTGTGGAAGAGAAGGATGACTCCCAAAGCTGTGTATTATTTTATAGAGAAGATACATCTGTTAGAACTTCTCTCCACAGCAAGGGATTATGATGTGCTTCTTTGCTGTATTTCTACTAGAGCCTCTTCCTTGCCTTATACCAGAAGCAGGAGAGATACTATTAGAATTCAGACAGGTTTAGCACAATCTTCAAACCATTCCAAGTGGAAGGAGGAAAAAAATCAATATGATTTAAACGGTCAAAGCTCCTGCTGAGGATTTATTACTAAAAAGTAAAGATATATCAAAAAGGAATAAAATGGGAAGTCTAATTCTATGTCAATATTTCTCACACTCAGTTATACTTTATACTTTTATGCTACAGGAGGAGTTACTAGCTAATCTATGAGTACACTGATTATTCTGGATTGATAGTGATCTTCTTTAAACCCAGTGACTGTCCAGTAAAGGTTGCTGTCTATCAGTGTAATAACTGGTATGCCCTTCTCTTTGCTCTGTCCATGTGGAATCATGTAATGAGATTATCATATCTGCATGTTAAAATGATATAATGTTTAGTCATTTCAAATTCTAGTGGTAAATGCTATTTTCAGGCGTATTTGGGGGCTCTATTTTCAGGGCCCCAGTTTCTTATTCTATCTTCTATAGATTTTACTCTTAATATTTACAAAACATGTATAAATGAGAGGACAGAATTACCATCATTAGTGATCTTCATGAAAGTCATTTATTATTTTTAAAATGTTTTATTTAACCAAATGTATATAAAATATTATTTTGACAGGTGTAATGGGCTGAGTTGTGTTCACTCAACATTTGTTGAAGCCTTAATTCCCAGAATCTCAGAATATGACTATATTTGGAGATAGGTTCTTTAAAGAAATAATTAAGTTAAAATGAGGCCATGGTGGGGCAGCTCTTAATCCAGTATGACTGATTGCTTATAAGGAGAGGAAATTTGAATACAGGCACCCACAGTGGGAAAACCATGTGATAACACAGGGAGAAGATGGTCATCTATAAGCCAATAAGAGAGGCTTCAGAAGAAACCAACCCTACTGACACCTGGATCTCAGATTTCTAGCTTCCAGAATTGTGAGAAAATAAATTTCTGGTTTTAAAGCTATCTAGTCTTTAGTACTTTGTTATGGCAGCTCTAGCAAACTAATGCTATGTGTAATTAATACAAAAATTATTACTGAGATAGTTTACATTCTTTTTTCTTTTTTTTTTTTTTTTTTTGTACCAAGGCTTTGAAATACAGTGTGTACTTTATACTTATGGTGCATCTCAATTTGGCCTAGCCACATTTCAAGTGCTCAATAACCATAGGCAACTAGTGGCTACTGCACTGCACAGTGTAGATACAAAAACATATACCATGAGTCTTGGTGATGGGGAAAGTAAGATGAGAAGGCCAGGAGTCTGAATAGAGGTTTAGTGACCAAAAAGAAAGAGGACAGTATCTGGGTTTTTATTTTTTCTATTTAAAATTAATATATCATCATAACAGAAAATTTAGGGAAAAAAGAAAACGATGCCCTCTTCCCCATAATCTCATTACTATAACATAACGACTTTAAGTTTAATATTTTCTTTCAGGCTTTTTTCTGTATATTTTGCCTCGTTTTACATAGAATCTTGTTTCCTGCTTTTATTTAATATAGCCAATTTTTCCACATTGCTATAATTCTCACTTCCATTATTTTTAATGGCTATGTAATACTCCATTGAGTGGAGACATCAGAATTTAGTTTGTGTCTCTTAGCATGACAGTGTTTAGTGTGTACAAAGAAAGAAAATAGATTAAACGTGTAACAATAAAAAGAACCAAACCAAGAAAATTAAGAGAATGGTTTCAGGACAGAATTCCTTCTAATTCTTCAAAGGTTTGGCAGATCACCAGGCATGAGCCCAAAACACAATAAAGACTGAGCATAAATGACAAATAGGTTATTTTATAAGCTAATAAAATTTAAATTAATGTGATACATTTAATTATATGCAATATTTTAATGGTCCTTTATGGTAATTAGGTATAAATTGTAAATGTTGACATAGGTAATTGCGTAATATAATTAGGAATACCTTTACATACCAAACAGAATTTTCAATTTTCCTCCTTTTTTACTTTTCTCATATTTATAGTTTCAATATCAAGTAATACCTTGATACTTGTCAAATCAAACTGTGCTGGATTGTATTTTCCCCAAAATGAAACTTCTCATATTTCTTTATTAGAAATTATTATTTAACACTCGCAGTGTGCAAAGAACTGCGATATACAATAAAAGGGACACAGATAATTTAGATATAGTTCCTGATTTCAAGTGACCTTAAAGACAAGTACCTCATTCATTCATTTACTCATTTATTCATTCACTTATTAAAAGAATAATGCAAAATAAGACTAAAGAAATGATTTGGGGAAAGATTGGGAAAAAAAAAGAATGTAAACTATCTCAGATACAAATACCAGGGTAGAGAGTTTGGACTTGATTTCAAGTCAACAGGGAGCCAGCAGAGATCTTTGAGAAAGGCTTAAATACTCATACACTTTTATAAATATTTCTAAAATGAACATGCTAAGGACTGTATGTTGAATGGACTAGAACAGAAGAGGTTTGGGACAAGATATCCAGACAGCAAGAGACTGATGAAAAAGCCTGGAGAAAAGATAAGGGCCTGATGGAATGCGCTGGAAGAGGGAAGGAATTGAGAAAGAAAGAGGAAACTCCTAAATCTGTAATTTAGGAGATCTGCTACAGAGGAATAGGAAGAGGAAGAAGCTTAAAGAAAAAGATAATAAATTCTGCTTTTTACTTGAATTTGAAGAGTGTCTGGACACACAGGTGAAGAGGTTTTGTTTTTAGGTAGTAGATCGAAAGGGAGACAGGGAGAAAGAAGCCCTTCTAGACATTAAGAAGGAAAAGGCAGAAATGTAGACACGCCAAGAAAGTTTGCCCAGTCAGCAGTGAGAGTTTTATGACGAAGGGTGACAACACTCAACTGCAGCCAATTTATAAAGAATAAGGTCTGAAAATGTACCTTAACAAGAACAGTTTAATAAAGTTCATTGAGGTAAAACCCAGCCATTCACAACAAATGCTTACTGAGTGTTTTCCATGTGCTGGGCACTATTCTAAGCACATTGCCATTTATTGTCTCATTTAACTCTTTCCACAATCCTATGATATATTATCTATGATTTTCTCTACCTTATGGATGAGAAAACAGGTTTGGAAGGCTGAGTATAATGGAGGACCACTAGGTAATTAGAGAGGGTTGAGGATCAAAGCAGGCAGAGCACACAGCCCATGTATATCTTCACCACACTGAGTAGTTGAAGCAAGAGAAGGCAAGATTTGGTGGAGTTGAGTGACAGTCTTTGGGAGCAATCAGTCAATTACCACCCCTAGGAAACATGGAAGACACTTGGGTGGTGGTGATTTCTGAGACCTGGCAGAGTCCAAGCAAACTAAGAGTAGAGAGAACTATGACACGTACTGGGAGAGGTTGGGGAGGGGTGGAGGTTTAGCTTTGATGGACTGCTGATTGCTGTAGATAAACTAAGGATGATAGTGGGGACTTTACGGGAAATCATGGCTGATGTATTCAAGAACCACATGCAATCAACAGGAAAGTGGTGTACATGCAGTTTGATGACAGCATAAAAATCCGGAATTACTGCCATGGGGAATGTAAATAGCTGAGAAGGAGTAAATAAAGTCACTACTGAGCAGTTCCAAGGCAGGAGGAAATGAATTAGAGGTTGGATGTAGATGTCCATCACATATGGGTGTGGTGAAGGGCCTGGGGGGAACAAGCGTGAATGTGTGAGAGTCCTGGAGGAAAGTAGATGTCTGCAGTGAGAATATAGGGGAGGTCTGTTTTCTCATTTGCTTTATTTTTTAGTAAGTCTGGAAGAACAAGCTCTTCAAGTAGTAAAGTAGAGACAGGAAAATGCTGGAATAATCTCCAGACCCAGTGATGAAAATCGTAGCTAATATTAAGTGAGCACTTAGAATATATTGGAACTTTACTACACACTTTACAACAAGCCTATGAAATAAGAACTATGTAAGAGTTAACTGGGAGAATACACAGCTCACATTTGTGAGGGCCACAAGCAAAAGCCAAATTTCAGTTAAAAAGTTGTAGGGAAGGTTTTAGTGAAGAGAGGAAATAGCAATTTTAGAATAGAAGAAAAAGTAGAATGAGTACTTCATAGGTCAGTGTTCTTTGTACTTGCTGGAACTAAGTATCACTTGGGGTTCCTGGTAAAATACAGATTCTGATTTTGAAAATTCAGATTCAAAGTTTGGATGGACCTTGGAATCATTTTTTAATAAGCTCTTCGTGATTATAGAAGTTTGGGAAACGCTACCATGGGATGTGATCACCAGGGTTAAGAGCCCAGAACAGACAGTTTAAATAGAGATTAGAGTCTATTGGAGGCCTGGAAGCTGAGTACCTGGAGAGAGCTTCCGCCCTTTGGGAAGAGAGGTAGAAAGGCAAAAGGAGAAAGATTTCAAACCTGTTCCATTTTTGTCTTACCTAAGAAGACTCAAAGCTGACCTGTTTACATTCAGAATAGAAAAGCCAAATGAGAGTTCCATGCTGGGGTGTTTTTATGTTACCGGAGCTCACCCATGTGCTTGAGAGGATTTGAAGGGCTGGAAGTTACCAAAGAAGAGACAAGATTTTAAAAAACAATAAGAGAACAATCTCCAGGTATTTCTAAGGCAGCTGCTGATAGGCTCTAGTTAAGAATTATCAGTAGATCCCTTCAAAGTGTTGAAGCAGGAAGCCATGGAAAAACATCCTAGAAAAAATATGGAGGGGAGTTTGAGAGGCTAAGTACTGATTCTCATAGACTTTGATTGAAAAATTGTAGTCAATTTGAAGTGTATGAGCAATGGTCGTTCTCAAAGGCTCCATAATTCAGCTAGTTCAGTACAAGTTCATTGAAGTGCTTCTAGTTTTGCTTCAAATCCCTGCCACCACCAAAAGTGTTGGAGGCAATCAAATACACAGTTATAATTTACAACCCCTATATTGACAGGCAGACAGATCCCTCCTCCTAGAGCTACATGATACCTGAGCATTTGAAAAACATTATTGAATGAAATCTTTGTGTGCATGCTGAATCTGTAGGGGTGATTTTAGAATGTACCCAAACTCTAGGATTATGGTAAAATCTAATGTTATTTGGGTTTTTTTTATTTTTTAAACAAACGCAGAGTCTGATTTTAACAGGTATACTAGAAAAAAAAGATATCAGCTATTAACTTATCTATTTAACTTATGCTATTTAAAAATATAATTTCACAAATGCCTTTTGCATTATTCTATACCTTGAGTACTTCCTGTGTCAAATCTTAATAATTGGCAAAGAAAAAAAAAAGTAGCCTCTTAGATTATTTAGTTTAGCAGGTATTGAGACTGCAGGATCCTATTTGAATCTTCATACTTAAAAAAAATGTGTGGACATTTATATGTCTGTGGCATATTGTACACATAAAATTCAAAATTAAAACTTTTTTGAAATGGCAGCTGCTGTTAACATTTGCCTTTCCTTTGTCCTTAACAGTCAAAATCAAGTTATCCATCACAGATCTACTAATTACAGATGGCCTAAGAAGGGTAGTGTTCAGAGTAGATAATGCCCAATATTTATGAGTTGCCTATATTTAATAATTTATCTCCTTCCATTTTACCCCCTGCTCCTCATCTTCACCACATCTTCATAGTTTTAGGTTAATCTTTCCATCCAGTGTTAATGCCAGTGTCCCCACCTGCATCACTCATGCTTGAGCTTCACCTCTTTTTTTTTTTAATCTAGTGAACTCCTAGCAAAAAAAAGCCGAAGGGGAGTAGTATGTATTGGGAAGGCAGTTAAATAAATGAGCCTGTTTCTAGAAGTCTCAGAAACACCTAGAGAATGTATCCATCCTGTTTGGGGGCTCTGTGCTCTTAATGGGAGGAAAGGCTTATCAATCAGTATGATGTCCAACAAAAATAATATAGATTAACAAAGCAGAATAAAAGTAACGACATGTTTCCTTCTTCAGCCTTTCCTAATCGTCCTTTTACTTTTCCTTGTTTTTGTTTTACAACTTTTTATTTTGAAATAATTTTAGACTTACAAAAAAGTTTTAAAAAATAGTACAATTTCTATATACCTTTTACCCAACTCTCCCTAATGTTGAGATAGTACAGAACTATAACACAAAGAACAAAATCAAGAAATTAGCATTGGTGCAAAACTATTAACTAAATTACAAACTTTATTTGTATTTCACCAGTTTTTCCGTTAACATTTTTTTTTCTGTTTTAAGATCCAACCCAGGATTCCACATTATTATGTCTCCTTGGTCTCCGATGCTCTGTGACAGTTTCTTAGTCTTTTCTGATCTTCCATGACCTTGACACTTTAAAGAACTGTGGTCAATTATTTTGTAAGACATTCCTCAATTTAGTTTATCTGATAATTTATCAAGATTAGATTGAGGTTATATATTTTTGGCCAGAATCATACACTAATGACACTCCCTTCTCAGAGTGTACGTGATGTTGACATGTCTTAGAATAGATGATGTTAATCTTGATCATATCATCAACATGTTGTCTACTGGGTTTCTTCACTGTAGAGTTGCTATTTTTTTCCTTTGTAATTAACACATACCTTGGAGGAGATATTTTTGAGACTATGCAAATATCCTGTTTTTCCTTATACTTTCACCCACTAATTTTAGCATCCATCGGTGTTTCTTGTCAGGAGCAGTTATTAGTGTGGTATTCCAATAATTATTTTTATTTTATTCATTTCTTCTACATTCATTAATTGGAATTCTTCTCTAACAAAGATCTATTCTTTTTATTCAATTATTTATATCATTATAGACTCATGGATATTTATTTTGTTCCATGAGTTATAATCCAGTTCTATCATTATTTTGTTGCTCAGATTATTCTATCTTTGGCTATTGGGAGCTCTTTCAAGATAGCTCCTGTTCCCTTTTGATTCTACCTAGGCTTTTTTGAGAACTTTCTTACTTTTTGGCACCATGAGATGCTCCAGAATCATCTCATATTTTTCTTGCCATAGCCCAGGAATCAACCACTTTTCCTAGGAGGTCCGATTCTTTTTGTTATTGTATCCTATTCAGAAACCAAGATCTGGGCTCTAGGAGTGCTCATTGCTGGAGTCATTGCTTCCAGACCCTCTCAGCAAACAGAACTTGGAAATATATATATTTATACTAACCTATGTATACACACATCTATATTTCTGACTTTGTGTATACATTAAAAAACTATGAGTTTCTGCTAATACTTCCAATCTCAGTCCAACACTTCAGTGTTCATTGTAGCCTTCCCCTTTCCTTGTTTGTAATTTCCTTTTCATACTGTGAAAATTCTGGCTGTCGTTGTCTGCAATATATTTACTTCCTTGTTCAACCCTAGTATACACCTAAAGTTGTTTTAGAATGGCTAACTCATGCCCTTGTACGAACCAGAGAATAGTATTTGTGTATAATTTTTGTCTTTACTCTTACCATATTTAGTCAAAATACTGTTTTTAACGTTACTTAGGTTAGTTCTTTTCTTTCCAAGCCCTTCAACATGGTTATTGTAGTTGTTTGTAATACAATTAGGTTCATTTATTATAGTCATATTTCTATTTGGGGTTCCTCCCACATCTTGGTTGGTTGTTTTTAATGTACACACAGTAAAATTTACTCTTTGTTGTATACAGTTTTTAATGTACACACAGTAAAATTTACTCTTTGACAAATACAGTCATGTCTCCACAGTCATGATGTAGAACAGTCCCATAACCACAAACTCTCCCCTCTACTCCTGAAAATCACTGCTCTGTTCTCCATCTCTATTGTTTTGCCTTTTTTAGTGTGTCATAAATAGAATCAGACAGTATGTAACCTTTGGATTTAGCTTCTTACATTTAGCAAAATGCATTTGAGATTTACATCTGCGTTGTTCTGTGAATAGTATTCCATTGCGTGGATGCTGGACTCCCTTCTTATTACATAATTTGTGATCCTTGTCCATGCATCTAATGTTTACATTCATAAAATTGCCCTCTGCATTGATGCTTCTTGAAACTGTGACTTTGAAAGTATGTTTTTCATCTTAGCATAGAGTTTGCATCACTTCATCTTATTTACTGTGGTTATTTCCTAAAACCATCAATCATTTTAACATTCCAAAAAGGGTTAGAGCCAATCCTTAATTATTTTTAGTAAGACTGACAAGGAGAGTATGGATAATTGAAATCTTCACATAAAATACAAGCCTCATAATAGCTACTTCTTCCTCTAACTACTTAAAGGTAGCAGAATTGTCTCATTTTAAGTTTTATATCTTTTCCCTTCCTCTACTCATCCTCTGGTAGAAGCACTAATGAGTCCTCAGGTGATCATAAAAAAGGAAAGACAGAGGAAAAGAGGAAGCATAGGCTGTGGGTAATCTACATAGTAGATAAAAAGCCGCTGTGTCACTGAGTATTGATTGCACTCTAGTAAAATAGATCTAAGTAGGGATTATGTATCTTTGACTTATTTTAGATTTGCATTTAATGCTTGGCACTTCTTGATTCAGTGATAAACTTATGTTCCGTCCTAAAAGTCTACCTATAAGAATATATTCCTACTCAGAAAATATCAACCCCTTAGCTCTATTGTCTTTTGCAGCTAGCTATGTGCTCTCCACTACAATTAATTTGTGGCACTGGGAGAATCTTAATTGCACTAAAGCAGATACTCATAAGTTATATCCATGAATAGGCACACGTAGTCTTTTGGGAATCTGTGAATTTCTAGAAATTGTATATGCAAGTGTATGCACATTTCCTTGGAGGAAGGACCCTAGTTTGAATCAAATTTTCAAAACTGCAAAATAAAATTAAGACAACAAAATTAAGAAAGATTATCTACCCAACTCCTCTAAAATTGACATGGTAACCCTAAAAGCCCTCAAATCCCATCTCTTTAAGTCTGAGAGATCTTCATTCAAGCTCAAGAAGTATTCACTACACTATAAATTTCTTAAGAGAAAGTTTTGGACCTTTGTCTTTCTGTATCTCCAGCACCTAGGACAGAGCCTGACATATAATAGGAGTTTGATAAATAGTTTCTGAATGAATTCAATATTTTTAAGCTACTGATAGGACTTTTAGGTCTATTGACGTAAGAAATATGAATATGTAGCCTATGTTGTTTGTGAGACATATAATTTCATTAGTTTGCAGGAATCCATAAGGCTTTGTCATATATCAGTTAATCAGCTAGTAAATCACTAGTGCTGGTAAGCATATGCAGTACTTTTTTCTAGTACTTTTATATTTGTATCATGAGCCCTCCTTTCCTAAATCCCTGTGACGTGCTTTGATGAGAAATGGGAATATATTTCTCCCTTCTCTATTTTGCTATCTAAGAAAGGGTGGGTTTGACTGATTTTGAAAATATCATTCTGGTGTGAAATCTTGAAAAAAGTTATTTTTTAACTTTGGATACAAGCTCTAATCTATAAAAGTGTGTTATTATGCAGGATTTACTGTTCTAGCTCTATTGACTTATAAATTCCTATAGAGAGTTTTCTGAAGAAAACATCGATAAACCACATGTTTTAGTATTCAAAATATACTTGGGCTGAGTTTGGAGACCTCGGTGATCCTCTCCATCTACAAATTGGTCACCAGCAGTTGCAGTCCACAGTAATCTCTCTTTACAGTTCCGACAATGGTACCATTGAAAAGTAGCACATCCTTGCATGTCAGTTCTGACTCCCCTGCTTTAGTATTCACTAAGATCTGAGCAATAGGCATCAATCAGTGAACATCACGATGAATTATACTTGTTTAAGGTTGCTATAGTCATTAAAATGCATACATACATACATAGACATAAATACATAAGTACTTAGACCAGTGTTTGCAAACTGAGATACTATAGCCTCAATCTGGTTCACGGATACCTTATGTTTGGGCCGTAGACTTTTTTTTTAATGAGCCAGTATTTAAAACTCAAGATATTTCACAAAGATGGACCAAATTTGCTAACCTTTTTTTAAGCTGGTAGAAATCACCGGCTCATGTTTAAAACTTTTCCTATAAATCTCAAATGCTTGCTTCAATTTAAGTCTCCCTGTAGGCTTTCCTTTTTTCTAAACATTCCTTTTAAAACACTAGGTTTACAGTTGCGTGACATTACAAAATCTGGAGCCACATTCTGTCTTTCACCTGTAAAAATGTTACTATTAACCCACATATGTTCAACAAAGCTGGCACTGAGCTGTTTTTCTGGCAGAATTGATAAATTTGTGCTGCTCCAGCCACACATTCTTGGTGAGTGCCCTTTTGACCACTGGCACATATTTGTAAGACCATCCGAGTTGGTGGTAGAGCCTGTGGTTATGGAATAGGTCCAAATTAACTGGCCCACACAGGGGAGCCAACCCATGACCTTGACCCTATTACCACAGTGTTCTCACCAATTGAGCTAAATAATAAGTAATTGTTTCTTAGCAATCTGATCAAATCAGTTGGCATGTATTAAGAGTCTGTCTGTGGACAAGGGTGAAGATGTCAGTGAACAAGGGAGCTTAAGATAATGAGAAAGTTATCAAGTCTTCACATTGCTTGGCATGTTGTATTTGGCCAAGTAGTTACTAAATTGGACTTCGTCATTATAGCTAATTGCATTTCTGGGCAATTGGAATTTACAAAAAAAAAAAAAAATCTACTAAATTTTGTTGAATAAGGTTCTTTTTTAAGGATTCAGAATTTTTGGTGAATAATTCATAACATGTACAAATAATTGGGGAACCATCATGAGATGGAAAGAACTTTGTACTGAATTGAAGGGTTCAGGTCCCTGTTTGGTCCCAACTACCAGTGTAGCTTTAGGCAATTTACTTGACTTTCTGAGCTTTGAGAAGGATTGTATAAATATGATGGCAAAGATCTCTTCATCCTTAAGATACTTTCTATAACTTTCTAATTTTTGAACCAATAAGAATACTTTACGTACAAATCTCTTTTTAAGTAAAAATGCTAGTAGAATATTTTCCACAAATAGTATTTCAAAAATATTTATCGAACAAACTTATTTTTTAAATATATTGGTACTTGCAAAAAATAATATGTAATATGTATATTTCATACAGAAATCCAATGTAAGTACAATCAATAAGTAAATACATAAACCCTGGTTTTATGTATTACATTTAAAGCACTATGAATCACCTTGAAAATATTGCCTTATCAAATAATTATTCTCTTAGGTGTAACATATTAATGACTTGCTTTAGGATTATTGTCCATGAACCTCTTGATTTGGGGTCCATTAGTGTGACCCTTTCAGAACTACCTCTTCCCCCTCTAACTTGCAAAACTTAGATTAAACATGTTAAGCTCAGGCTTTCCTTACAAAATGGAACATTTTTCTAGTTCCTCTTTCTTTTCTTTGTTACTAAGGCACTCAAATATTACTTTTATAGAACTGAGATAATGGCTGGATTTATTGTTCTTTTATCCAATTTGATTTTTGCATCACTGGATAGACTGGATTAGTGAGCCCTCAGAGCTCAGTAGGATGGCTCCGAGAGAGTCATTTTACACCTAGAGAGTGGTGTAAAATGAATGACAACAGCTTAGTCACACTTGAAATAATATATTGGCTTGGATTTCCAAATAACCTTCCAAAATGAAAAACACAAATAACTGTGGGTTTTTACAGAATCAAATATGACTGTAATGTTTGTAAAAAGGATGAGTTTTTGGAAGTCACTTCAATATTAGATAGTGAAGTTTAGAAATACTAAACCTGAGGAGACCAGGACCATTAAATACAAAGCCAAATACAGGTTGCAGATGTGCTGGGTGATGATTGCCAGCCCAGCCATCATCCGAGTGATGCTGCTGGTGTACCCTGCACCAGCCATCCAAAGCTGAAACACAAGCTGCCAGTACGTTGTGGCAGATTATGAGACACCTCTGTCATCTGAATAAACACACAGCTGTTCAAAAGTCAAGTTTCTAATATCATTCCTTTTATGTGATGTGATCCAAAAATAATCTAATATTTTGAAATAGCACCAGAGATAAGGAAATACCCCCAGGCTAATTCATTTGGCTAAATCACTTACTTTTTTTTTTTTTTGAAGATATGCTCACCAAAAACCCCATCTGAAATACTCTACTCAGAGGTTTAGACTTCTGATTTATTTAGGATTATACATTTACTTATATATACACAAAATTCCTAGCATTGACTTCTTTTATTATTCCATTCCATGTGACAGTGGCAGCCATTTTGAACTATAGAATAGTAGGAATCTGTAGGAATTATTCATCTGTGGTACTGATGAAAAGAAAAATTAACCATTGGTATGGGAAAGAGAGGAACAAGAAAAATATACTTACATAGCAGAATAGTAGTTTCACAGTCTAGTGGACAAGCAAATAAGAGCCTGATGCTTTGGACAGACTATAAATCAATTTCTGATTTCTTTGGTCAAACTGTAAATCATCACTGTGCTAAGCTACTATACATTTCCAGGTGAAAGAATACTTTTATATTATGTATTACTAGTATAGCTCTTTCTGAATTACAAGTGATTAGAAAACCTAGTCAGAAATCAAATTGTTGTTCTTGTTTAATTCTGGATATAATTTTTTTAGTGATATTATATTGCTGGAGAATAAGATTATATCTGTTTTTATAAAATAATATTAAAATCCCATGGGAAACCTGTTCCTTTAAAAAAGATTACTGTCTTTTGTCCACGCCCCTCTGGACAAAGGAAAATACCGTTGATTGTTCGATGGCCCTTGAGTGACTGTCACTGAGGCGGAAGTCCTTTCATATAAGGTGTTCTGGGACCTGGAGGATATCTACAATGTTTACTATGTGATACAGTGAATAAACAGCAATTTTATTTAAAATAATAAATTATGCCCCATTTTGTATTTGGCAACCCTGTCTTATTCATGGGTCTCAAATTTTTAAACTCAAGAGAAGCTAAAGAAAGGGAGTTCCTAGGTTTTTAAAAACTGGGTAGAGACTCTTTGCAGGCAGCACATTTGAAAAATTTCATGAGACTTGTGACCTTTTGGCCCTAGAAGAGTCAAAGTGTTATGTACACTTTTATTACAGTATATTGTTCTAATTATTCTGTTTTATTATTAGTTGTTAATTTCTTACTGTGCCTAATTTATAAATTAAACTTTATCATAGGCACCCACTGGGGGTCTTGGAATGTATCCTCCATGGGTACTGGAAGACCACTGTACTGGCAGTAATGACATAGCAATGGAGTTTTGAAAATTATTTTGAAGGTAACACAGGCCTTGATAATGTATTGAGATGTTCAGGATAGATATATTTCTTTCCTCTCAGGCCATTTGTAGTTGAGAATCAATTTAGTTTTATGACCTACTCTAAAGGGACTTATAGAATAAAAAGGGATATTAGTTAACTTTAAATCTAACATAAAAATAATGAAATCTGATCCTTTTCCTTATAAACTAAATTAGAGTTCAGGTTTTTTCAAATTACCTCTTTTTCTTAAAACAACTCTTCTATGAAGGAGTACGGATGGAGGTATTATTATTTGGAATTCTGTTAAGGATGGGATAAACTAATGACAAAGATGAGTAGTGTCAAAACTCTAGAGAACCCAGCAATTACCTCACGCCTATCTTTAGTTGAAACCTAAAATTAAAGAGGCCATAATTTCTGAAACTTCGAAATTAAAGGTCTATGTACAAGAGAGACATCATATTTTTTGTAGATGACATCTTGCAGATAGATCATCTTTAATGATGGCTTTGAGTTTAAATCTCCTAAAATTTGGCCTGGTGTTTTTAAACAGGGCGTTTGTACAACATGAAAGAACTGGCCATCATGAGATAGAAACCTAAGGTGACGCAGTGCCCCCACGACACTTGGGTAGCCAGATTTTCATTACCCTTACAGTTGAGTAACTGTCTCCTATTTTGATCATGCTGTGGCTGTAGACATCCAGGGCTGCAACTAGCTTGTAGCTCTCATATCCAAATTAATTTAGTATAGTGATTTGTGAGTTTGTAGAGAAAGTATCTTCCAGCTTGGGAGCTTTTTTTTGGATTGGGAGGGATAACATGCTGAGTTATGGAGGACCATTGGGTCCTTCTTCTAGGGCGGAGGCTATGAAGAAAGGAGACACATGATATATTCCCTGAAATTCAGACCTCATTTTTAATTCAGCTTAAAAATAGTCATTGAACTATTACTATGTGTCAGGCATTAAAAATGAGAGTAGAGACCATATTTGACTAATTTGCTTACATCCTTTCCATCTGCTAGAGGATCTGGCACAAAGTAAGTGCTCAGCAAGTATTTGTTGAATGAGTGTGTGAATGCATGTATGTGTAAACAACAGAAACATATAAAAACATGGTCTTAGCCCTTGAGGAGCTCATCCTTAAGCAACGGTTAAAAGATTGCCCTCCCTCAAATACAGCTACTGATATCAACACATGTCTCTTCCTTTCTCTACTCCTCCCTACCCCCCAAATCCGTGCTCCATCCCATCTTGACTAAAGATAAATTTGCCACACAAGTTTTGTTTAGTAAAAATGTTATGCACATCAAAAACAAAAAAAAAATAAAAAATAAATGTGAGTTCCAGTGAATCGTAACATCCCAGAAATTAACCCCCAACAATTCTCCCTTATTCAAAATTGCTTTTTCTTCTATAGAAAAATGAAAGTTGAGAGCTTCCACCTTTTAAGAACAGTTTCAAACTTAGTATCACTTATTAAGAATCAATATAATAACTCTTTTCTATTGTTTAAGGTTCTGTAACCAGCTTTATCTTGCATTAATTATTTTGCTTCTTTTGTATTTGTACGATAAATGCTTGACAAAAAAAAAAAAGCCACAAGATTCTTATGGCATAATGGAAAAGTTTCCCACCTCCAGAAAAAAAAAAAATTCTGTGTTCTCATTGTCTTCTTAGGGAAGATTTTACATCTTAAAAAGAAGAGGAAGATTTTTTTTTAAAGCCCAAGTTATACTTTATGTGACATGCAGAAGGTTTAGAAAATATAGAACATAAAAGATCACTACGTGAGCCATAGAGGGTTAATACTGTGTGTTCTTAATTTTAAATTTCAGATAAATATGATTTCAGCTTTGATCCTACATGGACTAATTCTTTTGTCACTCAACTAATTAATTCAGTATGCTAGAGAAAAGATGCTAATTTGGGCATCAAAGAAGTGATAATTTTTTTTTTGTTTAATCAGAGTTATAAAGATAAGTTTTACTCCCATTAGACCGGTCTGGAGCTCAATCATTTTTTTCTTATTTAGTGCAGATGAATTCCAGAGAAAATGTGTCATTTCTCTTAACTTCTGAAGATAGAGCAGTAATATCCAGGATTCCCTTTAAAATGGTCCTTTGAATAGTCACTGTACCCACCCCCCGCAAGAATCATTTCTCAATATTGTCCTTTTGTTCTTTACACATAACAAATTAAGCACCATCTTCTATTTTATTCTGACAATGGATTTTATATGAATTATACATGTTAATTTGTGCTATTGGAATATAAGTTGTATTTAACATTACTAGTTACAGGTTTCCACAGAACTTTTGGTTAGTTCTCCCCGGATTTAATTTTGTTGCCATGAGTTAGTTTTTCCCTTCCCAGGCAGTTTGCTGAAATGACCCCACCTGCCAGTGAGAGAACCTCCAAGTTATTTCCTGCAGGGTGTACATTTCCTTCTGCAGGATGAATCTGTGGTCAAATGGAGAAGAGCCTCAGCAGGTTGAGCACAGGAAGGCCCTGGCAGTTCGGGAAACTCCCATAGCTGGTAGAAAAGAAGTTTAGACATGAGATGTGATTTGGTCTCAGAACACTCTTTCCCTTCCTAGTTTTTGGGTTTCCAGACATAGGAGGTAGAGAAAAAGGAAGAAAAGAGGAAGAAAGGGATGCTGTGGGCACACAAAGGAAAAGGGAACAACTGGCCGTTGGCTGAAGTCTGAATTCTAGCCACGCGATTTGTTCGAATCAGTTTTAGGGTTTTATGTACAGGCCTTCAGCTGTGCCTATGCTCTCAAGCAGCCTTCAGAGATGCTCAAAGATCCACTTAAAAGTAATAAAAGGAAGAAGCCGCATATTCTGCTGCTTTGAAATAAGTAAACGTTTAATAAAAATAAAACCCTTTCTAACTATTAAGAAAACATAAAAATGCAAAAAGATATATTTCTTTAATGCTCCTGTTAAATATATTTCCCAGAAATCATAAGCATTTAGTCTAAATCACTAAGGCTCTTGCCTACAATGTCTCAAAGCCGGTGAGAGTATATGAAAGCAATTAATCAAAGTTCACTGTGTTCCTGAAGAGTATTTCTTCTTCTGGAAAGCAGAGGGATAGAATAACTTAACACCCAGTGTGGTAGTGACAGTTAATAAGCTTTTTATAGTCCCTGTGTGGATCTGAAAATCATATCTTATTAGTATCTTTATCTTTCTTGCTCACTCATTCACGCTTATTTTCGTTTAATTTTAATTTCTTGCCTTACTTTCATATTTTTTTTCCTCTTTTTCCTAACAGAGTGCTGCTTTAATAATCTTAGAGTAGAGTTTTTATTTGCTACCAAAACAAAACAAAACAAAACAAAACCTCAGCAAAAGTAACTGCCCAGTGGCTAATAAATCCCTTAACTGATCCTTACGAGTCAGCCTTCCAGAGGCCCTGTTTGCTTGTTTATTTGTTTGTTTTTGGAAGATGGCTTATTGGTGATATGCATTTTGCTTTACTTTACTTTCTGGACCCTCTAGAATTATTTTTAATGTATCCGGTATTTCCAGATTCATTGTGTTTTCTACCTAGCTCCTCAGTCGGGGAAAGCAAATTAGCTCAAGGATCCCCAGCAGCTGATGTGGGCCAGAGGGGGGCCTAAGACTACCCAAGCAGGTGTTTTATCCTCTTAGGCAGAAATCTTAGAATGTTATTGGACCTCCCTGCTTTTCAATCCTAAAAACAAACATCAACACATTTGAGATCTGAAGATTTCTTTCTTGGAAATGAGTTGCCATGGCCACCAGTTTGGGAGTCACATTTTGGAATGAGCAACAGCCCAAGGGAGAGTAGGTAGCAGTTTAAGGATGGGTGGGAAGGTCGGCCTCAAAGGAAGCAGTGAATAAAGGTATCAGTACGAATAAACATTGTTGTTTTTATACAGTTTGCCTTCATCTCGTAAACATGTAAACATACCCCAAATAAATATCTAAGCAATATGCCATAAATTAAAATTTTAATTAGAAATCTTATTTTTAGGGCTTCAACTGCTTGCCCTGTTAGAGTTAACAGGAAAGAATTTTAATATGAGGTTTTTTTTAGTTGCTAAAAAGCATCAACTCAAGTTTCTGCTTATGAACACGTCCTATAAAACAAATCCCTACCTCCTTTTGCATGCCATGGAGTAGACTTAAACAGAGTCTAAAATATAACACTTCTGTTATAGAAAGCATACTGAGTTTTATAGAATTTTACCTCCCTCCCGAAAAATCACAGGCATTCACCACAGCAATCATACATACCGTGGAAGGCTAAAAATAAAATTGAAGATTTTTCTTTCTTAATCAAGATTGATTTACAACAATCACAAATCTGTTCATTTTTCTATCAATAATATTAGCATAAAAGGCAATGCCCTTAGGTACCCCCCGAAGGGGGGAAACTCTAATTGGTCAATTTTCACTGAATTTTTATCAGATTCATTAACTCTCAAGAATAGTGGGAACCATCGGAGGTAAACAAGTAAAGACCTTTGTGACATACATTTCAGAGAGAAGCAATAGCTGAAGTGCATGAAACCATATGAGATTACAGTACATGGAAATTAATTTCGTCAGCATATGCATATGCTAATTTAGAACCCAATTTAGAATACATCACACAACAGAAACCTTTTATGGGTGAATTTCAGAATAAACTATGGAAATACAGTCAAAGGTCGGTCAACTTCTCTACCCCCATATTTTGCTTGAGCTATATCAAACTATATAATTTATTAAATGATAAAACAATATCATATGTAGTTTGTAACTCAGCTAGTTAAGGGGACAATGAACCATTATCAAGTCCAAAAAATATTATGACTCTTAGGTGTGTGCATTTTGCATCTGACATCATTTTGTAGACTTCCAAGTTCAGTATTAATGGTGACTGGATCTTTTAGTCTTTTCTACATAAATCATTGTTACCTAAATATATTCCCTGATTAGAGAAGGAGAAATACATTCTGTTTCAAACTTTCAGCTCCCCTTGAATTCATAGCTCCCCACTAACTTGGAGTAAGAGTGTCTGAACTTTTTCTTTGAACAGCCTCTTAGTCCTCTTAAGCCATTGCTCAGGATTGCTTTCATACAGTATGTCCTAAGTGAAAGAAAAGTGGATGCTAATTGCTGTATAAACTGCCCAATGGGATCTAGAAGGAAAATTGTAGACAGACAGCACTTAGCAGAATTAAGAACTGAATTAAATGAGAGACTAGATATAGAAAAAGCCAGAGACAGAGCTATACATATTGTGAATTTGGATCATTTGTCAGTATGCATGGGAATTGCGAAGGATTTGAAAGTCATCATTACCTAGAAAACTCAAGGAAAGAAATGGAAATAGAGGAAAATATTTGCTGAGAAATTAGAGGGAAACTACTGAAAATTTTACTAAAATCTCTATCATATGGAAAACGATAGGATGCCAGGGGCTTATTTAGTTAGTTGGATTAAAGAGTTAGATATTTACGTGACAGTTGATGTTGTTAATTCTATGTACATAACCCATGTGATGTGTAATGGCTGTTCAGTAAATTACTGAGTGAATGAATAAGCCATTATTGAATTCAGTTTCCCAGATAGCTGTTTAGTCCTCCTGCCTAGGCAAAATCATAACATAAGCAAGGTCCGTTTGGGGTATTTTTCTATCGGCCTTTCTGAGATTCTCTTCCACCTCGTGTATTCTATTTCCTTTGATTTCTTAATTTATACCAAGAAATCTCACTTTCTGGGTAGAAACCATTTCTCTTATATATGTCATACCATGTTATCTGTTAAGTTAATTACCTAGAAACTCTTTTACTTCCCCTTTATCAACTGTGTAAACAAACTAGTTTCCTTTCCTAGCTGCTGCTTTTTCTGAGTTTCCTCCTGTCCATCCTAAGGCCAGTCTCTCTAGGGGTTCTGTGGATCTCTGTCCTCTTCCCTTACCAAGAACTTTATTCTCCTATACCAGGATACATAGTAGCATTATTCACAGTAGCTAAAAGGTGGACACACCCAAATCTCCATCAGCAGATGAACGGATAAACAAATATGGTACGTACATACAATGGAATGTTATTCAGCCTTTAAAAAGAAGGAAATTCTGATATAAGCTATAACATAGATGAAACTTGAAGACATTACACTAAATAAGCCAGACACCAAAGAACAAATATTATATGATTCTACTTATATGAAGTACCAAGACTAGTCAAATTCAGACAGAAAGCAGAATAGTGATTACCAGAAGCTAGGGAGAGGGGAATGAGAAGTTACTGTTTAGTGGTACAGAATTTATTTGGGATGATGAAAATATTCTGGAGGTTGATGGTTACACAACAATGTGAATGTACTTAACGCCACTGAACTATATCCTTAAAAATGATTAAAATAGTAAATTTTATGTTATTTATATTTTACCGCACTTAAATAACTTTATTCTCTTTTCTCTTCCATCTCTAACCTCTCATACTCTGTGGCATCTCTTCCTCTCAGCAAACAAAAGTCTTTCAGTATCAGCCAAATTGAAAACCTCCTTCTTCAACATCTCTCCCTGCCTCTAGCTACCATCCTACCAGCCAGACTTCTTGAAATGATTGTACACACACACACAGACACACACTTTTGCATTTACCTGCCATTCACTCCTGAGATCACTCCCACCTGGCTTCTGCTCACACCACACCACCGCACCACTGAACCTTCCCAAGTTGAATGCTTTCAAATTGCCAAAACTAACGGACTCTTCAGTCCTCACCTCACTGGACTTCTCAACTGTATTCCCATCTGTTGACCATGTCTTCCTCCTACAGTACAGTATCTCTTTGGATATCATATAGTGCACGCTCCTGAGTTTCTTCCTGTTTTTCTGACTGTTCTTTTTCTGTCTCTCTTGTGTACCCTCCACCCACTCCTACTATCCAGCCTTTAAATGTTATAATTCCTCAGAACTTTGTCCTGGTCCTTGTCCCACCCATTGGGATTTTCTAAAGTCATACTTAAAATAACCATATTTAAAAGTTAACTTGATTCCTCTTCCCTCGACTATCTTCTCTTTTCAGCAGCCACTTCTCTGGTCTAAGCCACCATCATCTTTCACCCACACCCCTGCAGACATCCCCAATCAGCTTTACTGCTTTTACTTGCTAATTTTCACTTCAGCAACCGGGATAGTCTTTTAAAATGTACATCACTTTGTACACCTCTGCTTAAAATGACTTGGTTTTTCCTCTAACAATTGTTTAAATCTCCAAAAATCCTTACTTAGCTTCTCTGTTCCTTGGATTACGAAGGGATGACCTACTTTCAGACCAAATGCCCATCTTCTCTCAGACCTCACTCCACGGTCCTTGCCCTCCTTGCTATCCGAATCGTGAGCCAGCATCCCCTCTGCTGTCTGTGCTTCGGCTCTTCTGACCTTCTTTCACTGCTTGGAATGCACCACACCTTCCCCATCTCATGTCCTCTGCATGTGCTGATTCCTCCACTAACAAGGTTTATTTCCTGTCTTTGCTTGTCAGAACCTCTCACCTTTATAGTCTCAGTTCGTGTCATGTCTTCATTGAATACTTCCCCAACCATCTGATGTCTTCGTATTGTCTCTCCTAACACCCTTCACAGCACTTTCACAACCTACAATTACATACATATATTTACTTGGTTGGTAACTGTATCCTCTATTAGAATGTAAATTCCATGAGGGTAGTGTCTGGTTTTGTATCCCAACAGAGTATCAACCTACACTAAGTGCTTATGACAATTTCTGACACAGAAGAGATACCTAATAAATATTTTAAAACAAATGCATGAACAAAAGAAGAAAGCTAGCAAGCTGGTTTTCCATGAAGCCTTTTTATATAACCTTTCTATAGCAATGAGCAGGGACAGGTGTTTTGAGCAAACTTATAATTCATGAAAATCTAAATTTACGTAAAGGGTATGTTGAAAGGTGATTTTTCCACTCTACAAAAAGATCCATCATAAAATTCTTTAAACAATTCTTCCCAGGTACATGGAACGTAAGGTTTCATTGATTAAAACCATATGTTTGCACAGAATTCTTCAGGAAAATATCTTTTATATAAAGCAAGGTTGACCTATAAGCAATTTCCTTAAGGCACCTAGCCCAGAATGGCCAACTCTCAAATTTCCTAGGTAATAGATAATGGGAGACCTGGAATGCAGTGGATATTTGAAACCCTAGAATGCAAAGCAGTAATTTCAGCCATTTGGGATCCTCATAACTTTTCTCACAAAAATAGCTAATGGGAAGATGAATCAATGTATTTGAACCTCCTCAGTTCCTCTTTCTGTAGGTCAGTGAAAGTAAAAATGGCTGTGAAATGATCCCCAAAGAGGCTACTATGGAAAGGAGAATAAAGGCTTGTAAAATTCACCAAATTGATGATGCTTTTCTCCCAACTTCCCCCACCACCACCGATAATTAGGTTGTCTGCTTGCAAAACTGGAAACAAGAATTGTGTATTAATAAATAACATGCAGTTAACTTCCTTGGGTCTTAATTTTCTCAGCTCAGCAATGTGAGAATCCTTCTAAAAATTATTGTTTTATAATTCTGTTCTTGAACCTACTCAGACTTTACAAAATAAGGTAATTTGTGGCTGTTCTCTGTTTAATGAAATAAATTTATCAGCTATTTCTGTCATTCTTATTAGAAACTTTAATAAATGATTATGAACTTCTCATCAAAACATTTATAATATTTGTAGATTTGGTTAACTTGACTATTATTGATGATTCATGCTAAAAAGAAAATGCTTTCCAGAGTTTACTTAACAACTAACCTTTTCATTATCAGACGTATTCCACTATGATGGAAGTGTAGCAAGCTACCCTTGAACTGTAGTTACAAGTGAAATATTATAGCTGCAGAGAGGAAAAACACTTTATTGGTTGTGGTAATAAAGATCAAGCTAGACCAGGGTATAGGTCAGTTTTACTCATCAAAAATAAAACTATTATCTCAGAAAATCCAAAACTTCCAAATTTAGAAGAAAATATTTGGAACATGGGGAAAAAACAATCCTAATATCTATAGAGTTCTTGGCAACATTTTCACCCTTGGCAACTTCCCAAAGCATTAGCCTACCCTCATTTCCCACAATTTTTATTTTTTGCCTACATATTACCATATTTGTTGACATTTTGAGGGAAAATTATTTCTCTAAGTCTTGTACTAAAGTATTAGCTTCTTATGTAAAGGATTTTAGAGTAATAATGTTGATCCCTAAGACTCTTCTGCATAGGTCTAAAAAGCTAAAAAATGTATACATGGAAACACTCATTATTTAGATACCTCCTGCTTTGTAGTTTAAAGAGAGATCTTGAATCTATCAGCAAATTCAACTTTATATTTGAAAGTTAATGTTCCTATATTTTGTCTGTATTTTTTCTCTCTTATTTACATCTATAAATGATAGCAGGTCATTTTTCATTGAGAAAGAGGAATAGATTAAGAAAAGAAGGCAGGAAAGAAAAAGAAAAAAAAAAAAGGCTGAGGATGATGGAGTTAAAGCCTTGATCAACCAAGATCTCAAAAAAAAAAAAAAAATTGCAGTGTAAGCAAAGCCGATGGAGAGGTGGCACTGGGAAGAAAGTTCATGAAAGAAGATTTGTTAGTTGGAATTGTAAATTGAAAAATATGCAGAATCGCTCAGACTGGGAGAGGTTTCTGAGGAAAGCAAGATACTGTCTGCATTCTGATAACAGGAATGTAGATATTAGCAGTGATGTCTTCCATGTAAGTGATACTGAGAGCTGCCATTTGACTAACAACCTGCTTTGAATTGAAACACAATCCAGAAAGAAACAAATATTTCCCCATCTTTATGAAATTCTGAGAATGTGCCATGAAAGAAAGAACGCAGTGTAAAGAGGCCACCCAAGTTCTACATCCAGCCCACTTCCGAACTTGTTGGGTAGTCTTGGTCAAGCCTAAGGCCTCTCAGAGCTTTCAGTTCTTCATTTACAATATGAGGATATTGAACTAGGTGCTCAGTAAGGTCCCTTGCAGCATGCTCATTATATAATCCCATGAGTTTAACCTTAAATGTCAATGCCACTTGGAGGTCTGGAGGCCTGTTTAGAATGTCAGTCAGTTTTTAGTTATATATTAATGATAACTCTCCAGTTATTTAATCTCTGCTGAATTAATGATTAGAAGTTTTTAATCTTTGATCACAGAATTTTGTGCATGCTGCACAGTTGATATCAGCGAAAAGAAGGAGGGATAGAAGGAAGAGAATTCAGTAACTATTTTACATTTCTGCTTCCAATGCCTTGTTTTCCTTCCATTTTATGCAAAATGATCTTGTATTACTCAGAATAAAGAATAATGGTTTAATAAGTTTATCTCGTAAATATCTTAAATTTACCACAGAAAGAATATAATTATTGTTCACAACCATCTTCTTCATGTTTCACTAGATTTGGAAAGAAGAAAGATGATAAGGGTGGAAAGGCTGAGCAGAAAGGTCCTCTAAAGCATGGTGGCCTGAGAGAAGAGGAGCTGGAGAAAATGAAAGAGGAACGTGAAAGGTGAGCAAAAACGCCGAGCCCCTAATTTTTCGAGACCATGGTCTGTATTTAATTTGGTTATTGCATCAATCAACTGGAGAAATTTTAAGAACCATAAAGGTTGACGCAAAAGTAAAAGTACCTGTTATAAAAGGAAACTGTCTTAGGTGATTTTTATTATATATTGAGAAGAAATTAACTTTGTGTTTTTATTGTATCAGTACTTATAATTTCATAATATGGTACCCTTCGTTTTGACTATATCGATGCATATTTTTCCTATGGTTTAAATGATCAGTTTTTATATATATATATAAAATGGTCATTTTGATTGTTTAGAACTATCAAATTTCCATAGTCTGTTTCTAATTTTTGTCAAGCCGTTGTATGCTTTCTTAATTTTATTCTGCTAAATCCATTTGGGTACTGTAATTTGAGTATATGTCCTTCATTTTTAAAAAGCCAGTGTCTTTTATTAGGCTATCAGCAAGTTGCAAAGGATGTTGCCCATCTGTTAAAGGGCTGGTTCCATTTACTGAAATAATGACAGTTTGCAAGGGCTGAATTCTCTTGTTTGAGGAGCTTGATGTTCCCATTTGGACAAGAAGTCTTTCACATTTCTGTGCCGTTAACTCTGGCACTTATCCCAAGTAGATGTGTAAATATCTGATTTTGAAACATGTAGTTGAATATTCATATTTCTGCTGAAAATTCTTCACCTTTACAATTAAATGAGGCTTGGAGAAAAACTGAGATTATAACAAAACTAGCATATAATTTTAAGTATTTGATTCTGACCTCATGTATGAAGTCAGATTTTCCAAGTTTTCACTTGCTTATTAGTAAATAACAATGGTTCTTTTAGTTTTTAAAGAGTTTTTCATACATATTTTACTACTCTAGTAGGTGTCCTAAGAAAATCAACTTATTCATTGTGTTTTCTAGCACAGAGCAGACCGAGTATCTACTGTTAACCTTTGACCCCTATCTTGTAGTCTATTCCAATTGAGAAGGTTAACTTTATCAATAGCAAGAAAAAAAACCTATTTAGTCTTTTCTCATTTTTGAGAGGTTGATAAGCTCAATCCCAGGGTCAGTGGAGCAGTTAAAAGAAAATCAAGTGCTTTCAATTGTTGTTGACTATTCACCTGACAGCTACCTCAAAGACAAGATGAATTCTCCATTATAGCCCAAGATTCGTAATCCTGTAATGTAAAATGTAATTCAGGCTGAGACTTTAATGCACATATTGGCAATGCACATATGAGTCCACATCATAGATCTTTGCTGCTCCCCTGGCTTCACTTACTAAGGGACAACATCTTATGCTTCATCTTCGAGAAACTGAGCTGTTTGCTAGAATGCAGACTTCACATTTTTTAGTGGCTCAGTATTTTCTTGGGACTGGGGAGGGGGTGATTCCTAGTAGCCAGGGAACTGTGTGCCAGCTAGAAAATTGATAACCCATAAAATAAGGTGGGTTGTCTTTAAGCAAGAGTTCATTTCCTTTCTGGTTTTGCCTTTAGGAAGCAGGTGCCTGAGGGAATTTTGTGCTTAAAGCAGGGCTGTAAATTTGCCTCAGCTGGCTATATAGGCTTCAGATCCAATTTTTTAAAAAATATGTCTGGTCAAAATATTGAAAGAACTATACTGTTACCCTCCACTTAGGCCACTTCCCACACACATGAACACATAAAACACATCTGATATGGGTTTTCTAGAGACAACATTGTCTCAATCACGTTTGAGGGGAAGAGGTTGGAGGAGTTGATTTTACAGTGGGGCGCTATAGAATTAATGACCAAGGGCATTTCAACAGCTGAGGGCCATAGAGGGTGGAAGTGGAGGCTGAACATTTGGCATTGCTCCCAAACCCGAGTCCCCTTTCTTGGCTCTCCATTATCCATAGGAAACCAATTCACAACTCTTAAAGAACTCAGTGAGTATATCACTCTTCATGGCATGTCCATGGAAATAAAATAGAATAAAATAAGAAATAGTGCATAAAAGTTCACAAAGTTGTCTTTTTTTCTAACACATTTGGAATTTATTTCCTTAAAATTATTTAAGCCATCCTATTGCTTACTTGTTTTACATAGATAAAATAGTTTTTCATTATCAACATATTCCTTTTCCAAGGGATTTAAAGCACTTAAAAATATACTGTACAGTCCTGAGACCAGCTTGTACCAGCCTGTGAGAGACAATTTTTAAGCTTTTAAGAATTTTGTGAGCTGAAGTTCGTTAAACCATTGGTAGCTTGAAAGTGGTTATAGTGAGAGTATTTACTCCACAGAAATTGGCAAATGCAGTAAGTTAGGTTTGTTTTTGCAAACAGCCAGTTTACCAAGACACCACTGAGGGTCTATTTCAACCCTATTTAGTATATAACCAGGAACAAATTATCAAAAATAGAGGCAAAAAAAAAAAAAAAACTCATCCAAATCAAACCACATGACTTCTTATAGCTGTGTTCTTCAAAGTGTGGTTCATGGACCACCTGCATCGGAATCAATCACTTGGGGAGCTTATTAAAAGTAAGGATTCCTATATCCCGCACCCAACTTACAGGATGAAAATCTTGGCAGTCAGAGTCCAGGATATCTGTTTAATAGGTAAGCCCAATGTGATTCTTCCACATCTAAAGTCTGAGACCCACTGCCTTGAAGGAACAGGATTTGACTGGAACATCAGATTAAACTATTCTTATTCTATGATAAATGATACACAGATTCTTTTTTCCCCAAGAGGATTGAACAACCCAGTCTAAAACTATTGTCACCTTTCCTGTATGTCCTCAATGAAGCATCCTACCTTACTGGCAACTATTTTGCAAACACAAGAATCCTTGCCAGGGCTCACTCACTTAAGGGCACATGGATCACTGTCCCCCAGCTTTGCCCATGCACAAAAGAAAACGTACAGAAACAGTAAATTCAAAAGAAAATTTGGGAAACATAAAGTATAAAGAAGATTTTTAAAATCATGTACAATTCCATCATAATTCCATAACCACTATTAGTATTTTCATAATCTTTTCACTATGTATATATTTTCTTTGAAAACTTGATATCCTACTGTATATATAATATCTTACCTTTTCTTAACATTATATTGTGAGCATTTGCTCATGTCATAATGTTTTGAAAATGTCATGTTAATGACTGCCTAATATTCTTTGAAATCAATATACCATAACTTATTTATCTTCCATTGTCAAACATATAGTGTTTCTATTCTTCACTGTTCCAAGTACTAATACCTTTATGAGCATCTAGGTATAAAATTTTTTATAGATTACCTCTTAAATCATGTAATTCCTGTTTGAAGACTCAATTTTCTTGTAATTGTTTTACTTAAGGGTTAATCTAACTTCAACTCTAAATTTTAGGATTATATCATCCCTCTTCATTCCTCTCATTATTTTTATTACAATTTCCTTATCTCATTTTTATCTATATATCTAATTTCCAATATGGGACTGTTTGGATTCTATATATGAATATCTTTTTCACGACTAAAGCTATGAAAAGGTCAAAAAGCTGTAATTGGCTCATTGAATTACTAGATTAGATTGGAGGATTGCAGAGTCCAGAATAGTGATTCTCATTGGCGGGGAGGGGGAGGGGCGGGGGTGCAGTTTTGCCCCTGAAGGAACATTTGGCTATATCTAGAGACATTTTTGATTGTCACAACTTTGCGGGGTGAGAGGTACGAAAGGAGTTACTACTTTCATGTACTGGATAGAGGCCAGAGAGGTGGCTAAATACCCTATAATGCACAAGACAGTCACCATCCCCCCAACACTGAGTTATCCGACTCAAACTGTCAATAGCGTGGAGATTGAAAACCCCTATTCTTACCCCTGAACTTCGCAAAGAGTAAGGTAACTCTCCTGGACATTAAAATTGTGTTGTCTCGTGGTATCCTGTGGATAACACAGAGAAATGTGCTCCAGATGTCATAACTCCAGAGGGATTATTAGTTATTTGAGAAACCATACCCCAAGATTGCTTATAAATATTCCATCAATATAATTTAGCAAGAAAAATTTTTCCTCAAAAATTTATTTTTAATTCTGGCCAGCTGAGCATTGGCACTGATGGTGCCTGTTGATCACACTGTGATTGCCAAGAAGCTGCAGGCGTTGATAATGTGTCTGATGACAGAATCATCTGGAACAATGGGTTGAATCAAACATAAAAAAACTTAATAGGAATAAATGTAAAAGTCTTACTTTTAGGTCCAAAAATGAACTGTACAAACAGGATGTGGAAGGTTTGACTTAATAATGAATACATGAAAATTTTTCCTGATGGTTTTAGTTGAGGGTAAGTTTAGCCTGAGTCAATATGAGGATGTGCCTGCCAAAAACTTAATCTAGTCCAAGGCTACAGGCCTGGCAGTTCATGTACAAAATGAAGGAAGGAACAATAATTCCAGTTTTACACTACTCAAATCACACCTGGAATATCCTGTGCCTCTCTCACATGCAAAGAATGGCAGCACTAAATCTAGGTTTTTCAAAAATGCTGAAGGACTTGCAAATGCATAGTCTGCAGAACTGCAGAGTTAAGATTGAGTTATTTTCACGTGATAGAACTTTCACACGGAAGAGAAATTAGACCTATTTTATACCATCCATTCTGTTTTGTTCTATTCTCTTTATTCATTCATTCATTCATTCTCTTAAAGATATTAATGACGAATTATTTTAAGAGAGGTAGCCTTCAGCTTAATAGAAAGGAAAACATCCTGACAATTAGAATGTCTCATGAAGCAGTAAGTTTGTTGACACTGGAAATGTCTAATAAAAAGCTGATTGAGAAAGGATTAGAGTATCAAAAAAGTACTGGACTAAGTTGGAGTTTTATACACTTCAGTCATTGATAGAATACCTTGTCTTATTTATATTATATATATTCAAATAAGTAAAATATATAAATGCAAAATCATGTAAGTTAATGTAGTTAAATGCATTAAGCCACATATCATCAAAAATTACCTTGTGTATCATTGATGCGTTTGTTTTTAGATGGTCTCTATGGTATTTCCAAGATCTCATGGTTTGAAAAATATGTAAACATCTAAGTATAGAAGCATCGACTTTGAATTTCCTAGCGCGGCCTTTCTTGAACTTGCCATGGCACTGGTTCATGGAATCATATGTGCTATTCTTATTTGAGTGTATAAGCCCAAGTTTCTTGCTCACAATTGTGCCTTAGGAGTTTTTTTGGTCTCATATTTGATTTCCTAAGGTGATCATGTGTCCCTTCCTGACACATTGCAGTGAAGCCCTGTTTTAAATAAACTCATTTTTTCATGCTTCAGTGAGATTGGCATAATAAAACATTGATTTCAAATGCCTATATCCATTGCTAGAATAATGAATTCAATATTATAGTCAAAGATTATTTCTCCTAGAATTTTTATCAAGTTAAATTAGCAGTTTCCAACATTTAGATTATGTAAATTAGTATGGTGAGCTGAAAGCAAGACATTATCTTAACCAGTCAGTAAACATATTTTTTTTTTAGTTCTAAGACTGTAACTTAAATTTGCAACCTTCTGCAAAGTGTGAAATTCACCAGATTCTTGGACCTATTCAGTACCTAACTACATGCATGTTGTATTCGTATTGTTAATACCTTCTCAAAAGTCAGGTGGCAATTGGGTACAGAAAATATGTTCCCCTCATTAATTTAAGATTATTGTACTGAGGGTAAAAATCTCCATTGACACCAAAGGCTGTCCTTCATTAAAGTCCCATATTACTGACCCTGAAATAAAATTTCGCTGAATGAAATGTCTTCCTAAAATAGGAGGATGAGGTTAATAACACGAATTTGCACTGCAGGATCTTCTATTACGCTTATACCATATCAGAGTTTATTTTGCAAGGGAGCTCATTTACTGTGTTAATGAAACATTGTTTTTGTAGATCTTATTAGAATGTTAGTAGGATAAATGAGGAGATGAGGGGGAAAGAGGCAACCTCTCCAGCTCCAGGATTGAGAAGTATGAAAAACATATGGCTCTTGTTTTTAACAACTGGCCTGAACGGAATGCCTAAGTGAGAGTGAAGCTAAGATTTAGGAAAGTTAATCGGTTTCAGTGTCTGAATTCAAGGTTCTTAGTTTTCTTTCCTTTTAGGAAGCCTTCCAAGAACTGCAGAGGCTTCTCCCTTGCCTTATCAACTGAGCTGCTTGTGGCCTGTTCCCTTAGTTTAAATCAATACATGTGTTTTTGATATTTGGCAAACCAAGATTTAATTATGCAGCTGCAAGTTCCCCATATAAACTAAATGCATCTTAGAGAAATAAAAACATTCAGAAACGATTTATAGTTTGAGAATACAAGTGGGTGAAAATCTATTCCCAACCTCTCAGCATTTTATTTAATTATGGGAGATTTTTATGTTACTGGAAATCGAAATGAAAACCAGAGTAAGGCTAGAGTTTATACATTTGTTCGTACTGAAAAATGACGATGCTCGTTGTATTCTAAGAATGAAAATGAAAGTATTATATTCTGAGTTGATATTTTAGTTGTAACCTACATAAGTATTACCCTCCTAAATACGTACAGCAACCAATGAATTCATAGGATTTTTGTCATTATTTTATACTAAAAAGGATGCATATTTTATTAACCGTTTTCCCATTTGCCCAGAGAATACTCGCCGGCAGCACTAGCAGCTGCCACGTTTACCCCAAGAAAACTCACAGATTATAGTTTTAACCTTACCCCAAAAGTTTGCCATGTACCGTCTCATTTTTATTATTATTTTCGCATCGCTCTAGTATAGCGATAGTCTTTGGAAACAAATGACATCATTCTATTTATAGCATTCTGTTTTTAGTAGTGGTATTTCCATTTACAAAATATAGTTATTCTCAATCACTGAAAATGTCAAATCTTAGAAAACGTAGCATTCCTCCGCATGATGTAAAATGAACGCTGGCAGCGAGCTGCACCTTTTTTTTTCTAAATGGGAAAAGGGTTTTAAAGAAACCAGAAGGTTGATCTCTTTATTATGCCAAGATACTCTCTATAATTAATTATTTACTGAACTTAAACTTTGGCATTATTTAAACTGTTGAAAACACCCGTGTTTTGGCATGATTACATCAAATGATTAATTCAGCATGGTTTTGCTCCTCACTGAATATCCCTGTCTTTTGCAGTAGAATTTGCTAGGTCCTGTGGTGTGGGCAACATAAAATGTTGGAATGCTTCCCAGTTTTAATAGTCCCAATTTATTATTACCACTGAACCCTGATCAGATCATAGACTGGATTAGATTCCAGTTTTTCAAAATACCCCAATTTATGGCTTCTCTAGAAGAACCCTGATAAAAATGTGTATTTGAATAAGGCTTTGGTTGGCTAAAAGAGATCCAGTTAATTACTTTTAGATTCTGATTAGATCATCACTGCACGGAAGTTATGAAAAATATTGCTGGACGATGTTTCTCAGGACAAGGTCAGGTTCTCATTTTATGCTGACAGAAAGAAGCGATCAGATTTCTGTTTTCCATAGTACCAACCATCTCGTGAATGAAAAGAGATTTGCCATATCTCAATGATTACTACTGATGCTTGTGTTAGGGTAAGGATAGCCTCCTTTCCTAGAATAAGAATTAAAAACAGAAAGGAGTGGGGGGACCGTGTGCACACACAAGAGCACAAACACCCCACCATCCCTCATTCAGGGGCCATCTTTCAAGACTTACCTCTTATTTAGAGGGATGAGGGAGTGAAACAGAGGGAGATGCTGGTGGCTTTAATATCTGTATATCTATTTATTTGATCTTTGTAACACCTATCTTCTCAATAATGCTTGCGATCACCGAAAAATTTGGCGCATTACTATATTTCTATAGACAAGAGATGGGAACACCTACACGCTAATGCTATGCCAGCATTTTCTATGAGCCAAAATCCTTTTATGGAACTTGAATCAATGTTAGAAGTGCTGTATTAGCAACTACTTGTCACCCAAGCTGGATTAATACATAAAATGAATCACTTGACTGGCATGCTCTCCAATAGTCATTTAGACAGTCTCCTAAGATTAAAGTACACCAGCTCTTTAAAAAGTGTTTTAAGAGGATACTCATATTCAAATACCCTGGAGTGACATATTATATAATTGTATTCAATTATAGTGCAGTTCAAATACATTCTGAAAAGGAATTATACTATTCTACCTAGAGTGATCCCACAGAAATGTATAGATACCTGATCTGATTTTTTTAAAAAATGGAAAGAAGTTCTAAATTTTATTGATCTCGATATTTGATTTTTATACACACATAAAAATGTATTCAACATAATATATTCAACATAATCAATAAAATTTGGTCATTCACTGGATTTTATGCCAGTCAGAGATACAGATATATTTAGGTTCGTGGAGGTTACCTACAGCACTGGTAGAATTTGAAGAGTACTTTCTATGAAAGCTTTAAGTATCTAGGTAGAAGGCCATTTGGTGACTAGAATTTGAGAATGAGAGTCCACCGCTCATTTTATCAATTGTTTTCATGTCTTCGCATAAACCGCTTTTGAGGATTTATTCTTAAATCCCTCTTTTTATTACCATGAAATGAAATGGTAATAATAATATTTTAAGGCCTCAGTTTTATACATTTTGATTGGATAAAATGTTTTTTAACTGCTAAGTTCCTTCAGAGAAAATAAAATTGAAAATAAATGTTAAGCAAATTCAGAATATTTACTGAGGACTAGTTTGGGGCTGGGCAGTGTATAAGTAAACTTAATTTGTTAAAAGTGCTCCAGAAATGTGGGCAAATGAAACTTTTATAAATCAAGTGGTAGTTTATAGAATTGTTAAATGAAGGTGAGAACCTTCACTTCTTATCTGGATGTGAGCTGTGTTGTAGGCTGCTTGGCAAAGCTTCCACGACAACACATCCACTCTGCAGGCCAAGATTAGTTATAGTTCACATAGGTCAACAAATCCTGCAATTTGAAAGGATGGTCAACCTATTGTCTTCCAGAATCTACTTTTTTGCCCCCCTCACATTCTTTATATAGAAATCCCAACCTAGTCTTGTGATTTACAAACACGAAACTTGGAATGTTTTTTATTTTATTTTTTTCAAATTTCCTGGGCACTTTTTTGTAATAGTGGTCTTCCGTAGTGGGAGTGATATGTTCCTCCCACCCCAGGGCCTCATTTGACAATGTCTGAAGACTTTTTTAGTTGGCCCAGTAGGAGGCAGGTGTTACTGAAATCTAGAAGGTAAAAAACAAGGATGTTCCTCACCATCTCACAATGCATAGGACAGGCCTCACGAGAAAGAATTACCCAGCTCTAAATGTCATTTGTGCCAAGGTTAAGAAATCCTATTTTAGATAAATAGATAATTAGATAATGTAGATACACATGTACAGATATAGGCAGAAATGTGCTATGGAGACTCAATACCTCTGTGATTGGACCTAAGGGTGTATATTTTAAAATCATTGTTCTTTATAACTATGATTGCGATCTACAGGCTTAGGTGGTGGCCCAGGGGAGGCACATGGCCAGGTGGAACAATTATAAGACCCAGGAGTGGATCAAAACTGGGTTAAAGACCTGACTCTGTGTGAACACACTACACTCTCAAACTACTTACCTGCTTTAAGCCACTGTGTTCTAATCTGTTAAATGAGAAGTCCGTCTTTTCGACTGTTGCGAAAAGTAATATTTATGAAGCAAACATCTGGTTCACTCTAGGTGCTCAGTGTTATTTTCTGTCCGGCTCTGGGGATTAAAGACCCCAGATAATCCATTCAGTAGCATTTGGGAGCTCAGAATGCTCTGAGACACACCATCTGTGAAAATTGCTGAGTTGGACACTGTCATGATAAAGAAGGCCAACTGGAATGCATACTCTGCCCAGCTGGGAATCATGCCAGATACTTCCATTCAAGAAGCTTCTCCTCATTTCTTATTGATCACTGGTTAGAAGCTGCTCCTCGTAGTGAGCTTGGCATGAGATGGCCGCATAGTAGCAGGGGAAGAGCTGGCTGCAGTCAGAGCTGGGCAGCCATGGAAACAAATTTAGGGAGGAGGGGCACAAGTGGCATGAGTGAGTGTTAGCCTCTCCAAGTCCACAGGGTGTGTGACTGCAGAAAACACTTGTAACCACAGTCATTAAATTCACAAAATCCTCACTTTGCATTTTTGTTATATGCATCACATTAAGGGATGCGGGTAACTCTGGCCTGCTAATATTTAGAATCTAATCTATGGTGGAAATGGAACAAACCTGTCCTTTTCTTCCCTGTTCATGCTGTCCCATATGCCTATTCTTGCTCTGTAGTTTAATTGCTTAATAACTTTACATGCATCTGAATTGACTTCAGATTGATGTCCAAAGGAACCTGACCCCTTTCCCAGGCTCTAATTCCTGCCTCCTCCTGCTTTGTGTCCTTTGTTTGATTTTAGTATTTAGAGTTAAAGAGATTGAAGTGGTTTGGGCTATCGCACTAAAGTCTACTTTTCCAAGAGGTCACTTAAAAGAGGCTTTAAAAAACTAGTAATAACAATTGGCTGTGTGGATGGAAACTATAAGTATTCATGTTCTTGGAGGATCTTAACAAATAAATAATAATTTGTGAAATCATGATTTATTGAAGTAGAGGTTGCTAAATATTACAGTTTAGTAAAGAGTGAGTCCGTAAATAATAGCTTTGATCAGCCTTTCCCCTCTCTAGAACTTTTAATGGCTTCTGTTGCCTACTGTATGTACTCTGGCATAATGTCTGACAATAGCCTAGCTTTCTAATTATAATTTTCACTT
The DNA here is from genome assembly GCF_902729225.1 of Pteropus medius. NCBI lineage: Eukaryota > Metazoa > Chordata > Mammalia > Chiroptera > Pteropodidae > Pteropus > Pteropus medius. Next base: position 12,991,483 of record NW_024351729.1, read on the forward strand.
TTGTACAAGATAACCTGTATACTCCAGCCACTCTGGAATGGTCATTCTTTTTGAGGTTACCATAGCATTTTCCGATCTCTGTGCCATTCCTAATACTGTTTTCCTTGCCTGGCACACCCTCCTTCTGATGCAGCACTGGGCAAATTCCCCTGAGTGTCCCTGCACTCAGAGAAATGGGTTCTTGACTGAGCGCAAGAATTCAAGCACACGCCAGGGTTAGAGTCAAAAGGAAAGTTTATTAAAGAAAAGGTAACACTCCATAGACAGAGCGTGGTCTCCTCTCAGAGAGGGAGAGTAAGAGAGCCTGAGAGAGACTCAGAGGGACAGAGACAATAGAGGGACAGAGAAAAAGACAGTGAGAGGAACCCAGAATGTTTAGGGAATTCAGTTTATATATCCTTCTTAGTTTCTGTGAATTACAGTTTAAAGACTTTGTTTACCCATTTTCCTTTGATGGTATGGGTATACAGTGTGAAAGGATAAGCCTGTGTAGCAAGAAAGGAATGGATAGTTAGCAAGAAAAGCCTGCTGGCAGTTCTCAGCCAGGTTCCAGTGGTTTTAGCAGTAGGGAATGAACGATTGTGTTTATTTTGTGTAGGCTTTGACAAAAACTCTTTTCCTGTTTTCTCCTTCACCATGTGGATAAATGGTTTGTTAGCAATCCCAGCAGGAATCTTCCTGTAGGTTTCCTCTTGGTCTGGCAGGAGGGCTGATCAGCACATTGCAGTCTCTGAATATAGCTTGATTTAACATTTAGTTCTCTTGCCTCTTCCCTGCATTACTTCTGCCTAAGCTGGTCTAAATCAACAGCGATCCGGTAAAACCTCACATCTTACAGTATTATACATTCCCAACTAACCTAAGTAGGAAGAAAATTCTTCCACTAAATAACCTGACTCAAGTCACTTAATTTTGCTATCTTCAGTTTGTTAAACTACAAAATAGGTATATAAACATTGTGGCATAATAATATTGTTGTGAGGATTAAATGAGATACCGAAGTGAAGGATTCAGAATGCCAGCCATAGAGATGTTTAATAAATGGTGAATTTACCATTTTTTTAAGAGACAGTGTTTATTTGAAAGAGAATGAGCATTAAAATAAATGTTGGATGCAAAGTGTGACTCTTCTCTGCACCGGCTGTGCAAGCGTGCTTGTTTTGCTCAAAACTCGTGAGCCTCAGCTTGCTCATTTGAAAAATCTTTTCAAAAAAGAGAAATAATATCTAGCCTTCAGAGTTCCTGTGAAATTTATGTAAGTTGAAATAATTAAACCATCTAGAGCAGTTTTTGGTACATGGTAGACACACATTGTTATTATTATTGTTATTTGCCGCACTGAATTTTAGATGTTCGAGATTACAGGCATACCTTCTTTACTAGCCTCTAATTTCCTTGAGGAAAGGATGACATTATAATCATTTTTTTTTTTAATTTTTCTCGGCATCTAATACATTTCATAGAATAGGCACTCAAGCAGTTTTTGAGTAATGAATGAATGAATGAATGAATGAAAATATATATGACTGATGTATTCATTTATTTTTCAAATGAATAATTACTAGAATGGCACCAAGAGACAGAATAGGCAAAATCAATTGTTAACAAAGCTATATAGTTTAGAAAAATAAGACTTTTCCTTGTGTTGTGTAATGGTGTCAGGAAGCATGAGGTCATTCATAACTGGCCGTAGAACAGTAGAAATGGATCATCGAAGCATAGTGGCCAGCCATCAGGACCATCAACACTTGTTTTCCTGTCACTGAACAAGACCCTGAGAGACAAGACTTTAAAGTGAATGAAATTCATCTACTTCACAAACAAATGGAAATGCTATGGGCCTAGAGAGCTGTTGTTCTTCTTCTTCCTTCCTTTCTTTCTTTCTTTCTTTATTTTTAATTGGACTTTTGCCCCCATTCCTTTTCCGTTGGCTTAAACTTAACCAGCTGAATTTATTTTTAAGCACCATTTATTTCATCCTCTTAAAATGAAAGACTTGCCTTTTATTCAATGAAAGATAGGGAAAACTGAATTTTATTGTATAAATGAGACCTACTGTCCTTGGTTTATTCCTCATCAAGGGAGGATCTTTTTTTGTGCTGCATGTTGAGATGATTCAATCAGATTTCACAGTGCAGATTATATTTCGGGGGGCAAGCATAAAAAACTGTAATGGAAATGGAGAATCATAAAAATGGCAGCAGCCATTTGTAGTATACCAGATGCCATAGAGCTGCTCTCTGAGGGAGGCGATGCTACTAAAATCCTAGTCCATAATTCGGATCCACTTTACCATTAAATCACAGTTTTTATCTTATAATATAATTTCTTATTATATACACTCTTGTAATTTCATGTCTTCTTGTCTAGATCCTAATTCTCTTGAGTCATAGATCGTAACTTCTATTTGTTTCATTTCCTTACATCTCAGTAGAGAGAAGATATTTGGTAAAGTCCTGGTTGACTTAAAACTATAAAGTAATATATTTTATTTAAAATAAGTTACTTATGTAATTTAAAAATTTGAGAAACTCCTAATAATCAGTGAGAAAATAATTAATAACTATATTTTAAAATAGATTACCTAAAATTCTTGCCTATTTTTGTAAGTACAGGATTCTGCTTAAAAATTCTCCTGATTATAATAGTAAGCACCAGTTTTAAAAAATAAACAACAAATGAGTAGACAAGGAGTTGCTTAGACAAATCACTTTTTAAAAAATAATAGTGAATTCTATTACTGACAGTATCAACAGCTAATTAAAAATTCTATTAGTGAAGATGTAGAAGGTGGCACATTTCCAATTCAGATCGACACAGAGGACATAGAGATAATTGATATTTGTTCAATAATCCTAAAATGTTTCACAGTCTCTAATAGTAGCTGTGACAGCCAGAGAAAGTTTCAAGTGCTTAAAAAATATATATTCTAGGCACTTAATGATATTTTCAGATCAAATAATGTATCTTTGCAAAAAAGTATAATGTTTTAGCTGAATGAGCATCAAAGAATATTTTAGTGGGTTGACTTTGTTTAAGGAAAAATCACTAAGTCAAAAAAATGCATAGTGTGATTCATATGTTTTTAATCTGGTTATAGTGGATGTAATAAAGTCAAAAGAGAATAATTTACTAGTTAGACTTAAATTTCAGAGCTGTATTTTGTAACAGTCATGTAAATGAATGCCTATTGAAAAAAAATCTGCAATGACCATCAAATATTCCACTTTGGAAAAACAAGATCACAGCTTTAACAAAATGCTTTTGTATTATAGTTGGCTGCTTTTGACATTATTAAACCCAAATTAATTACGTTGCTATATTTTTTTACACAGCATATTAAAAACTTGGTGTAGGAATTTTTCTAGTTTTTAACAATCTGTTCTATCCCCAATAATTATAGATTTACTTTGTCAATTTCAAAGGATGGACAAGTAAGGCCTAACAGAGGAAGGCATTAAATGAAACAAGAACATTTTGCAAAATGTTAAGAAATAGGCAGTCAGTTCTTAAGGAAGCATAATTCTTCTTTTCACCAACAAACAAAAATTCAAAGCCAAGAAAACTGACATGATGCTAAAATATGTATATGACTTAAGATAAAAATGGCTACCTAATATCAGTGACCAAATCAAATGAGAAATATTCAGAGGAAATAAATATACTGTATTGGAGCTAGTCATGAAACCCTCATTGATCAATCTGAAATTACCTCCTTCAGACATCAATTCTTATCCTTCACACTACCATTGTTCATATAAGCTTGGCTCTGCCTAAGTTCAAATAATTTTTTTAAATGTGACACAATAAACCAATATGGGGTGTGAACCAAAATGGGAATTTAAGTTATCAAAGATAAAGTTAGAGATTTTGATTCTAAGCAGGAGAGGAGGAACACATTTCGCGAAAAGCATGCCAATTAAGAATGAAAAATGGAGAAAGATCTCCAAATATCACAAATTAAAAATAAAAATGTATAGTATATTTTTACAACTTTTCTGGAGCATTTGAAAACATACGACACTATATAGACATGTTTACAATTCTATTTACACATTCATTTTTGTATTGCCTTGTAATCAGATGACATACGAAAGGCGTTTTTTCGTCTAACAGAATATGAGAAGCAGTTCCAGGCATAAACTAACTGAGGAGTGATTAAGTTTTATTTTATTACTTTGTGGCATCAGAGGACATCTTTCTAGTATTAGGAGAGCTTAGCTGGCTCAAAGTTTTACCACTTGTGGGAATATCTGTATTGCTGTAACCCTGCACAAAGTTTTGTGTGTGTCTGCATGTGTGTGTGTGTGTCTATCTGTCTGTCTGTCAGTCAATCTGTCTTTGTGAGATTGATAGTTACATAGATAGATAATATGCATATAGTTTTAATAGTGCCTGGTACTACACCTCTTAGTCCCTTCTGGAGCATTTAATAACCATTCCTTGACTGAATATAAAAGTAGCCGTTTTCAAGTTTAAATCAATTATTACGCAGCATCCGTTTACATACTATATAAAAAGATACTCATGAAGAGAATTGGGTACTTAGAGGAAGGGGGAGGTGTTGAAAAGAAAGAGAGAAATGGTTGTGTGGAGGAGAGTGGAACACACTGTGGGGAAGCCAACACCCCCTCTTCCACACTTCACCCCTGAAATGCCAGGGAAGACCTGTGTCTGCAGGTGAACAGAAGTAGATTTGTTCATTTTGTTCAGTGACTACAGCAGGTTGGCTCAGAAGGTTAAGGGAACAAGCTAATAAGGTTGATACTGTATAAACTATACCCCTTTTATTGGTAGAGGAAAAGGTGGCATGTTCCATTCCACACATAATTTATTGAGTGTGTCTCTTTGTACCTTTTCTTTATAGCCCTCCAGCCTAATCTTCACCTGCTGGAACCTTCCTTGAAGGATCAGCCCAGGTTCCTTTACCTTTCATTGAAGTGCAGAAATGTCTCTGTACCTGTTCTGTTTAACAGTCATAGGTACCACTGAGTCAGGAAGTATGCTAGACCCTGGCCTTCTGTAGGGGCCCTCAATTGATGTTTATTGAGTCCCACTTGTGCATTTTAAACCCTAACAAGCATGTTTCTTTCTAACAGGAAGTACTTGTTTGGATAAACCATTGCTAACCTTCACCATCTTATACTTGCTTTCTTCTTTTCTCTCTTTTTTTTTTTTTTATTTTTCACATTTCTCATATGAAAGGTCACCTTTAGTGGGTCACTTCTGTCGAATAGTTCCCAATCTCAGTTCTAAAAGCACAAGAGAAAGGTTTGTATTTTGATAAATATTAATGTTTTCAATCATCTGGGAAGCTGACAATCCATTTTATATCCCCGAATTTTTTTCCTTGGGATACGCCATCATATCTTTGAATCTGAAGTTAAATTTTTGTTATATGAAATTTTCTCACTTAGAGGATTTGAGTAGATACTTTCTGCTATGACTCATTTTTGACTTTTTAATTATTTTTGGCCCATATTCTTTAATAATTCAGCAAACATTAATTGAGGAGCTAGGCACTTAGGGAAAATAGCAAGATGAGTAAAATGCAACCTAGTCCCTGCCCTCAACAAGTTCATGATTAAGAGAGAGGAGAGAGACCAATATACAACTAATTACAATAAAGTTAAACTATGATAAATATTGTAATAGGCTACAAACATGCTACACAATAGCAGAGAAGACAGCCATGAATAAATAGTGTTATAGCTGGGACAATAGAACAGACCTTCTTTATCATTCAGTATTTCTAGACAATTGGAATGAAATCATTAAAATCAATTATAAAGTACAACTTAACTGAGAAGCAAATCAAAAGAGACTTTTAAAACTTTAAATTCTTAATCCCATCAATAATATATGGTATTTTTGCTGCTAACTAGAGAGGAATTTAAGACTCAGGAAAACTTTTCTTTTGAAATCTAAGGGGTTTTCCAAGCAATCGGGGTACTTTTTATTATAGTTTCTTTCTCTAAAGCTGACAGAGAAGACAATTGAAAAGTTTAGGGCAAAACTTTCTGGGAAAATAGCAGTTAGTTGAGTCAGACAGATAATTTCAGTTTCCAGTTGTTTGGTGAAAGTTTTGCCAAAATATTTCTGTTGATTTGTGGGTTACAAACTGTTTGTATATAGGTCTATGTACTACGTAGATATGATAATACAGCACTGTATTCAAAAAAGGTAGAACAAATTGAACTTTTATTATAGTTTGAAAAACTGAAAAAAACTAACAAGGGTGACCAAAAGGCCATTTTTTCCCTTTTTGTCTTAAATTTTGACATAGGTATGACAGACTCGGGCTGCCTAAAAATTAGTAATTATACCAAAACTTCATTAATCTGAACTCAACTACCAGATTTTATTTTTAAAAATCTGTTCAGCAAGTTTATTTAGAGAAAGTTAAAGGATTAGGATATTTTAGAAAGATTTACAACCAACAGATTCAAACTAGAAGCATTTGCTGCTTTGTCGTCAATCAAGCTGACAGTTTAATTAGCCATAACACCCCAGCCCCTGAACATTTGACCAGTCCAGGTTATATAGCATTTATTAAAAGTATCTACCTAGGTTCCGAGTAGAACTATGAAGGAGTTCTACTCGGAACCTAGGTAGATACTTTTACCTAGTGCACACACAGTACCAGTTGTGTGTGCACGTGAAGGTTACTTAAGGATCTGTCCTCTCTGCTACTTCCTCCATCACCTATGTCAAACATGAAGGATTGTTATTATTATTATTGCTAACAATCGTTGTTATCTACGTGCCAGCCACACTCTTCTAATAGCTTTAGTTATATTGTTAAGTCATTAGGCTTCTTCCTTTGAGGTAGGTGCTATTATATTTCTCATTTTACAGGTGACAAGTTAAATAAATTTGCCCATGGTCACAAAATTAGAACATGACAGAGATCAGTTTCAAACCCGGACTGTCTGGCTCCTTAAACCATCCTGCGTCTCCATTTCTGAAACAGCCAAGTGTTAGCATATCAATCAGCAGCTACAGGGCTGCTTCAGTGGAACTGTAAGGGTGAGGAGGCTGCCTCCTGTGAAGATCTTAAGGCAGAAATATAAATGTAAATTTCACTCATTAAAACCATAATTAATTTATTGAAAGTGAATTGTTATTATTTCAGGGACGAATGCATATTGGAATATGCTGATTATTTTAATGAACCAAGAGCCTCTTCTGGGATACTTCCACTGTATATTTGCAAGCAGATCGCTGTAGACTTTCTAAGAGGGGGGATAAAATGATTGCTGCTTATTTTCAATTTTTGCTTTATTAAAAGTACAGAAGAAAATGTGTACCATATAATGTATTTTGGGAAGATAATAAGATATCTTTGTTTAGGAAAGGTCTGACAGCATCAGTTTTAAGTCCACAGTTCTCCCTCTGGGGTGTCATGTGTTACAGATGTCAGCTGCCAAGACCTGTGTGTATAGGTGCTGTACCCACGGTCATGTCTCCAATATAGATAGCTGTTATGTTTGACATTTAGAACCACTCATTTAGATTCCTTCTTCTATGTTCCACAATAAGCCTGTTTTTATTTTTAATCTCTTCATTACATGCAGTACGAAAGCTTCCAGAATTTGGCTTACTTCTTCTCTTTATGTGCTGTAGAGTGTGAGGTTGGTTTCATTGTTTATATTTCTACATTGCAGAAAAAGTCAACATTGACACATCATCCTAGGCTCTGAAAGAATATAGGCCATTCCTCTTTCTGCTGATAACAAATTATCACAAACTTTGTGGCTTAAAACAACGCAAATTTATTCTCTTGCAGTTCTGGAGCCCACGAGTCAGAAATCAATGTTATAGGGATAGAGTCAAGGTGTAGGCTGGGCAGACCCCTTCTGTCTAAGAATCCATCTCTTTGCCTTTCATTTGGCTCATGGCTCATGGCTCCTCTCTCTATCTTCAAAGGACACCTCTCTCATCTCTGCTTCCATCATCACATTATTGAATGCCTACCATGTGCCAAGCACTGTGCTAAATATTAAGATTATAACAATAGACAGCCAAATAGGTCCCTGCTCTTGTGAATCTTACCTTCTTGTAAACAGATAAATGAAAAAGATAAAATCAAGTACTTGTAGAACTATAAAGAAAATAAAATAATATGTTAGGGAGATGGGGCTAGGAAGGCTGCCTGGGATGCCAAGACTTAAATCACAGTGATGTGCCAGCCACAGGAAGCCCTCGGGCAAGTGTTTCAAGCAGAAGGAACAACAAGTGCTAATCAAGCCTGAGGCAAATAAAGCCACTTGATTGGAGTTTGATAACTATAAGGCAGAAAGTGACCTAAGCCAAAATCATGGAGGACTTGTGTCTGATGACATAGCCTCATAGATCCCAGTAAGGTGATTGTTATCTAAGTGTAAAAGAAGACATGGAAGTTTTTTAAAGAGAAGCAGTTAAACTTTTATTCTTTAAGCATCCAGAAAGATTAAGTGAGGGCGAGTGAAAGCGAGAGCATGAGCGAGAACATCCAGGTCACTATCTAAAGAATGGATTCTCCCTGCAGGGAGCTATCTAGCCACACCCTTCCTCCCCTTTAAAATTTATGCTTCTTTACCTCTATTAGATGGAATCTGAATAAGATATAAATTTCAGGTAGTAATGAAGAGAATTCAAAATGTTTCCCCACATTAAAACTCAGACCACCGCAGTGCCCTGCTAACCACAATTAAAAAAAAAAAAGAATGCCAATTCTGCCCTTCTTTTCAACACTTTGGCAATTTATGGTTCCAATAAAAGGTCAACCAAACCTCTTTTCAAATGTTAAGAGATTTCCTATATTAATTGTAGACAAAACCTAGAGGAAAAGGCCACTAGGTAAACCAAAGAATAGGGAGCCGGTTGAGTAATGGAATGCTGTGGTCAGAACTGAGAATGAACACTCAAAGGAATATGTCTGACATAATGTCTGTTGGTCTTTGTGGAGGGACAAATGAGGATAGATCAGACTTTAGACTCCCATGTACAAATACTCATTGTCTCTCATATCAAATAAAAAGTCCTCACTGTAATTCTTAAGACCATGTTCATGTACCATAGGCTCCTTAATAAAGCCTCCCTCAAACTACACCCAGGTTGAAACCAATGGTGGTAGTTGAGTATTTCTCCTCAGCATCCGTTGGAGGAGGAATGGGGTCATTCCTCGTAGCTATCTTCATAGCTAATTGCCCAACAGCTCATTGGCTGAGTCACAGTAGACACAACGGTTGCCATCTGGATTAGCTTGTTGGACTTTCTCTGTTGACTGCATGGTGGTGATCATCTAAGGTAGTTGTTGGCTTTTACTCGTATTTCATCCTTAGTATGTACATGGAAGAAGGCCAGATGATAAGAATATTCCTGGCACCAGTTCACTTAGAACTGGACCCCTATTAAGAGACCCTGCCCCTACCCTTTTGGAATTAGGAGAGGACCTTAGTTTGCAGACATGATAGACAAGCCTGTGGTTCTTCCACCTGCCACTCTAACGTCCCCTGTCCTTTCAATCCAGCCTAGCACAATTTTGGATACATAGTAAATATTTGATAAATGTTGGAACCAAAGAAACCAAATTGACTGACAGGTTCCGTTTTTTTGGCATGTGTCTGGGCTTGTGAGGATATTCTATATGGTTTCTCTAGGACAAAGTCACACCTTGAAAAGGCAAAATGACAATCCTAATAAGCACTGCAGAAAATTCAGTAATTTAATAAAATATTTTTGCTGACCTATTTAAAGTCTCTCTTATAAATAGAATAAGAAGGAAAGGGCTGTACTTTATGCTCCTTTTAAAACTCTTCATCATGCAGGGAATATGACTTTCCAGAAAAAGAGTGTTCTTCACATGTTGGCTAGATGGAGATGTTAGGTATAAAGTGTGTATTTATTCTTGTCTCAGATACAGACATGTCTCCATGCCTAACGCAGTTTATCCAGGCCCTATGGAGTTCAGCAACACTTCGAGAACTCTTTATAAACCCAGAGTTCTTTCAAAGAAAATTCTTTGTGACCATGGCCTTGAGACACCTGGCATTTCTGGCTAAGAAAACAAAGGAAATGGAGCTTCATATGCTGTGTGGATGTCCATGTTCCCTGTGCATCAGCACATTTTTATGTGAGCAGCTTTTAGAGACAAAGATTAAAGACATGTCCAGGAGAGCACTGGCCAGGTGTAAAATTCCAGGTGACAAAATGGAAGGAAAAGAAGAGTTTAAAGAGAAAGGAAAGGAAATGTAGCTAGTTTCCTTTCATTCTCTGTATTCTTCCTGTTTCCTTTCCCAGGAAGTTTATGTAGACTTACAGGACCTCAAACAGTCGGCATTAGGGATTTATCCTCAATTTTTTCTATATGATGGCAACCATCACCATGTCAAAGGCCAGTCATTTATTTTTGTAGCTATCACCCCAGGCAGTTCCTAGGATTAAAAAGTACTATATTCCAGATAATCGTAATACAGAAAACTTACTTTCCCCTCTGCTCTCCACAGTGTTACAAATAGTGGGAACATATAAACTGAGGGAATTATAAAAAAAAATTTAGACTATTTCTTGCTACATACAAATGTTATAACAGTAACCATAAAGAATAAGGATAAAGCACATCAATAACTTAGCCAACCAGCAGAGCCCTCTCAAGGGCAGATTCTTACAGCTCTCTTTTCAGTGTTAGTTTGGCCAGCAACCTGGGGTATCTTTTAATGTCTTCACTGCCTAATGACACCATTTGTAGGGCACTGTTTAGGAGTTCTGTAAAGAAAGTATGCATTATCAGAGAAGCTAGCACTCTGTCGTTTTTCGCCTCACCCCCTCTTTGGGGCTAATTTCCCAATGAAATCTAAGGATGTTTACTAAGCATTTCTGAGAAATTTGTCCACATTATCAGAATACAAATTACAGGAACTCAGTACATTAGCAATGGAGGAAGTTTAATGGGTCTGGGAAAGGTATAAATTTAGGGAAAATGTAAATTGCAATAATAAGAGAGCCTTTGCTGAATGGCAATTCTTTTGAAATGGTAGTATTTAGTAGCAGTGGGAAAATACTAGAGAATCTTGCCATTTGACATTGTTACAAATGCAACTAATAGGTAAGAATTGAAAATGAATGTCATGATTTTAGAATATGAAAAGGACTCAGTGACAAATGGGTAGAAGAATTTTGCTATGAAAAATTTGGTAGGTTCTGGACCATGTGGGATATGGAAATCTGTTCTGTGGTCATCAAACCTGCAAAAAGAAGTCTTTAGAATTCAGGAATCTTTAGAATTAGAATATTCTGAGACTACACCTGACTCTCATAGGCTTCCCAAACTTTTTTGCCTTGACCTGTTTTAATGAGCATCAGCATAACATTTGGCAAACTATGGGTACAGATTCACATACGATATTCATATTCATGCACAATATCCATGAGGCATAGCATTATTTGATTCTGCAAATCATGAACTACTCATTGCGTCATGTATGTGCATATATAGAGAGAAAAACACGAAGAAAAAGTCTCGTTAAAAGATTCAATTAATAGCATTAAAAAAACTATGTGTCCGTATTGTAGAATATAAAATTTACTTTACAGAAAATATTCTATTTATTACAAGAGAAGTGATCAATTATCCCATCAATCTAGTTCCCTTACCACATCAGGTCTCATTTAGACTGAGAGGAGAAATACACAGGACTAAAGGAGATTATTTCAGAAAACGTTATAGACACCCAAGCAGGAATGAGAAAATAGTGAAAAATATTAACACAGTTAAAATAGCTTTGTTGAAAAGATGAAACATTGATCTCAAAGACTGCATGTGTTACATGGTCAGAATGATGATGATGATAATAATAACAATAATAATAATAATAATTAATAGCAGCTGTGATTGTTCTTAGTCAGGTATATTGCAGCTTTGAAATGGAATTCATAAGGAAAAGTTGAAGAAACTGGGCCTGTTCACTGGAACAAAGGATAATTGAAGTGACCTAATTGCAGCTTCTATTATAAAAACAGAAATGATAGCAGGAAAAATTATCTCCACTGTCAAAAAAGAAAGCTGTACAGCAGGTAGTCTGTAATCTCTTTTAATGATACTACTTCTTTTACCCCATATATCTCCCCTGAAAAACCTTGTCTGACCTTAACTACTGTCACCACTACAGGTAGCAAATCTCCTCTTCTACGATCTATTCATTCCTGTCTCTGTTGTTTGGACTCACGCAGTAGCAACAAAGAGAATTCCAGTGGCTACATTTTCCTAGCTCTGGTCTAGTCATCAGAACTGTACTGTTGACACATTCTTCGTGAGACAAATAAATCCAGGAATAGTGTATAAAAGTAACATTTTTTAAAGTTTTTGAGAGAAAGTATAAAGTATGAAATGCTAATCAATAATTTTAAGTGAAATTATAAAAGGCAAATGACACACAAAAAAATATGCAACTTATATCACAGAGGAAGTACTAATATCTCTCCTGCACAGAGGTCTTTGAAAAATCGAGAGGAAAAATGACAATCTGATAGAAAAATCATCAAAAGATATGGACAGCTCACAGAAGAGGAAATGAAAATGGCCCTTAAATATATGAAAAGATGCTCAGCATCATATAATAAGAGATAGACTAATTAAAACTTCACTGAAATATCACTTCTCGCCTATGTTTATCAAATATCTCAGAGTTTGACAACATATTCTATTGGCGAGACTGTAGAGAAATAGGCATCTTCCTACATTTCAGGTGGTAATGCAAAAGAGAACAATTATAGAAGATAATTTTTTCTAATCTAGGAATATTATGTGTGAGTTTCTTTTTGACCCAGCAATCCTTCTGAAAATTCATCTGAAAGCTGCGATGGCAAAAATATGGACTGACTTTTGCATAAGGTTTGTCATTAAGGCATTATTTGAAATAGTAAAAGATTGGAAATACCCAAATGTCCAAGAACGTGTGACTTATTGGATAAACAAAAGCATTTTCACCCAATAGACTACTAAGAAACTTCAAAAAATGAGATTTCTGTTTACTAAATGGATTTTTCTTCTGGATATTGCTATGTGTAAAAACAAAGTATAGGGAGAAATGTACAATATTCTACCTTTTGTGTGATAAAGAAGGAATATAAATATATAAGCATGTTTGCTTTCATTTGAAAAACTAAGCAATATAGTTATATTGCTTAGGATAGTGAATATTGATGAAAGCTATATACCTATACAGCTTTATTGTATGTAGTTGAGTTTGGAAATATAAATGGTTTACATACTTAACAAATGAAATTAGAAGAACAAAAAGTAATCCTTAAATATTGAAAACAAACCAAATGAATAACCTAACTAAAACAAATTGGTTAGATAGCGACTCAGGAAAAAAAATTACTTCAAGTGATATTAGGATACAGCATTTTGATGCTACATATCTAGTGGGATATAGTCTAACAAAAACAGAGCTATAAATATCTTAAATCTCATTCAATAGTCTGTTAGTAATATTGGTATTATTATTTTAAAACTATAATGTATTTTAAATTATATATTATACAAGTAACTGTCATTGGTATTAAGAATAAATATTTTTATTTAAAGAAAACAGAAACAAATTTAAAATTTTAACTATAAAAGTAAAGTCAAAATTCTGTAACATATATTTGAATCAAAATATCAGTATAGACTTGTGAATTTTTTCAAAAAGAAATATATTCTAGTTTTACCTATAAAAAAGGCATAGAAACCACGACACCCCAATGGCAATGATCTCTCCTAGAACCCACATTGTGTTCTCTAGATATAATTTCTTATTAAAAAGAAAGAATTCCTTAGAGAAATGGCTCTTTCATGATAAGGACACGAGTTACTCAGCAAGATCTTGGGACAGCTTGCTTGTCAGTGAGCAAGGAAGCTATGAATGACAGCTAGGTAAAGCCCAAAGGACAAAGGAGCAAACATAAAGTAGTCCATATTGACTAAATCTTAGATAATTTGTGTAACAAAAAAGGTAAGAAGTGAAACTGATTGAAAACCCTAAATATGTATTTTTTAAAAACATAAGTTTATAATGATATTCACAACTGCCATCTCCCCAAAAAAGGTAACTAACAACTCATAGGTCACCATTGGGAATATCTGGGGTACTAATTCATTACTCTGAAAATCAGCAATTAAAAATAATTTATTTTGCCTGCCCTGTACTACATGTAATTCAGGATAATCAAAATACTCAAAATTTTGAGGGAAAGTTTTTTGAGTTCTATTACAAAAAAATCCCAACTAATTAATGTAAAAGGAATAATGACTTTCTTAAATTATCATTTTGCGACCCCCTAATGAAATAATTAATTCAGGTAAAAATCATCAATGAAAACAGTGATTCAATGAATGAATGATAAGGACCTTTGTAATGGAGACATCAATCTGTTACCTTTGCATCACTAAAGACAACTTGAGAGTGTATGCCTCTTGATGTGACAGAATTTAAAGCATATACACTACCTTTATGGTATTGGTATTAGTTTCTTAGCACTGCTGTAACAAATTCCCACAAACTTGGTGGCTTACAACAGAAATTTATTCTCTCATAGTTCTCTCCCAGACCAAAAGTCTGAGACTTGTTTCCTTCGAGGCCCTGAAGTAGGACGTGTTCCATACCTATCTCATAGCTTCCAGTGGCTGCCAGCAATCCTTGACATTTCTTGACTTGTAGACACATGACTCCAGTCTCTGCCTCCATATTCTTTGGCCTTCTCTTCTGATTCTTTATGTCTTTTCCTCTTTATAAGGACATATTCATTTGGACAATCCAGAATAATCTCAAGATCTTTAACTTAGTCGCACCTGCATAGACCCATTATCCAAATAAGGTCACACTGACAGGCTCCAGGTGGACATATCTTTTGGAGGACCAGTATTCAACCCACTATAGTACTCCTCCCCCAAAAATGTTGGACCTGAATCTAACTAAGTCTCTAGTTGCACTAATACAGTAGCTACTGGTCACATGTAGTTATTTAAATTAATTAAAATTTGTACCTTAATCACACTAGCCACATTTTAGATGCTCAGTAGCCACATGCAGCTACTGTATTAAACAGCCCATATATAGAACAGTTGCATCATTGCAGAAAGACCTGTTGGCCAGTGCTTTTCTACCTTTCATAAAGAAAAAATATAGGAGATAGAGGAACAAATTAAATCAGACCCGAAGAAGCAACCAAATCTAGCATGTGTGACCACCTACAGGGCAATCTTCCTGGTTTCTGCCACAATTCAACAGCATGGAAAAATTAAAAAAGAAAAAAGAAAAAGAATATAGTTCTATATGGGAAATGAAATTTAAAAGGCATAACCAAATTTAATGTGTGGCTAGATCTTTGGAGCGTGAGCCAAATAAATCCACTGGAAAAGAGAATTTTCTTAGGTACCTGGGGAAATTTGTTTATAAACTAAGTATTAGATGACATTAAGGAACATTGTTAATTTTTTAAGTGAGAGAGAATAGCATGGTTGTTATATAATAAAATGTTCTTTTTTTTTTAATATGCCTTTGGAAGTATATAGGGGATAAATGACTAGGATTTACTTTCAAAATACTTAGCAAAAAAATTTTAAAAGAAAAAAATAGATGAAAAATGCGGCCACATCTTTACTGAATACAGAACTAGGTGATAGATATACGGGGGTTCATTGTACTGTTATTTCTACTTTGGGCATCTGAAAGCTTTCATTATATAAATTTTTAAAAATGCGATCATGTACAGATCATTTATAGTTAATGAAAGAAATAGTAATATTGAAGTCAAACACCTGCATGGAATTCAAGAATCCAATTTCTGCTACTTAATAAATGTGAGCTCTCAGAGAAAATTCTTCACTTCTCTGGACCTCAGTTTCCTCATCTATGAAGTAGAGACTTATATACCTTGTGATAATTAAGTTATGTAACATGGGAATATACCTCACAAACATTATTAGTGTCTGTTCTTCCTGTTGGATAGATGAAATACTGGGTAGAATGGGCTCTTGTGTATAACCTCCCAATTTTGGAGTGTTTAGAGGACAGTCCTAATTATAGAATTTTTTCTTTATTTAGTTTTATTTTTAGCTCTGGGATCCCAATACTTCTTACCATCTCCACTGCTACACCTTCATCCGAGCCACCAATATCTCTCACTTAGATTATTGTATCAGCCCCCTTCCTGGTCTCCATGGCTCTTTTTTCACCCAGCATCCTTACTACCTCTGCCTTCTTAATATAGCAGTCAAAGGGATCCCTTCAACCTGTAAGTCAAGTCATATTGCTTCATTGCTTGAAACCTCCCATTGAATTTCTACCTCCCTGAGAGTAAAAGCCAAAATCTTTACCCTAGACCTCAAGGCCCTACATAGTCTAGGCCCTCCATTTCCTCTCTGCCCCTCTGACTCCTCCCTCCCTCATACTGGCCTCCATTGCCTTTTTTGGCAAGTGCCTGCCACAGGACCTTTGTATCTGCTATATTCTCTGCCTGAAATACTCTTCCCCAGTTACCTGTACAGTTTCGCCCTCCTCCCCTTCAAGACTTTAATATTCTCAGTGGTACCTTTTCTTACCATATATTTAAAAGTCTAACCCTCTCACTCTACCCACTCCACAACCTTCCTACCATCTTTCCCTGTTTTATTTTCCTCTATAGCACTTACTACCAGTTAGCATTTTTTAACTTTACGTAGTTATTTTGTTATCTGTTGCTGACTTCCTTAACTACAATATACATTCTACAAGGGCAAGAATTTGTATGCACTGCTGAATTTTCAGCCTCATTCAGAACAAAACTGAAACATGTAGATGCTCAATAAATATTTGTTGACTGATGAATGCAGAAACTTGTAATTGACTTAAAACAAGTTGTCTGGTCTTTAGAGGAAGTGTTTATGGATCAATAATAATGATATGTATTTATCAAAATCAATATCTGGCTTGTAAATTAGTACTTTGGAAGTGTTTAAATTGCTTGAAAAGGGGTGTGTTTTCTTAAGCGATTTAAATATTTTCCCAGCAATCACATTCATTCTGATAATTTGTTACGATAATTACTTTTTGGAATGTATCTAAAAGGAAAAGAATGATATATAAAGGAATTTAGAATTGATGAGCCCAAATGGGTTAGATTTTATCACATGGATTTTAAAGGTATATATAGCATATTTTACATTTTTTTGCTTTTATTTTCATTTTTTGTTTTAAGTTTTTTTAACTGGAGTATAATTTTCATACATAAGTTACCAGAAGAATATTATCTTTTCTATTTTAACAAATGTTTATCAAGATACAGCCTACGGCCATGGCACCCTGAACATGCCCGATCTCGTTTGATCTCAGAAACTAAGCAGGGTTGGGCCTGGTTAGTACTTGGATGGGAGACCACTTAGGAATACTATAGGCATTAAAAAAATTAAAAAATTTTTAAAAAGATACAGAATATTTCTGTGACCTGAGAATGTTCCCTCGTGCCCTTTCTCATTCAGTGGAGCCCCTCTCCATGAGTAGCTGATCTCATTTCTATCCTATTTGGAATTTCTTATAATTGGAATCATGTAGTAAGTTCTTTCTTTGTGTCCAGCTTCTTTCACTAAGCTTGATAATTTTGAGATTCATGACTGTTGTTGAGTATTCACTAGTTTATTTTTTGTTATTGCTGATTTATGTGCTGTTGTGTGAATATACCACCACTTATCCATTCTCCTGATGATGGACATCTCAGTTATTTCCATTTCTTGCTGCAATGAATAACGCTGCTATCTGTCACACATTCTTCAAGGATTTTTGTGGGCATAGTTGTTGTTTCTCATATATAAGTAACTGAGAGGTGAATTTTTGGGTCATGGCTTCAGTGCATGTCTGGTTTTATAAGGAACTCCCAGACCTTTTCCCAAAGGGAGTATGCCATTTTGTACTTTCAGGCACAGTGTGTGAAAGTTCAGCATGATCCACATTCTTTCCAACATTTTGGTGTTATCATTCTTTTTCATTTTTTGGTAAGAGTATCTCACTGTGGTTTTAATTTGCACATCCCTGATGACATAAAATGTTGAGCATATTTTCCTTTGCTTATTGGGCATTTCTAGATCATCTGTTGTATAGTATCTGTTTAAATCTTTTGCCCAGTTCTACTTGCATTATTTTTCTTTTTATTATTGAGTTGCAAATATATCTTCCTATTTTTATAACAATTCTTTGTTAGATATGTGTGTTACAAATATTTTCTCTCATTTGCTTATCATTTTCTTGACGCTTTTAATGAGAAGGTTTTAACTTTGGTGAATTTTTTCTTTTTTTTTTATCTTTCTTTTCTTTTATGTTTCATGCTTTTTGTGTTCTCTCTAAGAAATATTTGCCTACTCTGAGGTTGTGAAGATATCCTCCTTTATTTTATTCTAATAGCTTTATTGTTATAGCCTTTATGTTCAGTCCTATTTTCCATCTTAAACTGATTTTTCTTATAGTATAATGTAGAGACCAACATTCTTATTTCTCTTATGGATATCCCTTACTGATTTTAATAGTACCACTTCTTGAAGAGATTTTCCCTTCTTAATTGAATTGTTTTGACACATTTGCAGTAAATCACTTCACCAAATATGTGGGTGTATTACTAGACTTTGTCTTCTGTTCCATTCATCTATTTGTCTAACCTTTGGCTTGATTACTGAAGATCTATAGTAAGTCTTAAAGTAAGTAGTTTAAGTCTTCTAACTTTATTCTTCCTCTTCAAAAGTAGTTTGGCTATTTTTTTCCCTTTAACTTTCTGCATAAATTTTAAAGTCATATTGTTAATTTTTGGAAAATAAACCTGATAGAAGTTTAATTCGGATGGCAGTATACACGAATTGATATCTTCACAATAATGACTTTTCTGATCCATGAACAAGGTATAACTCTCCATTTATTTAGCTCTTGTTTCTCTCAACAGTATTTTATTGTTTTTGGTGTAGATGAATTACACGACGTCTTTTGTTAAATTTATCCTTAAAGTTTGCAATGATCTTTAACCCTATTATAAATGGTCAAGTCTTCTTGATTTTATCGTCTAATTGTTCACTACTAGTATGTAGTAAAGTATAATTGATTTTTAATATTTAGCTTGTATCCTTTAACGTAAACAATAAAATCAATAAGTCAAAGAAACTTCCCAGATAAAAAAACATATACTTAAAAGTACATATTCAAAGAGTTATAAGCCCAGAATGACTTTTATAGTAAGAATATTGGACTTTAAAGAAAAAAATTATACCCAATAAGCAAAAAGAGCAAGTTACTTATAAGTAATTTACAAGAGAAATAAAATTAGATGATCCAACTTTTCAACAGCAACACTTTGTCATAAGAAAACAGAGCCACGTACTTAAAATACACAAGGAAAAAAGGTGACCTGTTGTTGTGAATCAAAACTGACTGACAGATATGATGGAAATGCTCTTTGAGGAAGATTATTCTAGCAGCTTTTTAAGGTACAGATTAAAATAGGATAATGGTGTATGTCAACTATACTTTAATAAAAATTTAATTAAACAGTTAATTAAAATGTGAGATGTGGTGATATGCCAAAAAATCTTAGAAAAATCTAGGCCAGCACAGTCTAATAGAACTTTCTGCAGTGATAGAATTCGTGCCTAATTCTACAGTATCCAATATACGAGTTAGTAGTCACTAACTCACATAGCTATTGAACACTTGAAATGTGGGTTGTGAAACTGCGAAACTGAGTTTTAAATTTTACTTCATTGTAATTAATTCCAATTTAAATTTATACAGTATCATGTGGTTAACGACCACCATATTAGACAATGCAGATGTAGGCAGTCTAAAACCCGAACACTAGACTGTGGCTAAAGAAATGGAATTAAAACAGGATACCCAAGAGGTATAATGGAAAAAAGAAACAATGTCTTTATAGGAGAAAAGAGAAAAAGGAGATTTAAACAATTCAAAGGCAGTGTACTTGGGAGAATGGGGAAACTCGTAGTACCATCCAATAAAAAGTGTATCTTATCTGGGGCTACTTTAAAAAGTAGATGTTTTAACATGTTGAGTTCTCAGTGGTAAAGAGACTTCCAAGTAAAAAGACTATAAACAGTTAGAATTCTCATGCTGAATTGGGGCAGAGGGAAGTCAAAAAAAACAAAATCTGTTTTTTTGTTTTGAGTGGTTTTTTTTTTCCGACATTTCACTCTCGAGAGAGGCTCTTCTGCCTCCATACACCCTGTTCCAAGATTGCCTTGTCATCTCCTTCATGGAGAGACCCTGATATATGCCATAATAACGATTGTTCAGAGAAATTACTATTTAACCTACTGAGTGATTAATATGAAATTTGTTACTGAAACAGTGGTATGGAGAAGATCAAGGAAAATTTTGCTTTTTTTAAGAAAGGAAAAATACAAGATAAATATTGCTTTGCATACACGAAGTACTTTCCATCTGAGAATCTCTACATACTCAGCAAGCTTAATTAATGAGAAAACCTCAAAAAAAGAGAAGTGATGAAATAAGGAATACAGATACTAGTGTTCTATTTCTGTGATTTTTAAAAACCAAGCTTGTTGTTTTCCTGTTGCATTAATGCACAAGTGTAGCCCCGTGTGGCAGCCATGAGATGTTGATCTTTCTGCTGAATGATTTCTCTTGAAGGCATCCTACTTAGGAGGGATAGTAACAGCACAGAATCCCACCCCCTAACTTTATTGATGTCCTGTGCTCTTATTTGCAATGGAAATCCATCCCCTATCATCATAGTGCAGCAAGCATTTTCTGATAATTCAGTCCGCACTGTCCCTGGAAAGATTGTTTTGTTGTAGAATGAAGCAGGTTATCTTCTTTATCAAAAATTATTCAGAACAAACATTCACGAATCTAGGACTAACATGCATTGAAAGGGGATAGGCAGGCCCTCTTAATGGGTACCCTACTGTGTAATCTTCCTTTCATCTTCATTCAAAATCTCTTGAAGATTGAAGCTCCCCTTTGCAAAAATATAAATCTTTCTAATTACTTATATGTAGTGTAGGGTACACGATTTGACCTAGTCAAAAGAGACATGCAATAATGTATCCTGGCATTTATTTTCATCTGTTGTGACTTGAGGATAGATGCTGGGTTTTTGTTGTATACCTTCTTCTTCATCTTTTATTTCGCCTTCCTTTCCTCCTCTCTACTAAAAAAATAAAATTAAAATTTTTAAAAAAAGGCAAGCCATTTTGCCAAAAGAGAAAATACCTTGAAGGATCATGCTTTTAAAGATTTTTTTATTTAGAGTTTGATGTTCTGTAGAATAAAATTAGCTGGCATGTGTAAAAACAGCTGTTTTTGTTGGAAGAGACAAAGATACTAAGACTTTAGTTTTGGGTGTGTGTGTGTGTGTGTGTGTGTGTGTGTGTGTGTGTGTGTGTGTGTGTGTGTGTTTTTTACTTATCTAGGCCTTCAGTATATGTCTCCAGGCATATATAGATCTGTCTAGCTCATAGCCTTCTCATATTCTCTGGGCCCAGAAATTCAGATTTGTCCCCATCTTTTCTTAAGAGCCTTTCACTATCCAAGCCAACATCATCTTACTTCTCTCATCCTGCACAAAATGCACCTTGTTTGCCCAGTCATGTAAGGGTACATTCTTTCCTCATCAGTGCTGGACAGCTCCTGACACCATCTGATCATCGTTGTCCAATAAAATACCACAGTGACCTTTCCATTTTAATACATAACTGGGAACTTAAGAGAGCTGATGTAACACCTTCCAAATTAAATGTCATATCCTCAAAATTCGGATGGATTTGGAATTCACCTAAGTATATTTTTCTGCTCCCATTCCCAGTAGTCTATACAGTACGATGATTAGCAGTAGCATTTTGTAATGTCACTTAAGGCTTTAGCGCCGTGGAGTTCTGCCAGTAATGGTGTTTAATTCACTTATATATGCCAATTCATCTCTGTCAGGAGCCTATTAATTTCCTCACTATTTTACTCAGTCCCTAGTTCCTATATAATGAGACACAGTGATCCCCATTTATATAACCAAAAAACTTAGAGTTTCTTATAAATTACATCTGATCCCACTGCTTTTAGTGACCAGAAAGACTTTGTATTTCTTTTTTGTATTTAAATCAATTTTTCCAAGTTCTTTTCTTTAGAAGGATATACTGGAACTCTAGGGCACCAAATAGTGAAATCATAGACAAAGTATAAGATTCTGATGGGCTCTTTAACATGCATCCCTGTTCCAAGGCAGACTTCCATAATATCACCAAAGATATACTATTCCCAGGAGCACATCCCACTTACAGGAGGGAATGTTGATGAAAATCAGCCTCAGACTCAAAATCAGCCCAGTCATCAGTGGGCAAGATGCTAAAATACCTATAACATTGCTATAAAAGTAAAGACCCTGAAACAAATAAAGGCTATAGATATAAAATTAATCCCATAGAATATGCTGTTGGCATTTCTATGTAGTGAGTATATAGGAAAGTGACAGCTAAGTGACTGACTAGGAAAAATTAACATAGATTCAGAAGAGTATATAATTGTTTTAGGATATAAACTCATATATGTCTGTTACTTGTTCTTCCTTTTTCAGGATTGGAGCAAAACATCAGGAGCTAAGGGAAAAGCAGGCAAGAGCTCTTGTTGATTATGCTACTGGTACAATTGGATCACTGCATGATATGGATGATGATGAAATGGACCCCAATTATGCCAGAGTGAACCACTTCCGGGAACCATGTGCATCAGCAAATGTCTATAGGTCTCCATCTCCCCCTCGGGCTGGACCACTGGGTTATCCTCGAGACGGCCGTCCACTGTCTCCAGAGAGAGACCACTTAGAAGGTCTCTACGCCAAGGTCAACAAGCCATACCATCCACCAGTGCCAGTTGACAGGTAATATAACTTATTGAGAGATGAATGTAGTTTTAATTCAGTAAGTTTCAAATCATCTCTACTGTTGAAACAGATAAAAATATATATCCTTTATTAAAACTGAAATGACACAGTACCTTGACAAGTGTTAGCCTTTGACCTACCTGTAAGGTATCAGCTATCAAAAATAAAACAATAGCCAGTTATAAGGAGACATGAATGAATAGTAGAAGTTGAGTTCATGGTACAACAGGGAGCAATTTTTGAAGGAATATTGTAACAGAGAACTGATAGTGAAAACTTTGAAGGAATATTGTCCTTTCTCTTAAGAGCCCTACTGTGAAAGTTTCATTTAAGAAGACGGCATGATGCTTACAGGTGAGGAGTCAGAGGAGACAATGATTACTTCAAAGTAGGCGTAATTGAAGTGGAATTATAGCTAGCTGCAGATATGCAGAGGACTTTAAAAAGTAAGAATGGGTTTTTATACTCAAGGAAAATGTGATCTTGTACGGATATTCATGGATGACTGGAGGTAGAAAAGGAGATAATCTTGGCAATAGGAGTTTGATGAAGTAGAGAAAGATAAGAGATAACAAGGCCAAGGATCCTTAGGTGCAGCAGCTAAGGAAAGAGATAATAGGACCATCTATCAGTACAATTGAAGTAGGTAGGGAACAAGATGATTCCAACCTCACCTCCTGCCAAAAATAAAATGCCTCATCTCTTGAAAGGCTGATATAAGATAGTGTTAGTCAATATACATTGTTAGGTGACCCATGGAATTACACAAGCAAGGAATGAGTTGACTGACCTTAGTCTAATCTGGCTATAGCTTGAAGTCTGGAGGGAGGAGGTAAGGGGGGAAAGGTGGTGGGCACAAAGAGCTCTCATCCTAAATGGAAAAAAAAAGACTTGCTTTCCAGATTCCTTTTGGTCCTGACAACGGCCCAGTCCCTATTAGTAACCAGCTTTTGTGTGATAGCATGATATATTGCATATGTTTACCGTTTACATTTCCCTAGCTGGGTGATATTATGCACTTTCAATTAAGTTGGGGAGAGGAAGGGAAATCATGGCATTTTTATGCAGACTATAAAGTGTAGCTTCACAAGACTGATTACCTTTCAGAGCCTTTCCAATAACCAAGTGAGAAGGAAGGAGCAATTTTTAATCCTTACTGTCAAGCTTCCAGGTTGATAGTATTAAAGAAAGATGGTCAAGTTTTTCTTTGGGATAAATGAAAATATAAATTTCTATGACTGTGTGAGACAGCCATAATTATTAAACTGTTAATTCGAAGAACTGATTAAGAGTTGGCCTTTTTTCTCCCAAGCTTTTATATAGGGTTGAATGTTTATCACATAAATGATAATACCAAGCATGAGTCTCTTCTGTCCCAGACCGTAGCAAAGCTTACTTTCTCTAAATCAGATAGGTCTTTCTTCATAGCAGTCCCCTTTGCATGTGTCAGAGCTGTTTCTCAGTACTTCCAAAGCCAGTATTTCTCAATTCTATTTCTAAGGAAAAAAAAAATATGAGGGCTTCTATTAAAATACGTTCACTAGTCAAATACACTATGGAGAATTCTGGGTTAAACCACTGAATAGGTTTCCTTACTGTGGTCTTATCGCCAGTATGCTAATATGCATTGTAAGGATCTAAAATGGGCATACAACCATCAGCCCTTACCATTCCCCATATTTTTGTCACTTAATGCTTTTTTTTTTTTCCGGATCTTGTGGTTATTCTTTGGAACACTAGGAAACTCTATCCTGAAGCTAACTTTCATCCATGTAGATTTGACCAGGAAAGAAATTTCTTAGGATAATCCTAACGGGAGCCATTATAGAATAAAATCAGAAAAAAATATGTAATTTACTGCCCAGCACAGACACGTGTTTAAGCAATAATTTTTCTTTTGTCTGACCTCTTTGTTTTAATAAATGATTTAAAGCTCTTTCAGTGGCATTTTAGACAGGTGTCATATTTGGAGATAACAGATCAAAGTGTGACTCTTTATACTCAGGATTATCTTTATTCTGCTCTTTAGTTATATTTAAAGATTTTTCTCCTTGTTCTTTAAGTCTTGAAGCAAGCAGTTTTTGTCTTGGCACATAATAAGCATTCAATAACGTTAGCTATTATCATCATTGTTGTTATTATTACTGTCCTTCATCAGTGAAATTCTAAACTTTTCTGATATGCCTGGGACCAGGTGAACCTAAGAGAGTTATTGGGGGAGTGTCCCTAACAGCATTCGTAAGCCAGAATTATGAGTTCTAAACCTACTACATGTACAATTAGAGGCACCTTATTCATTTTGTCATTTGTTTAGTCTTTCACTCTTTCTATAAGTATTTATTTGGCACCTACTGTGATCTAGCTACTGTAGTAAGCTCAAGGGATGATACAAAAATGACTAAGATATGGCCCCAGTCCATATTCTAGTTAGAAGAGGTGCAACTCATGTGGAAATAGATAATTGCAATATACTATGAACAGAAGGAAAAGAAGCTTTTTTAACTCTGCTGGTCAGGAAAGGTCTCCTAAAGGAAGTGATATTTAAACTGGCTCTGGAGAGATTAGTAAGACTTGACTAGATCCATTAGAAAAATTGTTTTCCTTACAGAATAGTTAGCATGTACAAGGGTAAAGTAGCCTGAAAGAGCATTGCATGTTCAGGAAGCTCAGAATCATTTAAAACATTGAGTGTGGATGGGAATGGAAGTGATAGGAAATGCTGGTAGGAAGCAGGTTAGAGCCAGATTGTGAATGAATAGGTTCCATCTTATTTTCACACGTATTGATTGGTAGCAGCTGTCCAGAAATTGTGTTAAGAAGAGTTCTGACCACCGTACGATCCAGCAATTCTACCTCTGGGTATTTATCTGAAAAAAAAAACAAAAATCCTAATTCAAAAAGACATATGCACCCCCATGTTCATGGCAGCATTACTTATAATAGCCAAGTTATGAAAACAACCTAGGTGTCCATTGATAAATAAAACATGATACATGCAATGGAATGTGTATGTATGTTTGTTTGTATGTATGTATGTATGTCTATATATGTGTGTGTGTATATATATATGTACATATATATATAATGGAATATAGATAATGGAATATTATAGATAATGGAATGTATATGTAATAGGATATATATATATAATAAAATATTACTCAGCTATAAAAAAAAAGAATGAAATCTTGCCATTTGTGACAACATAGATGGACCTAGAAAGGTATTGTGCTTAATGAAATAAGTCAGACAGAGAAAGAGAAATATTGCATAATTTCATTTATATGTTGGAATCTAAAACACAAAACAAATGCACAGATAGGAATCGACTCAAAGATACAAAAAGCAAACTGGAAGTTTGCCTGGGGACTGGGCAAAATAGGTGAAGGGGGTCAAGAGGTACAGACTTCCAGTTATAAAACAGGTAGGTAGAGTGGCATCCACTGGGGTTCCCAACATGCTAATGGCAAGTTAAATCATGGGCTTTGGAATGAGGCTGAGTAGCTCCAGTTCTTTTCCAGATACTACTGCATGACTTTTAGTAAATGAACTTTTCCAAGATGCCATGCATACAATTCAACCAATATATCCACTGTTTATTAAGTGCCAGGACCTGAATTCATTATGGAGTTCATAAGGGAACAAGAAGAGAGATGGTATTGTCCCCTCCTTATGGAGCTTACAGTCCAGTGGAGGCTACAAAAATGTAAACACACAATGAGAACACAGTGTGAGAGTGCTGCTGTACAGGGAGCCAGGGTAACTGCTGCCACTGAGGCTGGAGGGTCGGAGGCACAGAGAGCAACATGGACATGAGAGGAAGCACAGTGTGTTAGAGCAACTACAAGAAGCTCAGTAAAATAGGAACCTAGTGAGAGGAGTATATGGCAAGAAATAAAATGAGAGTGTCGGAGAGCTGAGCAAAAGGCAGGTGACAGACTCTTGAAGAAGAGTTTAGACTCTATCCTGAGGGGAGGCGAGGGCAGGGCTGAGGTGGGGAAGGAATCATTGAGGGTTTTAAAGTGAGACATAAACCCTGGAATTCAACTGGCTATTAAATGGCCTAGGCAGTGTATCCTCACCTCCTTATCTGCAAAAGGAGGATTATAAAAACAGCCTCACATGTTGTGATGGTTAAATACAATTTCACATTTTGCATTTTTTTGTATCACTATATGAAACAAACCTCTATTGTCCATGTATTTCCATATCACAGGAATATATGCGTATGGCCCACAGTGGCAACTTCTACCTCTCACCTCCCTGCTTCTCAAAGCTTGGCCCTGAACAAACCTTCAGCCCTTCTAAGAAAAACGTGGCTTATAAAGGATTCATCTGTAAATGATGGTGGTTTAAAAAATCCTTACCACTGTAACAGAATCATAGGACTGGGTTCTCACAGTACTGGTTCTCTCAGGATATGAACACAGCATGGATTAAGTCCTGTCCCCAAAAGACGGACAACTTTTTAGGGTTTATAATGTATTAGTCTCCCACTGCAACACCAGCATTTAAAGGGCTCCCACAGTATATGAACATTAAAGCTTTATGTTTGGATGAGTTTAAAAGAGTCCCAAGTAGGGGGAATAGAAGATGTGACATTTGACACAGTTACCACTTTGCATTAGTTTACATGATTATTTGGCTTTCTTTACTAGAGATTGTTTGAGCACACCTCATGTCAGTAAAAATGTTTTTGGATGTTAAATCTCCAAGATATGTGTATTTGATTACTATACACTTATGTTGCTAAGATATTATATGTATTATAGCACATATACCAAGTATAGAAATTAATAAAGGAATTAGATTTTTAAAAAATTCATAAGTAACAGTTCAAATATTTTCTTCCTCCCTTCACATGGGGTGCACACAGCCCATTTTGGAGACCACTGGTCTCACCTCCAGGCTCCACATGGGTGAGACCTTGCCTGCTTTTGCGTAGCATTGGCTCTCAGTTCCTAGAGCAGCCTATACTCAATAAATATTTAATTAATTAATGATTTGACAGAATCTTCGAGTCAAATGGGACCTTAGATGGTCAAGCATCAGGTCCCATCCAATGGAGGCATCTTCTCCACAAAATCCCTCACAGGATGTCCCTTGACCCATATCGGCATACTTCCAGTGACAAGAATTCATGAGGCATCCTATTTCTCTTTCGAACCAGTCTAATTGATATAAAAATGCTCACTTTGTAGCCACCCAAATGCTGTCGCCATGTAACATTTACCTTAGATCCCAGATTGATCTGCCTGGACACAGAATCTAAACCTCATTAATAGCCTTTCAGATATTTGAAATGATTACTGTGACCGCCTTTGTTAACAAACGTTTATTGAACTTTAAAAGTATGAGAGGATTTGTGCTCAGAGTTAGCCTTACAAGGATGAAGAAAATATTCATAGAACATTAAGGAATATAATTACTTCTTCAGTATAAACTCCTCTAGCTATCTTAGTCACTTATATTATAATCCACACCTATAGCCTTCTTGGTAGCTGTATTTTGAATGCACTCAAGTCTGTTGAGTTTAAAGTATTTATGATTGCCCTCTGCCAAGTATGGCATAGAGAACTGGACACTGTAATTCAGATATGGATAGAAAAACCCAGTAATCAGCAGAACTCTTGCATCTTTTAGTCTTAATCCTTTAAACTTATTAATGTGGCTTTAACTTTTACATCAGCTGCAATCATTGGCTTAGATTGCACTTTTTAACAAAAACCTCTTTTTGTTTTCACTTGAGTTACTATCAAGCCAGATTATCCAATATATTGTGCAAAATCCAGTCATTTGTCCAATGTTGTCCAAGTTAAATATGTGCTTATTAGGTTTAACCCATTGTTGTGGCCAATAATGATATTTTAAAGTACTGATTTTTGGCCTTCAGTATATTAGTTATCCTTCCTAGTTTTATACCATCCTTATATTTAATCATTGTGTTCTCATCCATGTCATTGATAAGATCATTGATCAAAGTCAAATACAATACCTGCAAGTCATCACTCAAGACCTCCATTAATCAGCATTCTCTGGGATGTTCAGTTAGCTATTAATCCAGTCTACTGTTACCTAGTGTGCATTCTCCAGTTCATCCACAAACATCAGGAAACTTTGTCAAATATATTACTGATTAAGGTATACTATGTTTGCAAGAATCCCCTGACTTACCAAGCTAGTAACCCAAACAAGAAAGGGAATTACTTGCTCTTTGTGAATCCTAGCGATAATTTTTTTCTCTTCTGGGTATTCATAAATAATATGTGTCCATTTAGACTTAATTATACAGAATGAGACTTTCTGTGATCCATTCTAATTCTAGGCACTTAATATCTGCTTACTATTTACTTACTTATTGACTGATATACCACAGCTATGAAATTAAAGTAGCAAATAGCATAGAGCTCTTCAATACTCCACTTAAGCAGCCTTGATTCCCTAGCAAATTTTCACCAGTGTTTGTAAGAAACTTTTATTGAGCATCTGTTGTGCTTCATATGTTGTGCCAAGTTTAAAAATTATCTTTACCTTTAAGAAACTCAGTCTAAGAGCTGAAACTGTCTTATAAACAATTAATTATAGTATAATATATTCCATTAGAATAGAGATCTATATAGAGAATATATTATAAAAATCATGAATATGCATTCAATGTGGGAAAAACCTGAGGCTATGGCTTGTTCTTTCTGGAATCTTGATTCAAATGTATTAATTTTTCAAAGCCTCAGTTTTCTCACTGAAAAATGGGAACAAGAGTATACACTATTTCCTATGGATTGTTTGTGGTTTAAATAAAATCATTCCAGTACCTGGTTCAATAAATGTTGATTATAACTATTTAGGAAGGTTATTATACTATATATTGTTGGACTATATTATATATTATTAAGCTATGTATTCATAAGTTTATTGAACTAAATATAACTATTTAGAAAAATTATTGACCTTAAAGTCATGGGTTTATTAACCTTTTAGATTCCATCTGTTCCATGGATACATGGTTAATGATTTATTCCTAATTCTAACCCATACTCCTGCTGGTATATTTCAATCATCAGAAACAAGAGGTAGAAACAGAAAAGAAAACTAAAGGACAAAAGGCAAGAAAACTAGCTCAGATTCTTTTAGATCAATCATATCATGTGCATAAGTGAAGAGCAGAGTTGTTACACACCTACTTTTTCAATATCTTGTTAAAAACCATAACTCATAAGATTGTCATCAGAACTAATACTTTCTTCCTGAAATGTCAATTGAATGTCCATTTGGTTCAGAGTCGAGCCCAACACTTGTCCACAGAATGTACTAGCTGAATTTTTATGGGCCTCAGAAGAGCTGTCAATAACAACAATGTGTCAAGTCAGATCCTGTTTGGCTGTAAACAATGGAGAACCCAACTGATACATTTGTCTTACCCTTTAAGGAATTTAGGTGGCCCCGACTTCATAAAGTGGCCTCTTTTCATCTTCCTCCTTTGCTGCCCCTGTGGTTAGGCCTCTTCTCCATGTTGCATCATGATTCTAAGATGGATCATGAAGCCCTAGGCTTCCTATCCATTTTCCAAGGAGAAAGGAGCAAGTAGCCAATGGAATGTGTCAGTCAGGTTTATCCCTTTGAAAAGATTTCCCAGAAGACCTCAACAACTTCTTACTGGCAAAACTGTATTTAAAAATCTCTGCCAGTTGTAAAAAGGTATTGAGAAATAGTAATAGTATTTCATCTTTCCAGTAAACAAAGGCAAAGGAGAAATGAGTTTCAAACGGCTTTTAGGGAGTCACTCCACAAGCGGATTGCCTCTAGATGACTTTTTTTTTTTTAACTACCCTTTAATAATGGAAAAGGTATAGATTAATGCTACATAGCATTCTGTTTTAATATATTCTTATTAAATCCCTATGGGAAGCTATTCTTATTATGTTGACTCTCTTTTATAGCTGAGATAGAAATATTTCAATCTGAATAACTTCTAGTATCATTTAAGTAAAACAGGTGGGAGGACATAACATTCTTAGTTTTCATGACCACTGAAAAAGTATGTTTGGGGAAATTCTAAGTTAAGAGTGATGAAGTATTAAAAAAATGTTAACAGGAAAGCTTCATACCCAAGTGTGAACATCTGGCTGTGAACATACCTTGTGCCACGGGGGCAATGCAGGATGATTGGTATCTCGTTTCTTGATTTCAGAGATTTGGCATTTCATTGAGCCTCAGCTTTGTCATGCACAGCGCATACCTTTATTGGTGTTTGTCCTCAATTTCTTTCTCTACTGATTTTTCTGGTAATTTTACTTTAGTTTTTTTTTAGAAGCTTTGCCCGCACTTCTGACTCACAGCTTAATGAGGCTGCGTGTAGAGACTTGAACAGTGTATACAGTAGATTACTTGGAGATGTGTTTTTTAGTTTCTACAAACAGAGCCAAAGTGATCTCATTTCAATTTGGGAATCCCAGTGATAAGCGGCATTTCCACAGAGAGTTTAAATTCATCAGTTGAACAAAGCAATCAGATTTTTTTCTTAGAACATATTACCATTAATTTTTAAGTGACTTTTAAACAATAATGAGATATCTCTTAATGAAAAAATCTCTATGACCAGATAAGTGCTAATAGTAACCGATATACCATTAACTCTACTTTCCTCCATCCCCTCTCTTTAAAACTTGATGTTCTCATTAACTTTTTTTTTTCCATCTTCTGAGAGCCCTACTCTTGGGACTATGCTAGACTTACATCTGCCTAAGTTGTCAACTTCCAGGGGTGACAAATGTAGACAACCTTCTCTTTTATTATACATGAGCTAGGCAAGGAGGGTTGGTATTCAGTGACCATCTATTTTCAAGACCTCCACCCCACTACCGTCCTCAGTCACTGGCAGTAAGTGAGCATGCTTGAGGAATGCTTGCCAAAGGGTTACTGTAATTTCTTAAAGCTGTCATTTAAGCATTGACTTGACTGTTTTTCCAACAAATGCCCTGATCCTTAGGACATATTCATCTAACTTATCCTGTTTACTAAGAGGAGATGGGAGGGTGTGTACAGAATTTATTTAAGCGTGTAAAATGAAGAGATTATAGCAGTCTTCTGCCTCCTAGAGGGATGCAGCTGATATTTTGGGAATAGTAATGGTGATATGCTATGATAAGGGCAAGCCAAAGATGCTATAGGAGCACAAGAGAGGGCCACTGAATACAGATCTGGGGGGTTAAAGAAGGTTACTTAAGGGAATCTATACTATGGCCTAAAGAACAAGTAGAAATTAGTTGAGTGAGAAGAACATGGTTATGGCCCACAGAGAAAACAGGGTGCATTTAGGGAACAGTAGAAGAGCTGCAGTGTGGTGTGTGAATTAGGGCCAGCTGGAGGAAAAAGATGAAGGTCAACACAGGCCATATTGTTAAACGTCATATAATGAAACATAAAGCATCTAGACTCAAGTGCAAAAGCAACAGGGAACCTTTGAAATAGAGATGGCATGTTCAGATTTATGCTTTAGAAAGATAACAAAAAATCATATAGAGCAAGTATGTATTTTGCAAATAAGAAACTGGTGGCTCAGAGAAATTAAGAAACTTACCTGTGGTGACACATGTAATAAGTTGGCAGAGCTAGGATTCCAACCCAGATCTAACTCCAAAACCCAAGCATGAGCTTCCTACTGTGCTAGGGTTTCTCAAACTGTAGGTTGTAATGTGTATCTTGAAATAATTTGATGGAATCAACCAGCATTTTTTTTAAAGGAAATAGGATAGAAAGGAATAGAAAAGATTATTGCATAGATTACAGTAAGTATAAGAATTATTTTATAATTTAAGTTATATATGTATGTAAAATGTATATATGTGCATATGTATACAGGGTATGCATGTAGCTGAGTACTGGGACATAAAGCAAAATGCACTTCTCACTGCAGATCGCAGTAAACACGTTCAAAGCCAATAAGCGTGTGCAAAGAGCTTGCATGTTACTCCTACCTGCCAGGCATTTCTCCCTCCCTCCTACATTCATTCATTCATTCATTCATTCATTCCATTAAAAATATTAGATGCCTGTTGTGTGCAAAGCACCCTGCACAAGGCTATGGAGGTACAAAAACATATCAGAAGCCTTGGGCTTTGACCTACTTCTTTGTAGTAGTTGTAGGTTTGTGTTGATCTACCACACTTATTCCAGGCCTCTTGTGACCTGTGGTTTGCATTAATCTATTAGGCTAAGCCACATACCTTTTCATTACACAATCTTGGCCAATGCTAAAGGCAGATTCCAAAGTGCCCTCTTTATAATTTCTGTATTTAATGCAATGCATAATCAAGAGTAGGCCATTGTTAGGTCAGTTGCTTTCCTGTATTTATCTTTTCAAACAATAAATAATCAGTGAGATGAGAAAGGGCAATAGAAGATAGTTTCAATGTTAGTACTCATAAATATCCAACATCTTAAAGATGTGTTTTAATATTTATATGCTGTGGACTACCCACCCCTCTGGAGAGCTAACTGAGGATTGATATGAACCCATACAGAAATAGAATTCAATATCCATTGTTTTGCACAGACATTCAATCGATCCTGAGCAAGCATTCTTGATTCTCTCAAACTTGGCCATTACTCAGCCTCTGACTTTCCAAATTACCAAGACCTCTCAGCACAAGACTAGGAGGTGATATTTTCTTCAGTACAAGCACAGTGGATTTTGTATGTCAAGGTCTGTACATGGCTGAGGCCCACACCATGCCCACCCTTAGAGCAAAGCCTGACTGGGTATCCTTATACCATTCCCTCTACTGATTACCTTCTCTCTGGCTTAGTTTCCTCATCTATAAAATGAGCATAATCATAGTATTTATAAAAGACTGTTTAATAAACACCATTTAAGATTAATATTATTTATGTGATATCTGGGCATTTACACCATTCTACCATTAAGATTACTACTGATCCTCTAGGAGTGAATTGAAGCTGCATGGAGAATTCCAAAATGTTATTTCTCCACTTAGATTTTTTTTCAGTTTGGATGAACAGTTCTTACCAACGTGACCTCGTATATTTTTATTTTCTTTACTCATAACCAAATACTTATTATACATAGCCATATTTGTATATAGTTATAATTACTTTTTTAACTCTTTATTTTGAAATTTTTATAAAGCCACAGGAAGTTGCCATTATAGGACAGAGTAGACCCTTATACTTGTCACTCAGTTTTCTCCAGTGGTTACATCTTACATAATTATAGTACAATATGATAACCAAGAATTTGGCATTGGTACAATGTATGTATATAGTTCTGTGACATTTTAGCACATATGTAACCACTGCTGCCATCAAGATACAGAACTAACTCATCACCACAAAGATATCCCTCATGCTACCTCTTTATAATTATACACTCTTCCACCCACCTTCCCCAACCCCTGTTTCCAATTTCTATAAT
Source organism: Pteropus medius (assembly GCF_902729225.1). Taxonomy (NCBI): domain Eukaryota; kingdom Metazoa; phylum Chordata; class Mammalia; order Chiroptera; family Pteropodidae; genus Pteropus; species Pteropus medius. The sequence goes on from NW_024351729.1 coordinate 13,025,807, forward strand.
TCTATTATTTCTAGAATGTTACATAAATGGAATCAATATGTGATCTTTCTTATACAATATAATGCCCTCATTCTGCAGCCAAGTTGTTGTGGGTATCAATAGTTCATTCATTTTTATGGCTGAGTAGTAGTAGTAGTCCATAAATGCACTACAAAACCTATTGTGGGACATTTCAGTTATTTCCAGTATGGGCTATTACAAATAGAGCTTCTATGAATTATCATCTATAGATTTTTGTGTGAACATAACTTTTCATTCTTTCCTCTCTATAAGTTTCTATCTTTATTTCCTTTTCTTGTCTTATAATACTTATGACACCTAGGACTTCCAGGACTTTGTTAAATAGAAATAGTGAAAGTAAACACCCTTGACTTGTTCCTGACCTTAGGGCAAAGAATTCTCTCTTTCACCATTGAGTATAATGTTAGCTATATGTTTCTTTGCAGACCTATCTTTATCAAGTTGAGAAAATTCTCTTTAATTCCTAGTTCTCTGAGAGTTTTTATCATAAACATGTGTTGAGTTTTGTCAAATGCTTTTTCTGCTTTAATCGATATGATCTTGTAACTCTTTTTCTCCAGCCTGTTTGGGTTACATTTACTGTTTTTCAAACCAGCCTTACATCCTGGAATAAAATCCATTTGATCACAGTGTATAATTCTTTTCATATATTACTTAATATTATTTGCTAATATTTTTTATAAGAACTTTTGCATCTATATTCGTGAAGGATATTGGTCTGTAGCTTGGGGGTTTTGGGGGTTTTTTTGTTTTGTTTTGTTTTGTTTCAGTTTTTGTAGTCTCCTTCAGTTTGGTATCACTGGCTTCATAGAATGGGTAGGAAAGTGTTATCCTCTCTTCTTTTTCTGCAAGAAATTATATAGAAATGGTATGAGTTTTAAACATTTGGTAAAATTCTCCATCAAAACCATCTGGGCCTAGAGATTCTTTTTTGGAAGGTTTTTAATTACAAAGTCAATGTCCTTAATAATTATAAGACTATTCAAATTATATTATATTGTATGATTTGTAGTAGTTTTTTCTTTTCTAGGAGTTGACTCCTTTCGTCTAAGTTGTCAAATTTATGTGTGTTGAATTGTTTGTAGTATTCTCTTATTATTCTATTGATAGAATATTTCCTTACTGAAAAAACAGAGTCTATAGTAATATCCTCTGTTTTATTCCTAGTACTTGTAATTTGTGTCTTCTTGTTTTATTCTTTGTTGTATTGGAGGTTTGTTTATTTTACTGAGCTTTTTCAAAGGACCAGCTATTTTGTTTTATTAATTTACTGTTTTTCTGTTTCAAATTTCATTGATTTCTGCTCTTTATTATTTTCTTCTGTTTATTTTTTTCTCTCCTTTTTCTAGTTTCTTCAAGCAAAAATTTAGATTTATTTGAAACTCTCTTCTTTTCTAATATAAGCATTTAATGTTATGAATTTTCCTGTCAGCACTGCTTTAGTTGTATCCCACAAATTTTAACAAGTTGCATCTTCATTCTCATTCAGTTCATTATATTTCTGATTTTACGTTGAAACTTCCTCTTTGACTGATGGATTATTTAGAAGTATGTTGTTTAGTTTCCAACTATTGAGAGATTTTCCTTTTATCCTTCTGATGTTGATTTATAGTTATATTCCATTGTGGTCGGAGTACGTACTCTGTAGATTTTTTGATTTTCTGTTTTAAAGTTAAAATAGCCTCTTATAATTGTGGATTTATCTGTTTCTTCTTTTAGTCTTGTCAGTTTCTGCTTTTGCATTTTGAAGTTTGTTATTAGGTTCATACGAATTTAGGATTATCATATATTCCTGGAGGATTAACCCGTCTATCACTATGACTCATCACACTTGTTTCTAATAATAATTACCGCATTAAAGTCTACTTTGTCTGATATTGATATAGTTAAACCATTTTTCTTTTGCTTTATTTTTTTAATATTTTTTTTAATCCTTTTTCTTGCAATATTTCTGGACCCTTATATTTAAAGCACGTCTTTTGTAATAGACATGTAGCTAGGTTTGGTTTGGTTTTTGTATCCAGTCAGACAATATCCATATTTTAATTATAATGGTATGTTTACATCTAATGATACTACAGATATAATTTGATTTAAACTTCTTTCCTACTCTCCATTTTGTACCTGTTCTTCCCAGTCTACATTTATTCTCTCTTTTCTTGCCTTTTTAAAGATTATTTATTAAGTATTTTGTATAATTTATTTTACACCCTTTCTGAGTTTGTATATATTCTTTTACTCTTTTAGTACCTTCAGTACTCAGGAGATGATAACAAACATTCTTGATTTATTGTAGTCAAAGACAAATTAATGTTTTTATCATTTTCTGAACAATGCATGGAACTTGGAACACTGTAACTACATTTAATCCCTCCTATGTTTAGTCTATTTTCTTTATGTATTTTAAATCTACATATATTTTAAACCCTGCAATACAGTGTAATGATTGTTCTAGACGGTAATTACTCACTTATTTTAAGTATTTCTATTTCTCTTTATTTTTTTTTAAATAATTTTGCTTCCATCTAGGATAATATTCCTTTTTTCCCTTTATAACTTTCTATGGTATTTCTTGTAATGTGGCAAATTCTCTCAGTTTTTATTTGTTTTAAATGTTTTTATTTAATCTTTATTTTTTAAGTATATTTTCTTTGCGTATATAGTTATCAGATTTTTTCCTCTTAACATTTTTAAGATATTTCATTGTTTTCTAGTTTTCAATGGCATCAGAGTCTGTCGTCAGAGTACTGTTACTCCTTTGAAAATAATGTATCTTTTTTTCATTGATTGCTTTAACATTTTTCTCTGTCTTTGGTTTTAACAGCTTAATTTTCTGGGTGTGTGTGTGTGTGTGTGTGTGTGTGTGTGTGTGTGTGAACATTTTGTGTGTGGTGTTATGTTTCAACTGTATTAAGATTTGTACAGCTTTTTAAATCTGTAGTTTAATGTCCATCGATTTTGGAAAATTCTCAGCTGATGTCTCTTCAAATATTTCTTCTGTCTCATTTTCATTCTCTCTTTTCCTTCTGAGACAACAACGACACAAAAATATTAGACCTTTTTATACATGTATATGTTCTTTGCTCTCTGTTCTGTGCTTTTATGTTTTTTCTGTGATTTAGTTTGGTTATTTTTTAATGCCCTGTCTTTTAGTTTACTAATCTTGCCTTCTGCTCTGTCCAGTCTTCTATTAAATCCATCTGTTAAGCTCTTAATTTTATTGTAATTTTCAGATTTGAGTGTCCGTTTCTTTTACCCCAAGATTCTACCTTTCTGATGAAATTATCTATCTTACCATCTTTATTCTTGACTATATTAACTACAGTTACTTTAAGAAGCATGTCTAATAATGTAAATATCTGTATTAGCTGTGAGTTGATTTGTATTGTTTGGTTTTCCACTTGGTTTTCCGGTCATTTGTTCCTATTTCTTCGTACTTGTTGATCAGATGCTAGACATACTGCTTGGAAAATTGTAGAAATAATCCCAGGCTTATGTTTTCTTTCTCCAGAGAGGATTTATTTTTGCTTTCTGACAGGCAGTTAGAGTAGGGACATATTGCCTTAATCCAGTCTTGGATTCAGGTGTTGGAAGCTGGGTTTTAATTGTTGTAAGGATAGTCTGTTTGTAGTCTACACATACTCCTGAAGTATGGTCTTTCTATGATTCTAACTGGAAATCTGGGCTGTTTACCAGGCCCATCTTTTTTACTTTCTTAGCAGACCATGAACCCTAATTACTCTTTGCAATCCTATGAGAATGTGAGACTGTTCACTCAATCTGCAAGTCTCTTAGCCACTAAACTCTGCTCATTTTTTTTCTTTTTGGCATTTGATGCCGTGCCACTTAAAAATTTGCAAATAACTTGCAAAGAAAAGTGCCACAGAATACTACGTTCATGTGAATGTGCTTACTACCTACTTTTTAGAAATCAATCTTGGCCCCTCAAGTTCTGGCTGCTTTCACAGCTCTCAAAAAAAAAACTCTAAGCAGTTTTTTTTTTTTTTCTAGTTTATTTTGTTGTTCTGGTCACCCTTTTTTAATGTGAAGTGTTGATAACATCAATTTATAGTGAATAAATTGTGTTGTCAGAGGATTAAAAGTACTAATAAATATGAAAGCCACATGTATAGTGCCTGGTACTTAGTAGACACTCATAAACGATTTGAAATTTGAATCTAAATATATACTGATTTTAGAAAAGTTGTAGAAAAGATTGGTCATTTTCACGTTGATCTTTCTCGCTGAGGCCCACAGAACAGCATACATTCTCATGCTCTTGTGTTGGTCTCACGAACTTGACATGAGCGACATTTTTAAAGGCTACTTCTCCCTACCTTGCTCTCACTCAGAAACCCTGGAGGCCATCTTCACAAATTCAGTGACCACATTTAGCAGGTGGGAGGACAGGTTTCCTTTTCTTACAGCTCATGTCTCAGTGTTCTTCCATAGTGAATAACTAATCTGGTAGTACTCAACTTCAGCCCTTTCTCTCATTGTCTGTTTTCCTGTGTTCAGCCACAGCTTCTGCTCACTGCAGCTTTGTTCCAGTATTTTTCTTCTGGCAGTGAGGCCAGTGTTGGTGAAAGCTGACAAGTATCTCATGAATTGGTTCGTCTGAGTACTTATATGAGCGAAGACTAAGAAATGCCAAGAAAGAGAAGCAGAACTAGATCTAAGTATTGCAGAAATTCAGGACATTATAGTACCAAAAAGCTGTACATACTTAATTTCAGTTTAAAGTCTGGGAAACAATTTTTATGAGTGTGTGTAATTCCTAAGTCTCAAAACTAAATAATTACAAAACAAAAAATGTAAAGCAGTAGACTTCAATAGTAATTTTCAGACCGTTTGAGTCTATATGCAGTTTTAAAGAGGTTTAGTTCATAGATTTTCTTTCGGGTCGTTTATTTCTGAGAGAGAATTTCTCCAAACTTAGTTATATCAAATGAAATATTTCCAGAATCTGCTCAGATGTGGGTTTTAAGATCCAGAAGCATAGTATTTACAAGAATTTTCAAGACTAAGGGTGCATAGTGATGATGAAAGCTAATAATAGTATACATTAAATACATAATATATGCCCAGTATTGAGATATTTTATATCGCATTGCCTCTTGAGCAGTATTTAACTATCTATTTATTACTATCCTTGAGATATCATCTGTCTCCTGGTAGTTAATAGCATGGAATTTGAAGTTAGCCATAAATCCTAGGTATAAATCCTAATATCACTCTGTGGTCTTTGGACATAGTATGTAATATCTTTGAGCCTCTCTTTCATCACTTTTAAGGTGAAGATGACACCATGTCTCTTAGAATTCTTGGAGACTTGAAGAGTTCATGCGTGTCACATCTGTAGCACAGTGACTGGCTCATGTTGAGTGCACAGTGAATTTAGCCATTAGTTTTTTCTCACTTTTCTTACCACTGTTGGTTAGGATACCCTTCAGTAGACCAGTCAGGCAGAGAACATAGCAAATAGAAAGATCTAAAAATATGAAAAGAGAGGATTACAGGCACCACTGATGATGTATCCAGAATCTACTAAACTCCCAGGCTAGAGCTTAGGAAAAATAGTTCTTTAACACTCATCTGAATTCCATAAAAATTTTCAAATTAAATCCCCATTCATTCAATAAATAGATTTGGACATAGTTCATACTGTCATGGAACTTAAGATCTACTGGAAGAGATAAATATTAAATATTTAATTCTAATCACCAAGGAAAAATACTGGGTGCTGTAAACATATTTGACATTATGAAGAATCAAGGAAGGATTAACTGAGAAAGTGACATTTAAGTTGAGACTTGAAGTGTGAGTAGTTAGTCAAGAGAAATTTGGTGGTAAAAGTGGCAAAGAAAAGGCATTTCAAGCAGAAGAGTAGCATGGGAGAAAGCCCTGATGTGGAAAGGAGCTTGGCATATGTCAGGAAGTGAAAGAACAAAGAACAGAGGTTAGTAATCAGATACGTTTACGTCTGCATGGCACCTTCCTTTCTTCCTTTGGACCAAAAAGTATGCCCTACCATAGAGGTTCCCCATTTTCTCCAGAACCACATCTCAGCATACCCACTAGTCTCAGTCTGTCCAGAGATATGTACTTCCTAGCTTCCAGAGATCTAACCCATTTCCCATCTCTTCACTCATTCTCAGGGGCTATTAATAAGATTCCTTATTAATCTGATAAAGGTATGCTTCTGTAGTTAAAGGCCAACCTTTAATGATAGAAGGTAGTGGTTCTCAGACTTGAACTTGCATCAGATCACCTGGAGGCTTGTTAAACTACAGATCTGGGCTCCGCCCACAGAGTAGACTTAGTAGATCTGGGATGAGTCCTAAAAATTACATTTCTATCAAGTTGCCTGGTGATGCTGATGCTATTGGCCAGGATTTCATACTTGGTGAATCACTAGTTTAAGGTGTCTTTCTTCTTTCATCCGCTTAATAATCACCATTAGTTCCTTGACTCAAAGAAAAATGCTTAGGAAGCATTTCCCAAAGGAAAAAATACTAAAATCAAAACTAAACTTTGTGGATAACTGCCACACTTGCTTAACTTGCTTGTACCTTTTTGTTGGCAAGACTTACCTTAAATATCTGCATCATAATGCTTATCACATAGTAGGTACCCAGTGGATGTTTATTAAATGCATTGAATCAGTGAATGAATCTAGATCAGTGGGTTTTTTACATTTTTCTTTGGAAAGCTCTCGTGATTCCTTTCAGTCTGAAAGGCCTTCTAAGAGAATAAATTATTGTCATTCTCTTGGAGTACAGTTTCAGAAATTGCATAGTCAAGATATGCTTGTATTTTAAGTACTTACTTGGATTAAAAACTGAATTGCTAACAGGATTACAAAATGCCAAGTTTACTGAGACTCAAATTGTTTATGCGCGTGTTTGGTTATGCTCTTTCGTCAATCAGTACATTTCTGTTTCTAATTACAGTCTTAATGTTTTAGTGGGTTTTTATTTTTTACACCTGCATATGAATTCTCAGTCAAAACCAACTTCAGTAATTTGCACAGATATAACTAAAACAAGGCTCATCACCACCAATGTGTCATCTACACTACATATCTAATGAATTCAGAGGTGCTGTACCTCAATTCACATTGTGATTCAGAAAATGGTCTGCTATTTTTTTCATTTTCACTCCAACAGTGTTGAAAAACATTTTTAATGAACACTCTAACAATTTTTCATGTTCCAAGAGCACAGAATTTTAGTGGATGATGCAACCTAATTTTCATTTGTGATTCTTCATTTACGTTTGTCCTTGGAATCTCTGTATTTGGATGAAAGAAAAAGAAAAATGCCCAAGATTACCATAATTCTCCAAAATATAATGTGTATAACCTGGAAGTATATTACTGCCACCAATCAAATTGATTACAGACTCATAATCTAGTCCCTGACATTTGGAGCTTGTTTTGATGGGAGCCATCCATCCAGTCTCAGATATAACCCAGGCACTGACTCATGGGTCTAAGCCTTCCATGTACTGTGATGAACCAACCTGAAAAATTCTATACCCAGTTTTTAGCTTAGACCTTGACCCTAGCTGACACCTGTAAAATTGCAAGTGACTTTTTTGCAGTCTGTAATAATCAGAGTTCTAGTTAGAGAAAATCATTTCATCATCAGCTGACAATTTTTTTTTTTTTGCCCTTAATATCTTTCCCTGCCCCCTTATTTGGTTTGAATTGACTCACCTAATTGACTCACCTAATTAGAAAAAAGGATATGCTGCTAGATTTGTCACTTCTGAATGCCCAGAGTTAAAAAATATCTTGGAGATGACATTTCTTACTCTTCTTTAAACATAAAAGTTGGAGAATTTGAACAATTGATCCAAACTATCATTGCAAGTGTGCACTCATTTAGGGGAACTCAACTGAGATGAAGACCATTCCCACACATGTATCACCTTTGGGCATTCAGAGTAGCTGTGGCCTGGCCAGGCACTGCCTTTAGGCCCTTCAAAAGGCAGCAGAATGATGTTAGTGTTAACATTTCACTGTGCATTGATTCTTAAATTTAAAAAAAAAAAAAAAACTGTCATTTAATTTTAAATGCTAATATGCATATGGTTAATTAAGAAGCCAAAATTGGCTATAAGCTTGGTGAGCTCTAAGAACAGGGAGAGAGCGATCATTACGCTTCTGCTCATGGTTAGCTATTTGTGAACCAGCTGATAATGTGCAAAATTAAGATTTCGTAAGTGGCATTTTAAATGAATGGTTAATGGCTGAAGATTAATTAAACAGTCAGAGTTGCTGAAGAAAAGCTGTTAAAAATTATGTTTATAGGCCAGTCACTTGAATGCTGAACTGAAATCCTGATAGATTGTGGCCTTTCCCTTAACCAAGAGAGCATTTTAATGAAGCCAAGTCTTCCTGAGGAGGGAAACCCACCCTTCTCACACACTATGCAGCCGTGCATGGCAAGAGCCTCAGGGACCTTCCTTTGGAGTAAAAGCTGCCACAGAGGAAAATGGGCTAGAAAAGCTGCCACAAAGGAAAATGGGCTAGAAAAGTGTTTTATTGAAGGTCTTCACTAAAGCATTCATCCCAGGTAGCCAGGCATATTTTACTTCCTTCCTGCTGCTGCATAATTCTGAGTTAGAGTAGACAGAACCCATGGGGTTGCTACTCTGTAATTCTGTAAGAGAGATAAGGAATTGCAGTATATTGTTTTCAACCTGTACTGGATACTTCCTTAAGTCTGAAACTGCTCGCCCTCTTGGTGATGGAAACTGGATTTTGTGCATCTGGCTCTACCATAGGTTCCTAAGTGAAAGGTTTGCCATGGGCATAGGAGGTGCTCTAAAAATATTTTTTGAATTCATTTGTCATAGCTCAACTCAGTATAAATATTGAATAAATAAATGAGTGAATGAGCTATCTAAAAGGTGGACAGTAGAAAATCAATCGCTCTTTTAAATCCTTTCCATCCATCCAACTAAATGGTCACCCCTGTCCTGCACCAGGTATTAACATGTGGCTGTGCAATGACAGTATCCCAGCCTCAGGGATCTCATAGTCTAGTGGAGGCGACACAGACATGTCAACAACTAATTCACTGTCATGCTGAGTACAGATAAAGTGGCCAAGGAGGAGAGTTAGAAATCTCAAGGTGAGGGTAGAGGACAGTCAGGAGTGTATTTTCCTATAAATTGCAAGGAAATTAATTCTGCCTATTAAAAAAATATTATTGTGTGTGTGTGTGTGTGTGTGTGTGTATTTTTTTAGTTCATTCAGTTCAGTTCCCTGCTTCCAGGCAGAAGATCCAAACCACACAGGCCAGACAGTTACATCTCTTGTTTAAAAGTTCCCTAGAGATGGGAAACCTGCAGCTTCCCTTGGTATCCTGTTTCAGGGTTTAATCACCCTTCTAATCAAGAAGTTAATCCTTTTTTCTCTTCTTTAGCCTTCTTTGGGTTGGTGGAACCTGTGCAATACCCATGAAAGCCCTTGGAAACCTTGAGAAGTTAATTAGCCAATACTGCTCTAGGTTCCACAGTGTGCCTCATAACGGTAAGGCTCTGTACCTGCGCTGCAGTAATACTAGGATTTTGTTACATCTAAGTCAAAATAGTTTTCCTCCTGGTCTAAAGAGAAAGAGAGTAATTTGATATTTTAGCATGTTTAAAAGAAGTTGTTTTATTACATTTTTATCTACATATTTAGTTAAATACAATTGAAGTTTGACCTAATGTCATCTAACTCAGAAACCAAATTGCACTGTTTGATAAGAAACACAATTCAGGATTGTTAATAATAATAGCCAACACTAAACATTATTGAGAATTTATCATAGCTAGGCACTGTGCTAATTGTTTTGAAGACATCATTTAATCCAACTGACCACCTGACCAGGTAGTACTATAACTATTCCCAAGGTACAAATGAGGAGCCTGAGTTGTAGAGAGGGTAAGGAGCCTATTGGATGTCATCGGGGGTGGGCCAGGGTTTGTACCTCGTTAGTCTGAATTCAGAGCCCAGACGCTTAACCACTGTGCTATGTTGACTATTGTATTTTTTTTTCCTGTCTCTAAAATTCTACTTCATTATGTGGACTCCTTTTTTCCCCCATGTGTATGAAGTCCAAATCTATAAACTTTCTTTATGAAAAGTAACAGCAATCTGCTGAATAATAGTCCCCAAGTCAGCGGCACCTCTTGCTGCAATTATGGGCAGTTGAGTGGCCAGTGCATTCTACTTTAAGAAAGGCAGCAAGCAGTGGCTTATTTTAGAAAACTGATTTAGAAAATTCAAAGCTTTTTCATTCTTGTGAAAATCGAATGATGCAAAAGGAAAGAAAATAGGTACTTCTGGAAGAAAACCTGCCCCATTGAAGGAATGGGGTAAAAACCTGTGTGCAGATGCCAGAAGCATCTGGGGAATAGTGATGTCCAATAATTGTAGCTAAAAGCTGCATTAATTGACCAGTGATGGATTGAAAGCTGCCTCCAACCAGGATCCCTAACATTCAGGTGCTCTTTTCATAAGCAGAATGAGAGGCAGGAGGTCACCTTCCATGGGGTTCTCCATACAGAAAGTAAGCAGCGTGACAGAGAAGTATACTTCTACAAAGGAAAAGCTTAGCTTTCCAAACCCCTGCATGCATATCACCTGGGGATCTTGTTAAAATGCAGATTTTGATTCAGAGGGCCAAGGTGGGGCCTGAGTTTCTGCATTTCTAACACGCTTCCTGGTGTGCTGTGATTAGCCAGGGTTAGACTAGAGTAAGGAGGTGCCTACTTGTTAGTGATTTTAAAAATCATTTTAAATAAATATTCAGCAAATCTTTTTATAATCTTCCAAAATTTCAGCTGTCATTTTTCTCAACTCAATGAGACGTTTGAGAAAGCTCATTCCTGTACACGCCAGAATATTTTTGGCACTGCTCTGGTTCTGTTTCCTGGAAGGGGGAATGTGGCCTTCTTTTTGTCTTGTATTGTAAATGCCGCTGCGTGCATCAGCATCTCTGCTTTGACCTCTCGCTGCACTCGGAGAAATCTCTTGCACCTTAGCAACATGCTCTGCCTCTACCGTTGAACAGACATAAATTTAAATTTATTTTCTCAAGTGCTATTAAAAACCTGCCAAGGCAAGTTTTAGTAATACAAATAAGTAATCCATTTTTCCCACCACATCCCATTCAATTAAAAGTCCAATTGGCTCTGTTTATTCCATCACTTCATCTAAAGCCAATTACATTAAACTTACCTAGTATCTGTGGCTTGGTATCATTTTAACTAAATACTAAATAAACCGAATACTAACTTCTTTGATAAAGGATATCATCTTCATTGAGCTGCATCTTAAATAAGGAAAAATGTTTCTAGTGTATCTTTTTTGATATTTTTGTTTGAATGCCAACATTTTATATTAAATTATTATTTTTCTTTTTTTTTTTTTTTTTTAGGTGAGGGAACCCTTGGTTGACCTCACAGATTGCTAGGACCTTGTCAGCTTACAATCCCTAATTTTTTATTTTTTACCTCTACAGCACCTGGTCTTCCTAGGTGGTCTCCCATCCAAGTACTAACCAGGCCCGATCCTGCTTAGCTTTTGAGATCAGACGGGATCTGGCTTGTTCAGGGTGGCATGGCTGTAGACTAAATTATTACTTTTCTTTTTTTGGACAGCAATCAGAAAAGCTGACAATACTAGAACCATTTGTAACTTAGTGAAAAGAGAGAAAACAAGAATTTTTCTGTGGGAGTTGGGCTACATATCAGTATATTTATTAATTTTGTGAATGACAATAAGTGGAAAGATGTTCTCAATTAACAAAACTTTCTTCTCTATGTGGGAAACAGTCAAAATTGAGAATGGAACCACTAGGCCCAGCTTGGTGTCAGGACAGTGAGGCCGACTGTAGTTTAGGACAGCTTTATCTAAAAGAAATACTATGTGAACCATATATGTAATTTTTAAATTTTTTAGTAGCCTAATTTTAAAAAGTAAAATTTATTGTATAATATATTTTATTTAACCTAATATATGCAAAATATAATTTCAATACACATTCAAAACAATTATTGTAGAGCTATTTTACATTCTTTTTTTTTTTTTCACAACAAAATCTTCAAGATCGGATGTGTATTTTACCCTTTACTGCATATCTCAGTTTGGGGTAGCTGCATTTCAAGCGTTCAGTAGCCACATGTGGCTATTGACTGCCATATTGGGCAGCACTGGAATCCCTTCTACATACTCCCAAAGGTGGCTGATGCTTCTTCACTTTGAAGTTTTCCAGATACTAGAGTCCAGGGTAATGTGAGGACCCTGTCATTTCCAGGTAGCTACCATGACAGAAAACTTTTCCTTATGTTAAACCCCAGACTGCTGCTAGACAAGTACCTTATCTCAAAGAGTTTATAGGCTAGGGTAAGAAAAAAGCCATGTAAACAACCCATTCCCACTCCCAGGGAACAGACAGATCTATCAGCCCTACATTTTTCATCTCTAGAGAGATGCACCCCACCTTAGGTGTTATCTGCTGCAGAGAGAGGTGACTTCAACATGGGCTGAGCTAGAACCCCAGTCTGTTCTTGCTTTTCCTGGAAGGAAGACAGAACCAATGACCTAGCTTGCCTTAATTCTACCTTAGACAGGAGAAGGAAGCCTGGCCTTCAGATAGGGACTATGTGTAGTCCCTTCATATAGAGTTTTGTCAATAGTTAACTCAAGAATATGTATAACTCATTACAAAAGTATAATACCAATGTGATTCTCACTTAACTATGAATCCTTCCTTCTTTACCAATAGGTATTCATTCTAACCAGGAATAGTGAAAGGCAATGCCTTAGACCAAAATCTTCTCTTTCCCTGGGTTACACTCTCATTCTTAGTGAACTGATCATTCTCTCAAGATGTCATGTTCCCTAAAAGTTATATGATAACAAACTTTGTCCTCACCTTTTTAATATCCATTTTTAATTACAAGCTTTTCTTGCCTACCATTGCTGTTACTTTGTGCCTGTGACATCTCAGTATGGAGACCCATTATCCACCTGGCTGCTCAAGCCAGAAATCTGGGTGTCCCTCTGGGTGCTTCTCCCTCCCTTAGCCACACATCCAGACTCTCCTAGGAAGATCCAGAGAGGATGGGTAGCTTTGGTGATCATGTGTGCACACTGCGTTTCCCCAACAAGGAAATGTTGGGTCTGCCATTCTTCAAACACTTCTTCAGGCCCATTGTGCTTTCCCTGTACCTGCTGCATCCATCTGGATGAGGCTCGGTTTGGGGCACTGCAATAACTGTGTTAAGGAACATCGCCCTTGCTCCCTATATGCATTGTCTTTTACAAATGACTCTTGAAATACAACCCTCTATTCCACCCCCTTCTAGCTAAAGCACTCTCTATCCTCCCAGCTTTCTTAGGACCCCAACCTTAGCTGCATCACCCAAGACCAAATGACCGCAGTGCCATTTTCCCCTGCGCCTGTTTTTGTGCCGGTCAAGTCCTATGTGTTATTCAGGATTTAGCCCAGACATTCTACCCCTCAGTGGTCCTCCCAAAACTTCCGTGTAGACCTGTACCACAGAAGATCGTGCATTGGCGTTAACTCGTACTTCTTTGTTTCCACTGTGAGATCTTGATGCAGGCACTGTGCTTTGTTTCCAGTCCCAGCACAGTTCCTGCAGCATCAGGTACTTGATTAATAGGATAGAATGAATGAATGGATGAATGAATGAATCCAAGTGGCTCCACTCTTAGCTGTATGACTTCAAGATCACACAGCTTTCTGGTCACATCCTTAGACTGGCCACCCTCCCAGGGGAATTGACTTGTCTGGGCTTCCGCTCAATACAGCCTCCCTCTCGTTGCTTCTTCCCTCTCATCTGCTCTGATTCTTGGGTTTCAGTGACCCTGCTGGTTTCTCCTGGTCCTTGGCTCTCACCACTGGGGCAACGTATCCTATTCCTGTTCTGTCAGGAAAAGAGTCCTAGCCAAGTACCTCTAGATGAAAGACTTCCCCAGACACGACGGGTCACCGTTTCCTCCATCTAGTCCCTGTTTCAAAAGCTTCCTAAGGGCACACGGTTGCGTTTACTATTGAGAAGCTACAGTCAGTCCGATCTGGCTGCTACACCAAGAGAGAAGGCTCTTCTTAGCAATTACATTTTGTAAATCTCTTTCCCACACCTAATATTTATCACTGACTCCTGTTGATAACCTCTAGTCACCTCTAACTTATATTCTAGAGAATTTTGCTTGCAATGAGCAGCTGAACTTACTGTCCTCTAGTTTTTCTAGCATTTGCTTTGGCCATTTAAAAAAAATTGACTATTATTTCCACACCTCTAGTGTCTGGACATATCTCCCATTATAAATAATTTCTCAATGGTACCATCTATCCTTTAAGCTCTTTCAAAACTCTGGATGTAATTTGTAAGTACTAGCAACCAGAATGCCTTTAAAGCATCCAGGATTGTGTATTTTCTCTCCCTGCCATGGTCCTTTCTTTTCTGCCTCTCTTCCACTTTCCCTTGATAGAGATGTCAGATGAGTCACTTAATGTCTCTGTGTGTCCTTCCTTATCTATAAAGTTGGGAGGGCGGTACTAAGTGATCTCAGCATTTCTTTCCAGCACCAAAATTATATGGTTCTGCCATTCTTTAATGGAAGCAAAATAAGAGTGCAGGTTGCTCTGCCTTTTCTCTGGTGCCGTTATTATGTCAAAGTATCTATTCCCAGCAGGGGCCTATCCTTTCTTATTTCTCTTCAAAGTAGCTTTAAACAATTAAATGAAAAATAAGTCTTTAATGTCATTATCATTTGTTCCGTAAGGCCCCTTAGCTCCCTTTGAGATTCGCTTCTCCCTGTTTCATACCTCTTCGCTGTCTTCTTTGTTAACCACAGTGCCCATAGAGCCACTCTCAGGCTCCCTCAGCTCACTCCTGCGGGAATGCTTCACCCTCACCCAAAATACAGGAATTAGAACATTAGTCTGAATCTCTTTAAACTCTCACACCGGAAATCTCTTTTGTCTGTCATCCAGGTGGTCCTGGCCTTGGATAATGAAAACTTGGGTTATGAGATTTGTAGAGGTTTTGGCAATAAAATCTCTCTCTCTCTCTCTCTCTCTCTCTCTCTTTCTCTCTCTCTCTCACACACATACACACACACACACACTTACACACATGCATGCAAATACATAATACACTGTGCTTTTTTGTCTTACTCTAATTTAATATCAAAATTTGTAATTATGCTATTATAATTAAATCTTTCATTCAATAATAATATCAAAACCTTTAAAAGAGAGGCAAGGACTATGGGATAAAGGAATACAGGCAAATCACTCAAAAATTTCAGGATGATCCCTGCTCCCACTTAAGTCCTCTGGCCCAGAATCTACTGAACACCTACCTATAAAGCTAATGAAGTTTCAAACAGATGCAGCTCCTGCCTTCTAGGAGTTTGTAGGATCCTTTGTAGGACAAGGCAGGGAATGTAATGTTTGGATCTATATTAAATAGCATGAAAAATTCTGTGGAATTTAAAATAGAATCATAGGACTCTTAAATTTCTTAGCACCTTGACCTATAATAGACGGGTAGGCATGAAAGTATTCCTTGAAACAAAGTCTGTTGTGATTTTTCAAGCCCAGAAATGATGTGTATCAGACATCAGAAGGGGGAAAATTGATCCTTGTAGTCTGATATTTGACAAATTGCAAGTTTATGTCCTTGCTCATACCCTTTAATTCAGAGACTGGAAGTGTTGTCCCCAGTTTTGTCTTTACAGGTGCATCCATGTTGATGTTTGTTGTTAAGGTGGGTTCCAAATACTAGGGGTGACCTGAAAAGTCTCAGAGTAAAGTTACCCAAATACATCTGTAGATCCACTAATAAAAACATGGTTTGTCATTTTACGTTCAGTTTTATGTAACCCACGCTAGATTTTCAAATTGATATATCCATATCTCTTTTTCTACAAACATGTTTTTCTTAAGTTAAAAGCATTGGCTTAAAAAATAAAACATTATCAGTGAAAGCCTGCTTTAACTTTCTACCATTAAAAATAGTGACATATGAGAAACTCACTAAAAATTTCTTTAACCATTAATTGAACAAAATGATAACATTCAAGGTAACCTATTGTATCGTCCATTTCCGTTCCAAATGAAATGAAACTCTCTTTTGATCGAGACTGTCACAGATAATTTCTGCACATAAAATACATCTTGGGACAGCTTTCAAATGGAGTTGTCAGTTTTTGTTTAGCCGGCAGGAGACTCTCCATTGTTGTCAAATCCTCTTTACAAAAGCATCACTAACCCAGTGATACATAGTCAGAGAAGAGGGGGTCCTCACTCAACCTACTTGGAACAAAAAGAGCAAGGTTGGTCTCTGTCAGCTCTCAATGCGTCTGAGGGTTCTTTTGTTAACTGGGCTTCTCTCTGGCCAGCAATGCTTTTATAGTCTTGGAATTAGATTTTTTTTTTTCTCCTGTGCTGGTTTTAGAAAGGTATAAATAGATTAATGCATAGTTTTATTCTCTAAAGGTGACACAGGATACGTAAACTGTAATTTGAGTTGTCTACTCAACTTATGAATTCATGGAAAGTTGAGAAAAACTAAGCCTTCTCTGAATTTACAGACACACACACAAACTTCTCTTTAGTGCCATTCAAAGTCGTCCTGGTTTTCTTAATATTGGAGCCAAGATGTACATGTTTTCAGGAACCAGTAAAATAACATAGGTGAAGTTTTGTAAGTTTCATTTTTTAGAGTACTTAGGGACCATCATATTCAGTTTATAACAGTAAATGTTTTGTAACATATATGTGGTAGGTATAAAATATATGATATGTTACCCCAATAAACTTAAATACATATACATATATATGATATAGTAATGTCGTAAAAGGGGGACTCAAAAAATTCTTTTGATTTCTGTGTTTGTCTCTCTCAAGACCCACTATGTTCCCAAGGAATAATAATTCTCTGTTCTTAACACTTATTTAATGCTTAATTCTCAGAAGCAGACACCAAGTAGGGCAGAACAGGATGCTGAAAAATGGTCTTTGCTCTCTGGTTCTGTAAAACACCATTTGAAACCTTGGATAGTCACCAACCTTGAGTATTTATCGTCAGCCAAATGAATAGAGAGAAGAAGGAGCTCTGGATGTCCCTGGCAGTCCTAGAATTCTATGGCTCTGAGAAGAGAGAAGGGAGAAAATGAGAATATGAGAGGTTGCATACAGGAAAAAGACAGGGACAGAAATGAAGAGAGAAATGGTAGTCAGCTGGATTAGAGGGGATGACAACTGATGACCAAAAAAATTAGAAAGTAAAAAGAATGACCAAAAATGAAAGTCGAAGTGGCCCATCAGAATCAGAACCTTGGCGTTTTACAAATGCCAGCAACTCCTTTAAGAAACTCATAAAATAGAGCTCTGTGTTGGGAAGTCTCCCATGGCA
The DNA here is from genome assembly GCF_902729225.1 of Pteropus medius. NCBI lineage: Eukaryota > Metazoa > Chordata > Mammalia > Chiroptera > Pteropodidae > Pteropus > Pteropus medius. Next base: position 13,043,282 of record NW_024351729.1, read on the forward strand.
GTTTTCTCACTGCATAATCCCCATGCAGTCTCCCACTTTGATCATCTCCCATGATCGTTTTCAACTGCCAAACCTCTCAAAACTCTTTTTCCAATTAATAAAAAGAGGACTGCTTTCATAAATTTAGCATATTACCTATTGTCGTATTCTACCTTTCAAACCACAGGTTAATTTTTCGTGGATCAGTTATGAAAAATACAAATGAACTTAAAAACCTATTTATGATTCAGAAAACCAACAAAGTAATGAGATTCTGTGTTATGGTAGCTGTCACATCTTGTCTTAGCCCTGTAGTGTCTAAATGTTGGCTTTCTTATTAAGCTCCATTAGAGTATTTTACAATACTGAATTGTTTATACGCCGCCGATTTTCTGCTGCCTGACAGTAGAGCACGCTTCACTCACTAATGTTGGTGATACCTTACATTATTAGTAAGAGCCAAAATGAAATTCAGCAGGAAAGTGGCATGCACTAAGTGAAATGCTTCTTTCCTATACATTTCCCAATGTATCATTTTGTGTACACATTTTTAAATTTACATTCAGTCTGCCATCTTATAAGTGGAGAAATATCCTTTTCTTCGTTAAGTGTAAATGACTCCTCCACTACCAAATTGCATTTTTGTAAACTTAATCTTCAACCCCTTATGTCCCCCGTGAAGTGCTCTTACTCTTTCTCACTACGTTAAATTTAAAGTAGCTGATATTTATAGCTTTCCTTATGGCTTACAAAGCACCTTCATGTCCACAGTCTCATTTTATCTTCACCACAACCTTTCTTCCTAATGAGGAAGATGAGGAAGCAAAATCTGAAAGAAGAGAAATCTTTCCCAGACCACCCAATTAACAAATACTGAATTTCTACCCTAGTCTAATTAGTTCTGGCTCCAATGCTATATATATCTTCTTTTTATGTTTTTGTTATTTAAAAATATACTTTTCTTATCTAAATTTTCTAAAAGTACTTTATGTTAACTTTAGCAACGAAAAGGCCAAAGCAGAAAACAAAAATCAAATTACCAATTATCCCAGAATCCAGAGTTGACCATCTTTAACATTTTAGAGTATTTCTTCCAGTCTTTTTTCTGTGTCTGTCATTGTATATAAAATTCGTGTGTGTGTGCTCATACATTTTTATATATATAATATTTATATACATATGTAAATTTTGATATCTTGCCTTTTTACCATTATATTGTGATCTTTAATGCCACTTAATCTTTCTAAAACCATCACTTTCATTGGTTATGTAAAACATCATTGTATAACTGTACATTAATTTATGTAATCTTTTTCTTAATGCTACACACTTAGGGTGTTTCAAAGTTTTCAGTGCTATAAATTACTCTTTGATAAGCACCTTTGTACATACATCTTGCTATACAGCTTGAATTATTTTCTTAAGATTTCTAAAAGGGAAACGATGCATCAAGGTGTTAAAATATATTGCCAACTATTTTGCATAAAAATTGAAGCAAATAATGCTTCTACCAGCAGTGTGTAAGAAAGCTCATTTCACCCCATACCTGACAACATTAAATATTATCTCTCTTTTTCTCCTTTTAATCTTTGCTAATTCGATCGGTAAAAATAGTACCTTAACATTTTGCTTTGAACTTCTTAGCTTACCAGTAAGGTTAAACATTTTTATGGAAGCTCATGCCTATTCCAAATTACCATTAGAAGTTTTCATTTTTCCTCAGCCCTGTTCTATTACCAGGAGGAATAGTTATTTGAATCAACCTCTGTTTCCTCCCTCAAAAAATCTATTTGGATTTATCAAGACGTATTTGGATGCAGGTTTTTATACCCCTCTTGACAAAAATGAGTGATTACATACCTGAATCTTTTATGTACTGAACTAAGCCACATCTATTTGGATCTTGTTTTAATCGACTCACCCTTACCCCTAACAAAACAGCATCGCTTTGAATAGGTAATATTAGAAAAATAAGACCCTCATAGTAGATAGTGAAAGAAATGTCACATCAGGGTCCGGACATTGCTATGACAACCCAGGCTTTATCTATCACTACTCCCATCAGCATGTGTTGCAGATGAAACCCCTTTGCAATGTTTAATCTGAGAATTTTAATATTAAATATATATTTGACATTGAAAGCTCCCACCTTATTTGCTATTGTCAGGCTTAGTTGATAGACAGCTAAGTCAGTCTCTTTTTATAGTCCATTTCTGAGATGAAACTATAAATTTTGAAGCTGGGCTTCATCATTGCAGAGAGAAAAGCTTTTCCAGTCTATTGTTGAAATATCACATTTTATAGGATTTATGAGTTCCAGATTCAGGAAGATCATTTGCCAAGCACTTAAAGCCGGTTTTGCTGCCCTTTGCTTTTCTTCCCCCTGCAAACATATATAGGGGGAAAAATCCATTAGAAAAGAAAAATTATGAAGAATTTACTTGATTCGATACAAATGTCAGCCTATGAAAGAAAAAGTCCTGAGCATTTACTATGAGAAGACTCAACCACACGAGGCTGCTCCTTCGTGATAGGCATACTGTTTGCTTCTGCAAATGAAGTGGCATCATATTTGTTTTGATATTAAATGAACGCCTCTGATTCAGAGCTGCGTTTTGAATTTATGCGTATAATACAAATCCTCTCCAATATCCTTTCAGGATTCGTTTTGAAATTCCATGATACAATGAGTTCTGTGACTTGGTCATATTCCATTTAGCTTGTTTTATTGCTGTTAATTTTACACAGGAAAATAGATTCTCTGAAACTTGTGATCACAGTAGCTGTCAAGTGGTCTAAAAGGAGGAAAACCACCAGACAGTGTCAGATTTATTAAGCGCTCTAGAAGTACAAAATTAATGCAGTTCTTTTTCTTTGAAAGGCTCAGTGTCCACAGGCTGGATTTATCCTAATGGACAAGAGGTAGAAGGAACAATTGTCAATTAGCTATCTCTTTAGCCAGACTACACGTTGTTAGAACGCATGTGGGGTGAGCCACCAGTGCACCTAGGCAGACCTCCAATTTGTTCATTTTGACTACAAATGACTTAATTTAACATTTTTCTAACAAATGCATTAGGTAGAATGGTGAAGTTTCCTTTTTTATTTTTTATTTTTTCTTAAAAGAATCACCAGTGAAAAACCATGTTAAGGAGGCTTCTCACTCCATTTGTTTTCAATCACTACCCTTAATGCATGAATTTCTGAGTAGCCTGTAACCCTTCCAAGCACTAAGCTACATCAGTGCATGTGGAATGGAAAGTTCTGATGCTGCATTGGACCTCTGTTTGGTTTGAAAATGTTTTATATGCACAGTATGATTATTCCTGCACTGGATCAACTGCCGGTGGTTTTTTGTTTTCTTTTGTTTTTTTTTATTATTATTATTATTTTTTTTTTAGCAGAAATGAATTTTGCATTATCCTCTCATAAAAGTTACAGAGTACGAAAGACTTTGAAAGTAAAGTTTTGGTTTTGGGTCCCACGTGAACCATTTTTATCTCCCTATCAGACCTAGTAATTATTTATCAAACTTATTAGCTGAAAAATGCATCTCCTAATCATGCCATTTGTTCCACGTCATTTCACGGTTACAGCATTAACCTTTTTTCCCTCAAAAATATTAACCTTCCACCTGTGTCTTCTGATGGTGCAATAAAAACTTGTTGCTTGTCCAGGACAATAGTGTTTTCATATTTCTTTTTACTTGTGGGTGGATTCCAAGTTGGTTCTATGCGAAGACATACTTCAAACAAAATTCAGTCACTGTATGTCTGGCCTTTTTTGTGTGTCAGATTGCAGGGTTTCAAGCCTTGACATGAAGCCCTGACATAGGACTTAGTCCTGAGCTCTGCAAAACATTTGCTTTTGTATTTTAACTGCATTTCCCCCTTTATACAACAAGGAATATGTTTCAGGTTATTACGTAATTAGTTATCTAAAATATTTTATGAGCGGATAAGCACATCGACTCTGAGTCTGGCTTGTATATTTTTACAGCAACTCTGTGAATATTCTCTTCAGTACAGAGTAGAGGATGTGTATGAGAACATAACTCCTGAATTTTTTATAGGTTCACTCCCTTTGCCATTCTAGCTGCTGTCTCCCACAAAATTTGAGTCATACCTCAACTGTGTGAATCCTCTTTTAATGTGCAGTTGCCCCAAAGTGTGCAGTTGTCAAATGTGTCTGAACATCTCGAGTGAAGAAATTAGAGGCATTGGTTTTAACAAAAGCAGTAAAATGGCTACAGCTGAAAAGCATCTTAGAGGTAAACAGACGTCTTCCCTTGTTGTCCAACTCTTGCTCAGTAAAAACAGTTTTAAAAGCACTAGATTTTAAGACTCTCTTTCTTGCTTTTGTGTCTAGGGAGGTCAGAGGAAGGAATTTGATTTTTATGGTCCCTAAGAGTTCAGTATAGAGCACTACGGTATGGGGCACAATATCCACCTTATCACCCTGAATCACCGTTGTTGACCTGTGAGTGTGTGCAAGGGGAGGAGTGTGAAACAGATGGAAAGGGAAACCGTGTGCATGAGAAGAGCTTTTTTGCTTTCTTAGAGGGAAGCTTCATAATTTTCTTCTCGAACCCTCACACAAAGGCCAGCACTTTAGATGAAGTAGACACTCAGTAAATCTTCTTGGCCATCGATGTCTGGTCTTCAACACCACGAATATCTCACTCAGGACTACACTTAGAGAGGAATGGAGAGCAAGGAGAGGTTTCACCTGGGCAGCCCCACTCCACCACAACCAACCCCCCACCAGGTCTCCACGGCCCTCAGGTTCTGCCACTTTCCCTTCTGGTGTCAACACTTGTCCACAAAGCATTAACTCACATGCAGATGAATGATGTCTGACAGAGATAGCCATCCAGCACCATCTGTATTTTTCTGGAGATCAAAGCCTCAGCTTAAACTAAGATTGAATTTCTGGCATCAGCCTGGAAGCAATGAGCAGGCACTAACGGCTCACCAGTCACTCTTTAAAAAACCTTACCTGTGTGTCATTCTTTTCTAGTCCTTAAGTCCCTTTACTGGGTCCGACTAGTTTCTCCTGAAAACATTAAGTGGAGCACTTCAGAAAAGGGGTTGTCGTGTTCTAAATTAACCTAGAGCATTGGGTTGAGTGGGTTTTCATGGTTTTCTACATCTTCTGCAGGACCGACTTCATAGGCATTGACTGTATCCCATTCCTAACATCATAGTCCATTCTGTTTTCTCCAGAGCTGGATTTGACTTAACAACAAGAAGAATGCTTTTGATTTTACCGGATATGGAATGTAATATTTCCATTTGGCAATTCTCCCTTTAGCCCTGCTCAAGATTTCACCTACCTTGGCAGAGTGCTAAAAAGTGATATGCTTCTTATTAGAAAACTTTATTAATCAGAATAGAGTGCTATTTGGCAGTTAGATCCTAATGAGGATGAGGAGCTAAATTCAATTCAAAGCTATAGGTCAGCAAATGGTGCCAGCCTTCCTTCTCTAAAGTGTTAGCTTAGTTTCTGGACGGTTTCACCTGGAAGTGTGCACACTATATCTAGTATGCAATAGCATAGAAAAGTTTTCCAAAAGCACCATTTCAGCACACATGTATTCCATGAGCATTAATATGCCAAGCGCATTGCCGCTTGGCTAGACAATTCTTACAGGGGTAGGTTACAGCAATTGCTGGCTGAAAACAGAAGGCCATGAAAACATGATGCAATGGAGAGAACTTCAAAAATGTGTAGACATTTCTTTAAATAATGAGCTATCCGTGCAATACCTAGGAATGGCAGAGTAGCTTGCACAAAACCATTAGGGATGTACTGGTAGAGTTCAGTTTATGAGCCTGGGAAGAAGTACAAAAAGCAAAGCATTCTCCAGGCGGCAGCCACTAAAGATGTTACCAAGTGCTTTTTGGCCCTATGCCCTCTTCCATACATGCCCCCGCAGCCATGCTCATACCCTCCCTCACCCTTACACAGAACCACTGTTTATTTCCTTTTCCTTCCCACTTCTCATTGCACACTTTCTAAAGTCACTTTCTTAAATCACTCAACTCCTACAAAAAACGTGTTTATTGAATACATCCTATGTGAGGGCACTATACTAAATTCTACAAAAGACACAAGAATGATTAAACTCCTCATATTGCTTAGCCACTAGTGGTTGGGGATTAAACAGAAATTTAAACTACATAAGACATATGACTGATCGTAGAGGAAGGTAAGGGCAATAATAAATATATAAAGTGCTGTGGGGATTCCAAGGCAGGTGAGACCTCTTTCTGCCAGGAACCATTCATGGGATAGCCTGTGCATAGGACAAAATGCTTCTGCATTCATCTGTTTCTCTCCATCTTCATGACCGTCACCAAAGCCAGTCCACCATCATTTCTCACTTGCATTTCTGCAACAACTTCTATTATGTCTTCCTCACAAAAGCCAGAGTTGTCTTCTAAATATTTAAATTAGATCATGTTTCTTCCTGATTAGAAATTTTCTAACATGGTCTCATTTCACCCAGAGCAATACCCAAAAATCTTACCAGGACCTGCAAAGCACGTGTGATCTCAGTGTTGCCCATCGATCTGATCTTGTCACTTACCACTTTATCCATGAGCGTTAAGTCCAGCCACAAGCACTTTCTTTCTTTTCCTTTAACTCATCATGCTCATTTTCTTCTCAGGTCTTTGACTTTAACTATTTTCTATAGAATTCTCTTCATAGAGATGCTTCTGGGTGGTTCCTTCTTTTAATTCAGAGCTCAACTTAGAGAGAGCTTTCTCAACTACTCAGTCTAAAGTAACCACCCAATCACTATCTTATCATCATATATTTCAAGAATCTGGTGGCACTTACCACAGCTTGATATCCTTTTCCATTAGTTTGTATATTGTCTCACTCCCCCACTAGACCATAAGGCTATGAGGTTGTGTGTCTTGTATCCCCCCTATATTCTCAAGGCCTAGAACAGTTCTAGTGAATAGTAAATGCTCAATATATTTATGCTAAATGTATATAAGAATCTTGAAAGGTTTCGCAGGTAGAGAGTCATTCCTTTAGTTATTGTGCCAGGCATTGATTGACACTAGAAAGACAACTGTCAACAGGACATTATAAGGTCCCTGCTCCCACACATCTTTTATTTTTGTGGAGGTAGATAGTCAGGGAGAGATAAGGGAACAAATAAATAATGAAAATGTGTTCATAGAGCGATCGTTGCTACAAAGGAAACAAGCAGGCTGACTGAGGAGGGAGTGACCTGATGGTCGTCAGATGAGGTGGCCGGAGAGGTCTCCCTGACGAGGGAGAGCTTGACTTCAAACACATGAGGCAGAGTGTTTCAGACAGAACGAATGGCAATCACAGACTCCCAGGGCTGTGACAAGCTTGGGCTGTCCAAGGAATGAGTGTAAAATAAGAAAGAGCTGCTGAGCACAGTAGAGAATGGTCAGTGATGAAGTAGAGAGGGAAACAGGCCAATTCAGGGAGCAGAGACTGAGTGGACCATGGGGACTGGTTTGAGAATTTGTCTATGTGTAGTGACAAAGGATGTTCTTAAAGATTAATATCATCTTAATTATATTATTTAAAAACAAGGGGAAAGAACTGCAGGTAGAAGAACTCGTGTGGACAAGGGGGTGGATAAATTTAAAGAATAATGAAAATGTCACTGGAGACTAGACTATAAGTGGGGTTGGAAGTGTAGACAATGGGAAGAAAGAAAAGAGGTTTGGATAGTAGGAGAATTATGTGGACAGAGCTTTGGCTAATCTGGCAACTGGTTAGAATGGAGTCGGGGTGGAAAGATGAGCTGCCACACTGCTATGGTCCAAGCAGTGGGTGTATGAGCTAAGCTTGTGGGAGGGCGCACAGCCAACTGGGCATAGAACATATGAGAGATAAAAAGTTAACAATAATATAAAATAAGTTAATATCGACGACAGCGGGAGTTTATTTATTGAATCCTCATTATGTGCCAGGCCCTATTCTAACACTTTAAGTGTAATAGCTTATTTAAGTCTGGCTCCAGAGCCTGGGCTCTGAATGCTAATCACTGTTTTGACCCTTGGTGATGGAGGAGAAACAATTAAAAACCAGGCAGATAGGATGGAAAGCAGATTTTGGATAAAAAGGAAGAGATGGTTTCTGGACAAGCTGAGTGTATGATGTTAGTACGTTTCAGGTGCAGACAAGGAGCAAGGACTGAGCACAGTCCTTGGAGCTCCCTCGAGGTATCACAGGTAGAGATGGATGCCTTCATGTAGGCAGGCCATGCTGATGACTTGCCCTATGCGAGGCACTCCAGTGATCACGTGTTGAATGGATGGATAGGTAAATAAATGAGTATGAGAAGGAGTATGATAACCAAAGCCCAAGGAGTGAACAGTATCCCCAACAGTGAGAGTGTAGACGAGAAGCAGTTAGAGAATCTTCGAGAAGGCCTGTGTTTCGAGAACAGTGAGCGCGGCATCGAGGGAAACAATGAGATCAAAGAAGTAGGAAGGAAACAAAGGAGAGAGATTTTCAAAGAAGTTACTGTCCAGTGCCACAGAGAGGTGAGGGTTTTGGTGAGCCTCGAGAGGGCAGTGGTAAAGGTGCAAACCAGATTGTCATCAGCCCCAAAGAGAGGATGGCAGATGACAAAAGGAGACAACAGACGATTCTTTTTAAAAGATTGGTGAACTGGGGAAAGAAGGAAACAGGAGACAACAGCTTAAGGGAGGAGTAAGGGCTGCTGGATAGTAACAGTTCACAGAGGTCCTATAATTGCACCTGAGGAAAGAGAATGAGGGGCAGTCCTAGGGGCTTCTGCAGGGCTGTGTGCGTCTATACCTGTCAGGACACAGGCAGTGGGTGCCCGATCTGCACGACAGCAGGGTTACATCAAGCCTTAAGTACTACTTGATTCAGGGCTGTGCCCTGCCAGAAACTCTGCCAAGATGGGTACATAATAGCTATTTGGATTAATTTGGTGACACCCCCATTTAGAGGAGGGTAGAAAGTACTGACATCGTCATTCTGCTGATTTTATAGAGAAGCAAGATTTATTTACCCACTGACAAGATTTTGTAGCACTTGGCAGCTGTTTAAAAAAAAAGGCTACCTCCACCTCCTTCTTCAGATTTCTCTGGACTTATATTGTCTTCCCAGCTGTGAGCTGCTGAATTCCAGGGTGCAAAATCAAGGGAGACAAATGGGAGGGGCATGCAAATAATGATTACATGCTGCTTATAAATATAAATCTTGGTTTATTTTGTGTTCATGGGCACATGCCTTCAAATTCATGTGGGTGCCTCTATCTCCCTTTCAATATCTGTCTGTAAACCTTGATGCTATTAAGCATATATTTTAATAAATATTTTGTTTGCTATATTTGCATTAATATTCATAGGGAATAGAGCACTTTGGGTTTTGTGATTTCTAATAAACATTGATGGTGTTACTAGTTTGTACCAAGTGTTCAGTATTCTCCATCAGAATGGCAGCTCTAATTAGGTTCCTTGAATTAGCTAATGGATTTTGAGAAAGATCGCTTAGAAAGCTCTTACAGCTGTCCAAGATATCCTTGCCATGGTGGAAAGACAAAAGGCCCCTGGAAGCTGCAGACTTCAGAGCTTTAGAAATGCAGCTGACAGTTAAAAAGATAAATTACATTCATATTTTTCTAGTGAAAGTCCTAATACTGAATTAATGTTATTCCTGTAGTGAGCATCCATTAAGAAGCTCATTTTATTATAAGGATGCATTTTGACCATTAGCTCTTTTCTTTGGCTCCTCCTCCCTCCCCACTCTCCTTTCTCTCTCCAATTCCCCAGGTATTTTGGATACAGTATTAAAAGATTCTTTGAAGAGGAAATAATTCCCCCTTTTTTGGTAGGTTGTATATAACAATTTAGAGGCTTTCTCACATATACAGTAAGCATTCAGTTTAAAAATATAAAAGTAACATATAAAGAAAGAACATAGTGAATCAATTTAAGCTTTGTGGCTTACATTTTATGTAGAACTTGGGAGGGAAAAAGGCTTCTAGCTAGTGGGCTTGTTTATAACTTGGATGAAAGGTGATTTTGTAGAATAGAAACCATCTCGAAGAAAACTCAATGCTTCGTTTTCTTTCACCTTCATATGGAATGCACACAATAATGCAGTGCCATTCAACATGCTCTTCCCTTTTCCTTCTTAAAAACGAGTTTCTTTAATAAACGATGAACGGATGACATCCGAATGATTATACTTAATAAATCTGTAAATAAGGAGAAAAAATAGTTGTTAGTGGGATGGATAGTAATTAATTTCACGACAAAGCAGAATTCAGGAAACAAATACAATCATCCACAAGCTCCTTTTAACTGGATTTGTTAGTACACATTGATTCTCTGTGCTCCACATAACACTTTGCTTTCAGTTTATCCACTTAGAAAACTAATACCTGTTAACTTTTTAAACTAAAAAGTTACATTTCTCTAGAAATACAGTAAATCCTTTAGGAGAATGTTTCCTGGGTCATTAACTCTCAACCACCCAAATTCTGTTTTTCTCCACTTGAATCTTTGTAGCTCCTCTGTTTTTCTAAGTCCTGCCTGCCTTTTTGGCCTTTTTTCTGCTCATTAGTATCTTAACCAAACAAGGGGCCGGGCAAGGAAAAAAAATGTGAAACTTAAGTCAATTAATTGGGGGATTGTTTACAGCTCCGGGAAAACACTTGCTGGGAAAGAAACTAAAGTTGTTGATTTAAATGAGAGTTTTCAAAATTATCTGTAGTGTCTTTTTTTCGTGCTCTTCCAAACCTCCCATTTCTACAGATAATTGAGAGCTGACTAAAAAATGCTGTTGCTAATAAAGCTGTTGGAACTAGGGAAGAAATAAGAAAGAAGAGTGTTGACACAACGTATAGATTACAGACCAGACAGCTGCTTTGCCTCACTGTGATATAAATAAAACAGAAAAACATTGTTATATGAAGTGCCAAAAAAAAAGATACTCAATTTTCTCAATTATTCCCCACACGTGACTTCACCATGATGGATCAAAGGCATAATTGACATCATGTTTATTGAAAAAACTAGCAACTGTCACACTGCCGAGAGGCTACTGAAAGCTGAAGGAAGGCATGTTTTTTTATTCATTTTCACTCTGGGTTATTTATAGAATTCGATTGTCAACAGCATAGTGCCTAATTTTCCCTCTTCTTTGATAGTCCACGACTCATTCACTTTTCAGAGCACGAAGACAGCCACAAATTGCTCCATGGCAGATATTCAGGCACTACCATTGCCTCGCCTGAATGGAGCAATGGCTATTTATTAATTAAGATTCTGTGACTACTTTCCCTTAAAGTGCCAGCAAAAATAAAAGTCTTTGTCAACCCATAATGGGTTGGTTTCATTTGCTTCGCTTTGTTTTTTTAACTTTTCTGCCCTCTGATTTGGCAGCCAGTGCCCTGTTCCTGATGGGAAATTTATCACTATATTAACATTGTGTCATGCTTCATCACCAGTTACTGTTACTGGTTAAACAAGAGCTCTGGTTACAGAAAATGTTCGCTTTTCAAACTGAAAGAAAATCTTAATGTCCTATTGCCTTGAATTCAAGTGACCCTCCAGGCACAGTGTCCGACAAGTGGGAAGACAGAAGTAGAAGATGGCTTTGCCCGTGATCTGGTCAGCCATGTTGCTTGAATTCTACACACACACACACACACACACACACACACACACATCAACATCATTGAATTTAAGTGCAAAGAAAAACCCATAGAGGTCAACCATTTCATTTCATAGGTTATGACATGTGGAGTCAGAGAAAGTAAGTTTCTCCCAAGATTAGTCTCATATAAAGAATAACTCTGATGATGGTGCTACCCTATTTGAAATCCTCCATTGATTCCCTCTCATTGTCCCTCTGGGGAAGATTGGCCCATGGAGCTGTTCACGTCCTACCAGCCTCACTTCTCAGGATTCCTCCACCCACCCCACACTTCCACCAGGCCTGACCACGTGCCCTTTCACGTTGCCACCCCTTTTCATATTATGCTCCTCCCACCTAGGCATGCCCAGTCACCCACTTCTGACCTTTGCTCTCCTTTTCTCCACCAGGCCCTTTCTGCCCTACCCAAGAAGAGCTAATCACCCTCTCTGAGCTACTGCAGGACTCCATTACCTTTCATGATACTTCCTCATCATAATTGCCACGTTGCCATGTAACTCTTTAGTTCTCTCTCCATCTCCCCCCGAACAAGGTCGAAATCTCTGAAGGTCGGGTTCTGGGTCTTAATCACCTTTACATCACGAGGACAAGGGACACAGCAATGTTTAAGAGTACATACAAGTTTAAATAAACATACATCTGTAAACTTTCAGAGGGTTATTAGAAAACTTTTATAAAAGCAGTCGATATAAGTTTGATACCAATTTATTACTCTTCATTCTATTCTGAAAGAATCATCGCCATGCTCCTACAAAGGATTAGTGGGAATCTAAACGTCTTTTAAAAACAGCTGAAGAAGTCCATAGGAGGTGATAATATAAGCTGTCTCTATCCCATAAATCCCTGATGTCAGAAGGTCAGCATGAGGTTCCAGGGTTACCAGAACTCACTTTATGCCCAAGCAAATGAGAGTTGCGGGATAGTCTTAGATTCGACACCTTTTGGAACCTAAGTAAATGTTAAACTTTTTATGTGACTCGTTAGAGTTGGGAATCTGTTAAAATTGAGTAATTATTAGAACCCTATTTAAAATAGCTAGAGCTCAGCATCCATGCGTATAGAGTGTAAAAGGAATGAAAGGAATTGGATAACAGCAAAATGTTCTTAAATTCTTGGACTCGATTGATTTTATGCTAGTCATATCAGAATACTGCATCTAGAATTCTATGCTTACGAGTTAGTATGATATAGCACCATATAGGTGATTACTAAGATCTGCCCTACAATCACATACCTGGGGGAACCATGCATCCCTTCTGGGTGTTTAGACAATTATTATATGTCCCTTTGATAGCTGGGTAAGGACTAGTTTATATATGTATGTATTTAGAAGGCTTTGTCTCCTAACGTTTAGTATCGAGCTCCTAATCGCAATTTAACCTTCTTTCAATTGAAAACCTTGTTTTTTTTAAATATTTTTTCTTTGTCACTTTTATTAGTTTCCCAACCTTTTCCATTGGAAGGGAAAAAAATCTCATCATGTGAGTGAGAAATTACTGTTTTAATCTACTGACATTTAGTTACCATGGCATACAGTAGCCTACCCTGACTGATATAATGCTCTAAATTAAAAAACCACCGTGAAGGCTCTAAATCATTTAAAATGTCCTTGTTTTCCCTTAAAAATTTGTACTCAATTAGGCCTTATTTCTTTACTGTCTGAAAGGAAAGGTCTCGGTGTCCACCTTTGGGAATCAGTGGCCTTTGATGGTATTCTGTGATCCCTTGGGAGACCAAATGTGTTCTTTCCTCTGAGGAAAAGGGGATTTTATGGAAGCCCAGGAAATTCCCAAGGTTTTATGGCCCGCAGCCCACAAAAGCTTATTTTTCCCAGAATTGATCCTGAAAGTTTAATCCACATCTAAATGTCAGATATGTATTTCTGAAACTCAAGCTGTGTTTGATTTAAGCCTAGAAGATAATAATTTCATCTTGCAAGTCCTGCGATTGTTGATCAGAATTTCTTTGAGAAGGGCGTGTGCGTGTGTGTGTTGTGTGTAATATCATAAATTTGCTCAAGTAACTATAGTTTAGTTACTTATATATAGTTTTATATATAGTTTAACTATAGTTTTATTGTGTGTAATATCATAAATTTGCTCAAGTAACTATAGTTTGTTGCTTATATGTAAGCGACAAAAGTTTATTTCTTCTTAAATCATCTTTTGATCCACTCAAGAACGTGAATAAGAGTTAAAATAATGCAAGTTTTATAGGTTTCTTCCATGTACCTTTATATAAATATTTTGCTAACTTTATTTTGAACCATAAAATGCTTCAAGAAAACTTATAACGTTTCATGTGGAATCATGTCTTAAGATTAGTTTCTAAAGCCATTACGTGAGACAGAAGTTGTGAGTAGTCAGAATAAATCTTGAAAAACACTTGAGGAGAGTGCCATTTTGGAACCTACCTAGACTCTTTCACCAAACCCACCCAACAGTATTTCTTTTAGCACTGCATCAGATGACTGTCCCCTAGTTGAGCACCAGCTAAAGTAATTGGCTTGCATATAAGGGGCCATGCTGTACGATGCATATCTTGAAACACTGGAATTATGTTCAGAACAATGTAAAGCTTAAATTATCAGAAGTGCTCAGGAACCAACACCAGCTGAGGGAAACCAACTCAGCTCATGGCCAGGGGCATATGCTCATTACATGGAATGGCCAATGGGCACAGTATCGCTCCTTAAATTGTTATTTTCCCAGATCCTCAGTTTTGTCTAAGCTTAGATATTTGGTGCATCAGTTAAATACAGTTGTGATGCAATGTCACTATACTTCAGCCATGTAAGAACAACTGTAACTACATGAATTATAATAGAAAGCATGGTTTGTTTATCATCTTTAGTAAATGACATGGTAGATGCACAGTTCCAAATTGATCCAAATCTATTTTTCTTTGCATCTGTGTATGCTTGTTTTGCAAAGATGTAGAGTAGAAATGAAGGGCTAATTTTGCAGCCATCCAATGTGAACTTTTCAACCATATTTTAAAATCTTTCTTAAGCAACAAAAATTACCATATGAAACATTTGATAAATTCCTTCTGTGACCTCCACATACTTTGTATTGTTAATAAAATTGGCAGAATGTCTCAAGACAATATGTATCATATGCTTATACATACTTTGAATGTGTCCAATATTTGTGTAAATTACTTAAGTCTTAAAAACACTGTCCTATGTTGGAGGAAATACCTTAGAATCCTATTCAAAATATGAATGACTGAAATGGATATTTTATGACTAATGGCAAAACTAGCTTCTGAAATTTGAACACAGCCAGGAGGTCATTGTACAGTATCAGAATAATGCAATTATGTGTTGCAGGCTTATAATGGTGAGTTGAAGCTGTGAATAATAATAACATGTGTTGTTGAGTTGTGAATAACAATGTCAGTACCACTCCTAAGGAATTTCCACTTTGCTAGAAATGGAGATAGAGAAGTAGAATGTTCTAACTAGAGACATTCTGCTTAGAGATTGGCCTTGCCTTGTCTCAAGTGACGAAAAGCAAAGGTAGAGCAATGCCTTTTATCAGAAGAGGAGACGACATTGATCTGGTGAGATTCTTAGTCACGATGATCAATCACATGGGAGAAAGTTGTCCTTCATGCATCAATGAGATTACTTTCAATGACAAGTAGTAGCTGTGTGGTTCATGGTGTGAGCAGAAATGCTTACTGTAATGCAATCAAAAGTGCCCAGGGAAGGGGGCCTTTATTTCCACTAAGGCTTGATTCACTGAGGGTCAAGGTCCAGTCCAGGGTGAAGATTTCCAGGACAAATCTTCAAGATATAGGAATCAGAAGTCAGTTCACCAAGCTAGAGATGGAAAAACCAAGACAAGGATCTCAAAGAGAACAGAGGCTGAAATAAGGAAGCATGTTGAGAAAGACAAAAGGTCAGACTCAGGTTGCCATGGCAAAGTCAGGAGCCCAGGTAAGCCAAATCACATTGTGAGATTGTTACTTCTAGGTGAGACTGCCACAGCAGCATCGGGATGGTGGGCACAGACTGTGTTCTGGATTACAGGCTGCGCTAATACGTCCTCGAGCTCCGTGGTTTTTCTTCTTTATGACCCTACTTGCATATCAACCTCTCTACACTGGCTTTTCGGCTTCCCCACAAGACCCTGACATGAGGAGTAATTTTGCTGAACTCTTTAAAATTTGTACAAATAAATACTTTTCAAAGTTATATATTAGCATAGAGCACAGGTTTTTCCTCATATTCTGCCACCAGTTTTCAATGTGACATTAAATATTCTCTTAAAATGTCTAACCTTATTTCTTCACCTATCAAAAAGAAGTATAATGTCAGAGATAATTGATAAAAGTATTCCTAAAAGCAAAAGGTGGTTCTAAGCATGGAAAATTTGTTTTTGTCTGTTAATATTGTTCACCCTTTCTCTAAACTTATTACTCTAAGTATAGGAATTTTTAGACAGTCATAGTAAGCAAAGGGTTCTTAGAGTAATTGTTTAACCAACAATATAACTTAAATCTGATGGAAGTTAAATTTCCATAAGAGGAAAGGCATTTTCTTGTTATTTGGGGAAACTTTTTAGCAAACATAATTGAAAATGGGGACCACCATCTTAAATAGTAATGAATTTGGGAAGAAATTAAAAAGAAGAATTCCCAAATATTCTTCATTAGTAGTCAGCTATAAGTCGCCAAATTTCACTGGACTAAACTGAAAAATGTTACTTGCCAATGTACCTTTGAAAAAATTGGTATTCTTTATTAGAAATTGGAGGCAGGGAAAAGATAATTTACATAATAATAAGTTTTACTGAATATTTACACGAGATCATCTTCAGAGCTTTTCAGGACTAAAATGTTATTTGAAGAAGTTAATAGAATTAAGCCCCATTAAAAGCCATTATTTATTATTTGATCTTTAGTATATATGGGCACACTATATAAGTGTATTTTTATTATGGAATGTTAAATCTGTAGAGTATTAATGTGAGTGCTCTTGGGCTATAGTTTCTGTGGATCTTCAAAAGGCTTTTGAATTAATGATCCTGAGTGGCATTTATAAGAATCTCTCAAAACTTTTACTTGACAGAAATCTTTATCACCAACAGAAAATAAGTAACAGTTGTGTCCATGACTATCTGTCTTCAGCTGAATATTCTTTTTCAGGACCTAGTTTGAGATTTAAAATAAAATTAGTAAAATAAGATTGCATATGGATTTTATTATATTTTACATTTTATTTTCTTTATGTTATCAAGAACATGAATGCCACATAATCTCAGGTACTTGGAGAGCTCTGTTTCTACTTTGAAAAATAAATATTCTGTTTTCTCAGGCAGAACCATGGTACTACTAAATTTGAAGTTTACAGGACAACAATAACATCTTGACATTCTTGAAAGGTACAAAGGTGTTTTACTTTACTCCATTACTTTCAAGAGACTAACCCTTTTTGAGAAAACCTTTAAAATTCTAGCCTTTCGTAAGTACAGAAAGATTAAATCATATTTCTATAATTAAAAATTTTATGATGAAATTTAAAATAACATTTTTACGGTAACTTCATAAAAACTTAAAAAATCTATCAAACTCCAAACTCAAAAACAGTCCCTATTCTATTGACAGTTGTTCATATGCATTCATCTGATTTAAATAGTTTTATTCAGTGAGTTTGTAAAGGTTATCACATCTAGTACCTACAAATGAGGGCTGTACTCACCAAAGGCAAACAAACACCTCTCCTTCAAAATGAAAAGCTGCATGTCTTGAGGCTCTCTGAAAATAACACAGCTCTTTGGAATTAACCGAATACAATTTAATCATAGTTGAGGTGCATGTATTTACATACATGCCCATTTGGGCTTACACGCAAAGTCATCGAAGATTAATTCACAAGTCCAACAATGGTTCGTTGGCAGTGATCAGCTCCCTTTCATTCAGTCAGTGGTGAACTTTACCAGGAGCAGTCCTGGCTGCCATTCAATCCTGGTCCTGATCCAGAGTTTATTTCTTTCATCTTTGTCTTATGTTGATTCTCTCTTGCACCCCATTCAGTTTAATACCAGTTTCCCACATAAGCCTGTTAGAGATGTAATATTAATTACCCAGAAATCTCAGTCTGCAATTGCTTTAACATCATTCTTTAATAAATACAGACTTCATTGCATGTATTTCTATTACTTTAGCTACTTTTATTTCTATTTTTATTGCACAGATCTGTGCAAATAAAAATATATCAAAAAGTATGGCTATAAATGTGCTCTGCTAAATTCCTTCTGCCTTGACATGCCTGTGAACTGCTGCTACAAAATGCCTGCTGCATTTTAATGTCTTTCTTAAAAGGCAACATGATATGGTAGAAATAACACTGGCTTTGGATTCACACAACTCCTGGTCCACCATTCAACAATGTGCTACTTAACTTCTCTGAGCTTTGGTGTACTTGTCTGAAATGTCAGTAACAATGTCATCCTACAAATTTGACTGAGGAGTAAATTAGATGAAGTATGTAAAGCATAAGTATTATACTTAGGACATTAGAGGAACTTAATAAATATTAGTTTCTTTTCTCCACCCTGCAGCAGTAATGGGAGGAGACTATAACACTCATTTAAAAATGTGCTTGTTGAGTTAATTATGAAGTAAGAAGAATAAGGCTAAATTTCAAAGGAGCAGATAATTCCATACTGTGATATTTATTGCATGTGGGCGTGTATTACCATAGGTGGCTATGAAGAAAAAGACATGGTTTCTGAACTTCATTATAACTTTAAACTCTGTCCAGCTCTAAAGTATTATAAGAAGAGCCTGTTTTACTACACATCTGCCTTTAAAGGCATAGGCAGTATATATTTACAAGATATCACCATAATATAAATCTGTTTTTGTTATACTGTTTAAATTCATTTAACATAACATTTTAGCACATTTAAAGTATAGGAGTGGCATTGATCACCTACATAGGGATACAGCTGTAGTAGAAACTTTTTTTGAATAAGAATGGCTAACTTCATGCAATAAACAATTAATACAGAAAGCCTAATTTTCTTACTAGCAACTTGGAGATGTGGTTATTGATGCTTTACCTGATTTTATATGGTTGTAAGAGTATTTGAGTTACATCATAATTTGAAGTTATTAGGCAAAAGATTCCTTAGAATCATTACTGCTAAGTTTCATAAGGCCAAGAAAATAGAACAGATAACATGTAAGAGAGGAATGAAAACGGGAGTCCTCAGTAAGTCCTTAAGGACTAGACGTAAGTTTTACTCTGGTCCAGTATGTTGCTAAGGGACCTGGTCTCGAAGATATAAATAAGATGAAGGAGGAGACGTAGGCTGGAAGGCGGTACCTAATGGTGGAAATACTCGTCTTTGAAGTCAAACAGACTTTATTCATCGCCTAGTAGCCATGAGTGTCAAATTCCTCCTCTCTATGGAACAGAACAATAAAACCTATCTTTCAATATTCACTTGATGTTTTGGGATATTTGCAGTACCTGCTACACAAAAATAAAAATAAATTCAAATGTCAGCTCCTGGGGATTGGTAGTGGATTTCTAAAGTTCTCAGTTGAGAAGGATTCTGAGGTTATATCTAGTCTCAGTGGGAAAGAATGCTGGAATTGATTAGCGATGTCTGCTCTGGGCAGAAACTGGAGTAAATAAAAGTCTATATCAATAGTATCAATATATTTACTATGTAAGTTTCTATAAATTATAACTATTATGGTTATTGCTGATATTGTGACAGTTTTTTTTTTTTTTAATATTACTCTTCAAATTGCTACATCCTCAACACAAAATGGAATCAATGAACTGCTTTGGTGACGACAGCTGTGTATATCATTTTTATTGATGTGATGGAGAACTTGTGTATATTATCTTCAGAGAAGAGCTTAAAAATGAAATCAGAATTTGCTATTCCTAATTTTATTCTGTAAAACACCTACTTGGATAAAAAATTGATATAGATTTTAAAAGTAGAGTGGAGACTGGACAGAAAAAAAAAGAGAGATAATGTTGAAATATAGTCCCAGATTATCATGACAGGTTTGCACAGTGTTCCATATCTTTTTTAAAAATAGTCACACAAGGGAGAAGATACAACATGTTTTGCACTTAGATGGTCCTTGACTTTCCCGACTTTTTCCCTGCTTTTTTTTTACTCTTAGGCCAGATTTCTTTTCTGGGTAAATAGTCATGTTTCCTGTCAGCCATAGGAGATTTTCTGAATCCTAAACAGCTGATTTTGTATTCTCGCCCCATTCCCTCTATCTGAGAACTGAAATCTGATCAAACCCATATTTTTAAATGTATGTGTTTATAGGCCTATGGAAGACTAGTTTACAGTCTGAGTCTGAATTTTTTTTTAAAATTTCACCACAAATGTAGTAAAATGGTAGGAGTTTTTAAAACAGTGCCTTATCAGTTTCTTTTTTCTTTTTCTTTTTTTCTTTTATTACTGATGACTTCATTCTGCTTGAATTCAATGCTTCAGTTTCTTTGGGTAAACTAATAGATTATGTATGTGATGTTTGCACTGTGTTGATTGAACTCATCTGGTGAGTTTGAGCACAGCTCATGCATTCACGTAATCGGCAGAAGCGTGCACGTTGGATTCACGCAGCATAGACAGGTCATAATGCTCAAGAGCGAGGGAAGCTGTTCAAAATAGAGCTGTGATGATTTCCTCCTTTCCCATTGTTCAGGAAAGCGTTATCAGGCTTCAAGTTTTATCTTATTGTTATTTTTTTCAACTGCTCAAGGAAAACTTTAGCTTTTTAAAAAAATGCATAGAAAAGAAACAGAATTAGAACTATTTTGAGAGTTTTAAAATACATTTTGAGGAAAAATAAAGGTATGTGATCTGTGAGAGTTTGTCTTAAATGCATCAACTACTTGATGTCTGTAGAGGACATAGGCAGCCCCAAACCCTATACTAACTTTTTAGAAAGGTTGTTAGACATCAACACTTGGGCCTGCTTTCAGTCAACTTACAATCTAGTTTGGGAAGAATGCTTTTCCTTCAAAACATGTTTACTCACCATTTTCTTTTTATGGTTTATAAGTATAATTTTTAAATGTTTTAACAAAATAGTAGATGACCTATTTCTATTGCTTTCAGAAATCTAATTTTATCAGATAGCTCATTTAAACTTAAAACTCTACTGTTTTGGGGAAACCTTTGGGGCATGTAAACCTCTTCATACTGGGGCCCCTGCCTGCTTTTCACAGTCACACCTATCTCTCTGCTCTGCTCCCTCCCGTGTACTAGAGCAGTGATTCTCACATACCCTTGAACATGATAATCATTATAGTTAATAAGTTGCTACAAATTGAGTTAAAGTACCAAAATTTGCAAATGATATACTTTTTGTCATTTATTAGAGTAAATTCAAAATATCCCTGAAGTCATCAGCACTCACTTTTATTCTAAATTTTATTTCCTGTATGAGAGAGGGAAGAGAGTATATATCACCTGATATCTGTGTAAGGCAGGACAAAAGAGGTTGAGGACCACTGCTTGCCCAAAATGACTTATTTGCCTTCCCCCTAAGAAAGATGCTTTCTCATTTCTGTTCTTTGCGTTTGCCTCTCTCTCTACCTGGAATTCCTTCATCTCACTTGTCCAGCTATTGAGTCCCTATGCATCCTTCGAGATTTAGCTAAAGTATCACCTCCTCTACGGAGGCGTCTGTGATCTTCTTCCATGGCCCTTCTCTCACTTCGTCAAAGTTTAAACAGTCTGTGTTTTCCACACCACTTGTGCAGGCCTCTGTTATAGCCACTGTCACAATGGATTATAGTCTTCTGTATCACTTTCAGTCCTCTACCTCCTAGACTACGTGCTTTTGGCAGACAAGGACTGTGAACTGTTCATTTTTACTTTCCCAGATCTTAACATAAGGTTTGACACAATAGGGCACTAAGTTATGCCTGAGATGAACCAAAGAAATTGAACAACTGTTGAGATCTGCCTATCACATCCTCTTGTTTCCCAGCCCTGAATCGTGTCACATAGTGTTGGTTCTGTTGAAACGATCGGGACAAATACAAGCTAAAAAGGAGCCACTGGCTGACCAGTTTGGGGTTGGGTAGATGAGTAATGCCTGGAGAAGCTGTAATGCCTGAGAAGAAGAAGTGTCTTAAGTGAGAGAGGAAAACTTTAGACAAGTAACCAAGGTGGCACATTCTACTATCACCAGCTTTTTTTTTCTTTCTACTTCTTGGCATGGCTTCCACCTTTTCTTCTGTCTCTATGCCTAGGCTGCTCCCATATATTGATAGGTACCTCACCCCCTACTCCAAAAATTTGTGAGTCTCCTTAAAAATGAACACTAGCACATGCCAACTCTGTGTCACATCCAACCTTCAGGTCAAATAACTGGTCTCAAATAAGCAACAGTTATTTGGGAAAATGAGATGCCGACATTAAAATGTAACCAAACTTTGTGGGTATGATTAAAAGTGTGATGGCTCCTTTAATTGCTCTAAAAGTCAGGACCTTATCTTACCTTCTTACGCAAAAGGCGTTTATTAATCCCAAACCAGATGTTCTGACCCTTGGAGCTAACGGCATGCATTAACGACTGTTTTTGTTCATTTTTATTATTATTACACAGTTTTCCTAATATATTTGAATAATATTATTGAATCCTCCAAATGTAGACATCAGCTCCTTTAATAAGATTAAAAGGTGCATTTCCAGGATGACATACACTGTGTGACTGTGTTTGTTTATGTCCTGTAGTGGCCGTCCCATGAGTGGAAGTGCTGACCGCATTCAGAGGTTGCGGAAGGAGTATTATCAGGCTCGGAGGGAAGGTTTTGCATTATATGAGGACGACGAAGGAAGAGCAAGGCCATCTGATTATGACCTTCACTGGGTAAGTCCATGCCTGATTCCAATTTACTGAGATAGTTTAGAGCAGAAGAACATGAACAAGAATGTTCTGTACATATCAAGTTGTATTTAGATCACTTGGGTTTTATAGGTATATGAACATTACCCCAGCCACAGCCATCTTCTCCCACAGAAGTTGTTTACATAAATCGAACCACACTAATGCACAGTAGTTTATTTTAATTGCTCTCATATTTACTCCCTGTTGCACTTGTACACCATCTTGGGGTGGAGCAGATGTTTGCTGTTTTAAAGAAGACAAGGAATCTTTGTCATTCTGTACTGAGCCTTAGTCCTTGCCCTTCATCGCTCGGTCTCAGCCATCTGGGCAGTCATTAATAGAACATACAATATAAGTCATCTTGCCTTTGGAAAATGGTTATTAGAAGTAAATTTCAGAAGGATTATCTTCAGAGATATCAGCTGTTTGTATATTGCATTTGAACAATTCCCATTTTGCTGGTCTTACTAGGATACTAATATAATTTTATTTTGAGATAAGAACAGATTTTGTATTAGAGGGTTCCCTTTGCCAAATCCTTTAACATGTGAGAACAGAAATGAATATTGTCACCTCTAAAGAAATAATCTTTGGTTTTTTTCAGGATAGCATGATTCATTCTCCTATCTTTTTCAAGAAGGCAAGGCTGTACTTACAAAGTACACTTGACTCTTGAGCATCTACAAAAATGCCCCAGAAGAGGGTGCTTAGAGTTTGATTAAAAGTACATTTCACATACTTAGAATAGTGCCTGAAACTGAGTTTTGGTGTTCAATAAATGTTAGCTCTCATTCTTAGTGTCATGACTGGAGCAGAGCTGTATGTGGTAATAGTAATGTCCTCATTGCGAGTCAGCTCTCACTCACCCTCTTTGATGATTACTGCCTTCTACTACAGTTTTGAGTGCTTTTTTGAGAACCACAATGGAACTCTCTTATCCCTGGTGGCCACTAAAGGCACCAGCTCTTCTGAAGGATGAATCTATTAAAGGAAAGTTTCCTTTTTGATTTTCACACTCCTATTTATGCTCCTGAGGTCAGGGCTGGGAGAGCAGAGTCCAGGGATTCAGCCGATTCCCTCTAGCTTTCACGGCAGTGCTATGGCATCTCATGTGCGGCACTCAGCACTTTTACACTGGTGTTTAAAAGTCAGTTTCAGCACCTATCACTGTTGTGCAGAGCAGCTCCTTGACCCAGTAGATTCTTCCATGTATGGTGGAGTTTAAAAAAAAACTAATCAGGAGTGCACAGTATGGATTGGCAATCTCAACCAAATGGCCTCAGCCTCTTCCAGAAGTAAGTACCCTGTGACTAGAGATCAGAACAAACAGCTATTTATTGGCTTCATTATATAATGACATTTACGGTGATGAGACAACTGGTCACTTAGATTCTCAGTAACAGAAGAGAAAGATTTCCACAGAATAACAATGCAGATAACAATTCACTTTATTTCAAACTGAATTGAGATCGAGTTACTGACTTTTATGAGAGACTCTGCTCCCTCAAACAAATAAGCAGCAAAATAAAGAGAAGCTGTCTCCACCATAACGAAAACAGAGCACCCTGTCCAATGCACAGAAAGGGCCTCCATCCCAAAACTATTATGAGCAAAGTAAGGCAAGTAATTTTCAGATTATGCAATCCTGATTTTTACATTATTTAATATGATTTTTTATATCATGCTGAACAGATGAAAATGCTTAACCTTCGTGAAACTTAAAGTTTCTGACCTTCACCAAACCTGAGCTAGATAACTACACACTTGGGTCTTTCCTATCTTAATGATTCTATTTTTTTGCCATGCAAAAGTATACCTAGACGAACAATCCAGTAAGTAAAGAAGTATCTCTATTTAAATTCATGTTTCCCGTGCTCGGATTTGTTGAGCGTTGCCAAAAGTGACTGATTTTACATTTCCCAGACAATTGGAGACTAAAGCTTCCCAAAGGGATGCCTGAGAAATGTGTTGTCATAAAAGACGAGTGCTTTGTCATTGCCCGAGATATTCCAAATCAGGGATTAGAATCTCAGCATCCTTTCCCGTCCTCTCCCCAAGCCAAGGGAAAACACTAGTATCTTTTGTCCAGCATAGGCCTGAGAAATTGCACCATTGTCTTGCCACTTTTGGGGAGATCTAGGAAAGCAAGTTTAGGAAGTTAACATTTCATTTGTTAGCCAGACCCAGCAAGGCAGCTTTTATGAGACTATGGTTCCTCGATTGAACTGTTCTTCAGCATCACTTATTAAAATCTGATCAACAGTCCGTGAAAGGGAGGAGTGGAGCCCAAGAGAGGGTACCCCAGGTGCTTCTCCAGGTGGTTCTCAAAGTTTCTGGCCCACAATTCTAAAAAGAAGCCATTGACTCCAATTGCTTTAGTAAGCACCAAGGTAGTTCAGTTTCTTTAACAATATCATTACATGGACCAGCATCATCAGAAAGTATTTTCATGGACTCAGAACTCTCCAAGCCCAGTACCTCAGCTTGAGAGGCCTGACAATTATTCCCTGGAGTCACACTATTCTGAATAACTTCTGAACTATCAAGAAGGAAATTAGGAAGATGAGTTACCTAATAACTCCTTTTAAACTAGTTTTTAAATAGGCCAGAAAAAATGTAAATATGACCACAAAAATCTTCAAAGCCAAAATGATAAAAGCAATCACTTGATTACAATCTATGATTATTTTTTAAAAGGAAATATATTTTTGTCAGTGAGACTAATAATCTTTCTTCAGCCAGCCTTGGACTTTTTGGATCTGCCCAGGCCATCCTGTTGGTGGTTCACTCCAGTATCACACCTGCCCAGTGGACCAAAGCTAAAGATTTCTCCCGCCATTCTCTTGGATTCTCACTTGCTCTCACATCATTCTCTAGTATAGCGAGATATTAGCTTCTAATATGAGCTCAGAGAGAGAGCAGTAATTCTGTTGGAGGCAGAGTATGCAGTTAGGGGTGCTAGGAAAGCTGTAGAGACCATAAAAGAGTTGCCTCAGCCGACATACTTTGTTTTTTCCTCTCGAATTTGGTGTTTTTCTTTTCCTCAAAGGAGCTCCTCATTTATTCACCTCATTTGTGTTAAAATAAGTGAATACAAACAGATTTCAGGATTTGTAAATATGGACATGAGACCTTAAAAATCTTTTCAGCCAGTCTGTTTTGTAGCTGTTTTCCCATCTAGGCTTTGAAAAGCTGTAAAAAACAAGTTGGGAGAATTTCAATGGCTGCGAGTGAAAAGGCCTGGCAAGTTTTTATAGGCCCAATTAAGTGAGCAAGATATGCTAGCTGCGAAATGTTAATATTTGCCAAAATAAAACGTAATACCTGTTATCTGCTGGTATTTTATTTTATGTAAAACTTAAGACTGTCACAGTCCTCTGGTAATAAGCTGGGTTTTTTTATGTTTTATTTTGTTTTCTTAGCAGGTAAAGATTATCTGCTTATTTAATAGCAACATGAATATGTTATAAGTAATTTCAGAAATGAGATGACTCAAGAGTTTTCTAAATATATTAGTACCTTTATTATTGTCTTTTTTCAAGAGCTGCATGGAATATATCATAGCCCCTTCCACCTACCTTTTTCTGTTGTTTTTTAACTCTTTGGCTAAATTAGAATGTTTATCTATAGAGGGAGTTTGTAGACACATGGATGAGAAGGAGGTATGCTAGTTTCTGATGTCATAAAAGACATGGTGATTTATCTTTCTGGCAAAGGGGATTGGTTCGGGAAGGTGATGGTTGAGTGAGTGAATGAAAACATTCTGAAAGATTTGTTCACCCTATCGCAAAGATGGTCTAGGAACCAACTTGAGGGAACATTCTTGGCAGCTGTCTGGATGATGAAAGACACATCCGGTGAATTCTGTAGTCAGAAGAAAGAGAGAACAAGATGCTGAGATCATGCTAACCATCTTGAGAAAGGGATTTAGGATGGAATGTGCAATAGCCACACAAGTATAAAAAGCATCAGAAGGTTATTTTCTAAACATGAGAAATAAGAAAAATGAGCTTCTGCTGTCAGTGGGCCAATACAAGCATAGAGACTGGTCTGTCTTTTTCCTTCTCTGCCCCTTAAAGGCATCTGATAAAAACTGAGGACATTAATAAACAATTTTAGACAAATCAATGGTTCTTAAATTGCAAAGAACAGAAACCTCATTCAAACTGGCCTAAGCAAAAAAGGAAATTGTGTTGGCTTATATGACTTTAAAGTCCATAGGCATGTCTGACTTCAGACAAAGCTAGATCCAGCTTCTCTGTACAGGCCATCAGGAGTCTTTCTCCCTCTCTCAGCTTTGTTATTCTCTCTGTAGGCACCTTCTCAGGGGGCTTCCCCACATGGTGACATGTTTATAGGCAATCCCCAATATAGAAATAAATTGTGTTTCAGAAACTTACTTAGAAATTGGCAGTGTGGAACTGGCAATGGCTTCCCCTAAGAGAAAAAAGAAAAAATGATTGCTGGTAGGGTCCCAGACCACTAAAAAGCCCACTAAAATCCCATAACTTCATGCTAGTCACAGAACAGTTACCTAGGAGCAGGAGCAGGGAGCCATCTGAGCCACAGGTGGAGAAGGAAACTCCCTTCTTACCTCTTTCCTGGACACACTTAAAAAAAAAAAAAAATTTTACCGTGGTAACATTGGTTAATGAAATCCAGTAAATTTCAAGTGTACAATTCAGCAGTAAGGCATATGTATATTACGTTATGTGTTGACCACCCATAGTTAAATTTCTTTCTGTCACCACATATTTGACTCCTTTACCCCGTCTACCTCCCTCCTCCCCCGACTCCCTACCCTCTGGTAACCACTAGTCCATTGTCCATGTCCATGAGTCTTTGTTCGTCCTGTTCATTTGTTGCTTTTAGGTTTATATTCCATATATAAATGATATCATATGATTTTCAACTTTTTCTGTCTGGCTTATTTTGCTTATCATGATTATCTTGAGGTCCATTCATGTTGTCGCAAATGGCAGTATTTCATCACTTCTTATGGCTGAGTAATATTCCATTGTATATATGTACCACTGCTTCTTTATCCAATCATCTATTGTAGAACACTTCGGTT
Organism: Pteropus medius; assembly: GCF_902729225.1. Classification (NCBI taxonomy): domain Eukaryota; kingdom Metazoa; phylum Chordata; class Mammalia; order Chiroptera; family Pteropodidae; genus Pteropus; species Pteropus medius. Next base: position 13,070,928 of record NW_024351729.1, read on the forward strand.
GCTTCCATGTCCTGTGAATAATGCTACTATGAACATCGGTGTACAAATACCTTTTCGGATATGTGTTTTCAAGTCTTTGGGGTAAATACCCAGTAGAGAGATTACTAGATCATACGGTAGATCAATTCTTAGTTTTTTGAGGAACCTCCATATTGTTTTCCATTGCGGCTGTACCAATTTCCAGTCCCACCAGCAGTGTATAAGGGTTCCTTTTTCTCTGCATCCTCTCCAACATTTGTTATTACTTGTCCTTTGATAACAACCATTTTAACAGGTGTGAGATGTTATCTCATTGCTGGACACACTTTCGAGGTGTTCTCTAGCCCCTTCCTATCTCCCAGTAATTAAGAGTGTCTCCCCAAGTGACCCATCCTCACTTAAGCCCACCTTTTCCCACAAGGTGCTCAGGAGTCCAAAGTTACCTCTCTGCCCATTCCCCCTGAAATTTACCATACTTTCAAGTGCAGTTCATCTCAGCTAAACTTTGGGGGAAAATAATCTGACCCATAAAGGTCCTTAACACTCCCTGAGAGACTTCTCTGTTTAAAGAAGACACTGGATTAACCCTTATGATTAAGTACAACATTAGGCACTGTAGGGAAAGTCCATGAGGAGGAAGCAGAAAAAGAGCTAATGGAATCTACCCCTGGGAACTGTCCCTTTATGAAACAGAGCAGGAAGGACCTGTGGCTGTTGGGTTGTAGTCCTGACATCTTGTTGCTGCTCCACAGACTTAATGTTCTTTGGCACTTTTATATGTGAAGCCCAAGTCCCCAGATTTCCCAGTCTGACTGGCTTCCCGTGAGCAATGACCTGATCCTAAGAGTGGTACTGATTTTTCCTGCAAACTGGTTCTCAGTTCCCCCAAAGGAAGCCGTTTGTTTCTAAGCCTGTCCTCTGCGGCCCATGGCCAGTTGCTGCAACTAACGTGATCCATGGCTCCTCAGTCAGCATTGTCTGAAAATCTCCCCTGAAGACAGCAACTCTAAATGACTCCTGTCTTCCCGTCCAATCTTTCTCAACTCACAGATGTCCTGAATTTTGAATATAATAATATAGCAGGTATGGGAAGCATTTTAGTATAATGTGTGAGAGCATAGACTCTGAAGTTGGACTGCCCACCTTCATCTCCAAGCTATACCACTTACTAACTGAATAAATTTGAGCCATTTATTTAACCTTTCAGTCTCCTTTAAAATTGGGATACTAGTACTATCTCATGTAAGTATGGTAACAATTAAGTGATTATTACATGTAAAGCACTTAGAATATTGTCTGGCATGTAGCAAGTGTTCAGTAATTGTGAGGAGTTTAATTGTGAGGTGTTTAGAAGTGATACATTCCATTAGCCAGACAACCATTCTATCTTAGTCATTACTGGAGCTTAATTATAGTGCCCTGGGACTTTATGCAGCACAGAAAGCATTTGGGAGGTCTTTTTGGTGGTGCTCACCCTGGTTATGATAGAGGTGGCCACAGTCCCTTCAGGTGGTGGCTGTCAGGCCTGGTTGTCAAGATACTTTTGGCAAAGTCCCTTGGTCAGAAGGTCAATATCTATTTCCCTCTATCCGGCACACAAACTTTTCCTTCAAAAGTGCTCTTCTTTCATCCCTGACCCCTGGGGTCACACCTAATCTCTTTAATGAGTTTATGCTAAAATCAAAGACCAAAGACCAGAAGGAAGTTAGAAGCTTCTCCTTTCAGCTCTGCAAAAAACCCTAAAGCAAAGAAATACCAGGGTCTAGTTAAAGACTTAAAATAGGAGGAAGAGGGGGATACTAAGAGAATATTTGCAAATTATTTAGTCAATGAATTGTATTACAGCCAGATGAATGACAACAACAGTATCATATCCTCAGGGCTGACTCTACCAGCAGCTGTATGAATACCTTATATCAATGACTCCGTACAAGAACTCCAAGAGGTGGTTGTAGTTTTAATCCTGTTTTACAGGTGAGGAAACTAAGGTTCTAAGACTTTACACCATAGTTCCACGATCATTAGCAAAACTGATTTTCTAATCTTTGCTAACTCGTGGTGGAAATAGAAGGGAAGGAGGACTGCTATGGCAACTGTTTAGATATTCTTTTTTTCCATAAGAAATTTGAAAGAAAGGGACTCTCCGAGTATTTATTTATAAGCACTATTAAAACAGTTTTCTACCTCTGCTGAACTACTCTTTAATTATCACTCTTAATTTGTTTTCTAACCCAATAGTATTGAACCCAAGCCAGATTTTGGTATCCTTTCATCAGTATTCTGTAAAAGTCAAAATGAAATCATTCTTTTTATGCTATAATCAAATAAGTTAGCCTATCTCTGGCTCAAACCCAAACCTAAATACCAAAAAGCAGAAAAAGAAAGTTCAGAGTCACATTATTTTTCCATAATATGTCAAAAAATCTTATGCTGTACTTACATTAAAGTGAAAAAAGAACTCTTTCTGCTTCTAATGAGCAATTAATTCCAGCTCAGGATGTCGAGTTTAGAATAGGTTAAGTTCCCCCAAACCACAACCGTTTGTGTTGGATCACGGTTAAAACCCCAAACTCCAACTTCTACAATAATCACATTCTTTTCGTCTACTGCAATGGGAGAAATGACCATTTTGTGTAATATAGGAAAAACCATAGCAGAAACTCCTATGAATTCCAGATTTCTTAAACTATTCTCAAAGCTGTTTAAAATCAGTTGGTTACATTTTATTTTAGTAGAGTTCAAAAGTCCTGGAATAAACCTTGGGCACTAAATTTTTTAAATGAAGATGTTCATATAGAAAATATGAACAGCCACTTAACTGGCATTTACAACAACACATGTATCACTTAACCATGACGACAATTAAAACTCTATGTGAGTTATATTTGTGTTCAGATCCCATAGCCCAGAACGTCCCCTTGCACAGCTTTCTGTCTGTAATTAACCAATCAAATCACTGCAGTGGCCATCTTGTTCTTTAAGTTTAAGGAAATTTTTAACTCAGTCATTCTAAAATATAACATCTTTTGGTTCTTATTAATTAGTAACTAATCTGGTGTTAGGATGGGAAAAAGAAAATTCACAGAAAGCTCTCCTCTAAAACAGAAAGAATACTTGAATCAAAGAAAACCCCAGTAACAATAATCACTACAACAGTACTGGAATCGCCATTCTCCACAAGAAGGATGACCATTTTTGAATACAATTATAATGATACATATTAGAATCTGTATTACAGTCCTATGAATCTCATTAATTTTTCTTTGTTTCATTCTGAACCTTGAAATCACAGTGCTAATTTTCAGAGCATTTATGAGAAAGTGCAAAAGGTGATACCACTAATTTTAGCTAGGCTGATAGGAAAACTTTCCATTTATTCAAGTAAATGATCTAAGAAGAAAGGGTATAACATTGTTATTATAAACAATTGAGAAATTGTTTCTTTTCTATTTTCAAGATAAGACTTTCATAAAGTAACGGAGTTGTGAAGTTTTATCTTTATGAAGCTTTCTTGAAATGATTTAGTTCATTTTATGCCGTCTTTGACTCAGCCTAATCCCAGACATAGCTCCATTCCCTAGACAACAAAGCCAAAGTAGCACATAAGGGAAATAGGTTTTCCACAATCATTAATTCTTTTGTTGGTTTATTCATTCACTGAATACATGGCAAATTATACATAAGTGTACATCAAGCCCAACAATTGCATCCACACTTACCAACAAGAAAAAAACCTCGTTGGTATGTGTGTGTGTGTGTGTATATGTGTGTGTATGAAGATAGTAATGTTTTGAAGTTTTTCCTTTAGAGAAACAGTAGGAAATGTTGTATGAAAAGACATTCCCCATCATGAGCTGATGTCTTTTCTCTAATGAACCTTCTGGCTCACTTTATGATAATGGATACCCCCAAATCATGTAGAGATATGTCTATTTTTCAGTTTTATTTTTCCATCATCACTAATTGTCAAAGTCCCAGATTGTTTCTGAATAGCAAGTTTATTTTAATTGGAACGTTATATATATATATCAGCTACTTTTCCTTTCTTTATCGATTTAGAATAAACCAGGTTTTCTGTTTTCTGTGTAATTCCGTTTATGGTAATTTCCCAGGTTTAAATGGCCAGGCAGCATTTCAGCAGCAGTGTGCTCTGTGTGTATGTGGTTACAAGGGAATCAGAGACTCACATTCCAGAAGAGAGAATCATGGTCTTACAATTAATGTGAATGATGGCAGGAAGAAATCTTTTAACATTGTACTTAAATTGGTGATTGGAAAAAAAAAATGCTATAAGATTTCTGTTTGTGGTTTATGTGCAGTTCTAGAACTATTTTAATATTTTCCAATTTCGGAAAGTGGGTAACTTTCTCTTTTCTTTACATATAGATGCATAAATGGAAGGTTAAAAAAATTAATTCTTAAATACATGATGATGGGAGAATAAAAAGATTACAAGCAAATAGCAAAAAAAATTCATTTCAAGAATTCAGTATTTTTACTTTGTTGATTCATAAATTTATTAGAAATTTGAATACCTTCCCAATTATAAGATCTTATGACTTTCCTAACTCTTGGCAATTTTTATCTCCACAATAAGAGGAAAACCTATTAGTGTCCTATCATCAGTTGAGAAGAATGAACCCATTTTCACTTATGTTGTGTCACTTTGGCCCCAGAATTAAAAAACAAAATTTCAAAGCGTATGGTTTATTCATTTATTAATTAATTCCTTAGACCTTTATTTGGTAGCATCTTTGTGCCAGAAATTTACTTGACTCTGGGAATTTAAAAATGAATAAGAAGTTCATGTCTGGTGGGAGAGGCAGACAGGAAATATAATTTAAAATATAATGAGACGTTTTGAAATAATTGTACAGGAAAAAATTGATAAGTGAATGCATGGGAAAGAGAGACTAACCAAGAATTAAGAAGATAGATTTGCTTTTATCCCTGTAAAATTTCTCCTTGTGTGTTCGGCCTTTCCTTTCGTCTGCATTTAGAGCACTCTGCCTCCATGTAAGCTACTCCAATTGCCTTTTGTAATTTCTAAGCAAATATAAAGTGGCTTTTATCATATGTTTCATGATGACAGTTTTCTTTAGGCTCAACCTCTCGTTTTGAGGTTTTGAGCATTTGTGCAACACATCTGTCCCAGTTACTCACTGAGATCTGCCCTAGAGGTTAGTTTTTCAATCTGTGTGTCACATTTATTTAGATGACCATAAAATCAATTAGTTAGTCACGATTGACATTTTTGAAGATTTCAAATAGAATAAAATAGAGAGCATGGCAGGTAGTAAATGTGAGAATTGGTTGTCGAAATTTTTATTTCATATCTAATACATGCATGCAAAAACGTATGTGCTGTGTTATATATGAACTATATTTCTTCCTATGGATTATGATTTTAAGGTTAAAAAACTCTAGTCTAGACTTTAAATTTCATATCTGGTTTGTTTACCATTTCACTCATATGCTATTTGTTTCTGCGGGCTCAAAAATTTTTATGAATAAATATATAATTTTGAATACATCCTTTCTGAAACACGTAATGCCTGGTACAGAGTTTGCTTTTCTTGATTATGTTCATATATCAATACAGATATACATATATATTGATATATAGATAGTACTCAATTTTAATTAATTTTAATTTAGCAGCCAGTGGTTTTATGTAGCTGTTAAATAAATTTATTAAAAGAGGTCACAGTTATATAACCACAAGTATTTTAAGCATCAGGTTATATTGTTAGTGTATTCTAGTCTTTCTCGTTTTCCTGCAATTACTATTTTTTCCTTTTATATTTAAAATGTTTTTTTATAAAGGTAAAAATGGTCACTGAAAAAATGTTTCGATAATTAGTAAAAGTGTTAAAAATTTTAATTATATATTATCTGACCACACATTAAATGAATGCTTTATATTTTGGAGTATTTTCTTTCATAGAAATACACACACATTCATGCATATCACATATAGTAATTAAATTGGAAACCCAATGGATATGCTGTTACTTAAGCTACTTTTTCTACTTTCTGGGATGTTGCGGGCATTTCTCATGCCATCAAATAATTTTTAAAACTGCAAATATAATGTTTAATGTACAGTATTTTCTAGAAATGATATTTAATAATTGATAATCACTTGTTGGATATTTAAGTTATCTTTATCATTTTTTATCATAAGTAATGATGTAATAATCAGTGTTTTAAATAAATCTTTGCATTATTGTTATTTATCATAAATCAAAATAAGATAATAACTATTTAATGTAAGGATATGAAAAATAATTTTTAATTAATACAAATTACCCAACTTGCCTCTAGAAAAGTCGATAAGTTTACATTCTTCACAGCAGCATATTCACTATTACATTCAACAAATATTAATGGTCTGTTTTATACAGGTTTCATAGCGGCCCTATTAAAACTTTTAGTTTATACCAATTTGATAGCAAATATCAATTATTGTGTTTTCATTAAATTACAACTGAAACTGACCATTTCATGTGTTTATTGGCCATGTATATTTCTTCTTTTTATGAGTTTTTCATTTTTTCTATTACAGTGCTTGCCTTTTTTTCCTCTTGAGTGATAAAAGTTCTTAATATGGACGAAATATTAAGCCTTTACAATCAAATATCATTCAGAGTTTTTTCCAACTTTGTCAATACTCTCTTAACTTTATGATACTTTAGAGAGAGAAAAAAACTTCTATTTTTGTGTAAACAAAGCAGAGATTTTTATTAGTTTATTTCAAATGGCATTTAAACGTATACCAATATGATCATTTTTTTTTTCTTTTCTATTAATGTTATGATTTATATTGAGTATCCCTTGCAGTTCTGAAAAGTAAATCTACAGTCACATACTGTCTATATTGCTTTTAGGATTGCTAGTATTTCATGTGTGATTTTGTATCTATGTTTGTAAGTGCTGTTGATATCTAAGCTGTTTTTTACTTTAGCAGTTTTACTAGAAGGGTTATATTACCTTTGTAAAATGATTTGAGTAGCTTTTCTTCAGTTTCTATGCTTTGTAATAATTTCTGTAGTCTAGAAATTATCTTTGTGAAGATTTAAAATAACTCACCCATAAAACCATCTAGCCCGACGCTTTTTTGTGGGCAATTCTTTGACATCTTTTCCAACTTTTCCGATAGATGAAGATCTTTGGAAAAGGAGAGGTTTCCTCCTCTATTGAATTTTGGAAACTTGCCATCTTTTTCTATAAAACTACTTTTCTCACTGAGATTTTTCAGCCTTTCAATATATTTTGTTTTTTTACCATTTAATATATTAAATAATTCTGTTTTTTCTTTTCTAATACCTTTATTTTTACTTCATTAATTTATTATTTCTCTTTCTTTAAGAAGGAATAAAGCAAACTTTTTGAATTATTTCATTTATTTAGTTAAGTATTTAGCTTATTTATTTCAGTTACTTTTTAAACTTGTTTAATAACAATATAAATTAAGACAATGAGTTTGCTTTTGAATTTATTTTGGTGTACTTCCAGAAATGTTAATATCTTAATGTTCTTATTTTTTTTCTCGGTATTCTGAAATAAAGATTTTACTTCTTCTTTGACCAAGAGTGATTTATATGATCATTACTTTAATTTTTAAGGATTTTGGTTCTTTCATTTAAAATTTTGTTAACATATAATGTTAATGCTTTCTTGTTAAGGACAGTGACTTTTGCAATTTGGGGCATTTGTTAAAATTCGATATAATATATGTAATATTTTGTCATTAAAATTTTAGATTAATTATACTACAACTAATGATTTTTTCTGTAAATGTTTATTATTTAATAAGTATTTATTGAGTGCCTATTATATTCCAAGAACTGTTAAAGTGCTGGGGATATATCGGAAAGCAAAACAGACAAAAATCTCTGCCTTGTGGTTCTTGCATTATAGTGTTTAACATACACGTATCACTATATTTCCTTAAATACAAATTGGCACATTTGTTATACAGACTATAAATTTGATAACAGCTTTTCAGGAAAAAAAAAAAAAAGAGAACACTACCACATTAAATGTAAGCTTTTATATTGAGAGACACCTCTATTTCACACATGTTTAAGTTTGATAAATGTGTGTCCTACAATTGTAAAATAATCTTATTAATTATATCGTTTTTGACATTGTTTATATTTATTTATCATCTTGATTTGTCAAAGACGGATAAACATTAGGTTAAAGTCCCTATCTACTCTTTTGTTTCTCAGGCCTTATGGCATCATTTTTTAAACGTCTATCTCTTGTAAAAGCTTGAATTGTGACGTTTGATACATTATGAGGCTTTTTCTTCGGAAGAAATGTTTAACTCATTTATATCTGTTATCATAACTGGCATTCTTATTCTTTCTGTCATTTTGTTTTAGGCTTTCTCTTTTGTACACCTTTTTCTGTTTGCTGTTTTTTACCCCCTGTGCTATAGTTTCTTTGATTGTTTTGTTTAGTTACTTAATTATACTGATTTTATGGAAACATTATCTTATTTTCTCTATCAACATCAAAAATGAAATAACCTCTAGTGAGTTCCTGCCATGTAAAAGGAACAAAGCAACATGACTGTATGTTATCACAACTTTCCCTCACACTTTTAACCTGTGGTATTTTAGATCCAGTCATGTTTTTAAGGAAGAATATGTATCCTCTCTGTTCATATTCTTTATGTGGCACGTTTCCTGTCTTCTAAAAATTTAGTGTCTAATGCCAGTCCTCTGTCTTATGACATCCTTGAGCTCTTTATCTTGATTCTTCTCTAGTTAATTTGCTCACTTCTTGAGTAATTTTACTTCAGGAAGGATATATAAATAGTATATTTCTAAATTCTTGAAATCTGGTAATATCCTGTATATATAAATCTCAACATTTAAAACAATGCCTAGTCCTTTGAGGTATATAATAAACATTTGTTGAAAGAATGACATGCCTGCCTCCCAAGGGTTTTTTTCCTAGAAATGCCATGGTCTTTTGGTTTTTAATATTGATGAAGGAGAAATTTGAAGCTGACCTGATTTTCTTCTTTGTAAGTAACTCGTTTTCTCTATCTGGATCTTATGGGATTCTTTCTTTATTCATGATATTCAAAATTTTCACCCACATTAGTCTGGGTGTTGGTTTCTTTTCATTCATTTTGCCAGGTTTTTATTGAGTTCTTTCTGTTAACGGCTTCAGGTTGATTTATTTGTTTTCTTACTTGAAAGCATGGATGTTGTTCCTTAAACAAGATGGTTAAAGTTCCCTTGGTTCTCATCACTTTACACCTGAGTATGGAAGAGTACTCTCCTACCTAAATTGGGCATATGTGTGTTGGGAGGGTGGGGGTGGGGAATGATGTAAATTCACACCTGTTTAGAGATTCAGCCACTTGAGAAAACAGAAAGGGAACCCAAATCCTGGAGGACTTACCTGCTGCTCGGTTTCTCAGATGGTTTCTCTGAAATCTATGGATGAAAGGTCAGCTTTCTGTGTCCTTATTTCTGTTTGTACCAGTCCTTTCTGGCTATATTACCTGTGGCTGTTTCCACCCTTCATCCTAAGACTATTGCCCACAAATCAGGAGAGAGCACTTTCTATCTCTTAGATTTTTTACCCCTGCTGTAGCCACCTTGAGAACCTTTGGCTCTCCGGAAGGGCTGTTTAGAAAGGCTGCCACTCCAGAGACAAGAGAAAATCTGTGTTAGCTCCTTATCATCCCTTTCCTGTAGCCTCACCTTTCAAATGGAACGGTTTTATCCTCCTCTGCCAGCTCCCCAGGAACACTGGTTGTGAGCTGGAATCATGTCCTCCTTACAGCTTGGTGCATGGCATCATTTCTAGCAGATACTCCTCAGTGCCTAGCACTGGTGTAAGTTTCACCCATTTTATATGCTGTTAGTCATGTCAGCTAGAATCTGGGCTATCAGTAGTAAATTGCCAGAGCTCACATTGCCATTGAATTCATAATTCGATACCCATTATAATGCTTAAACTTTCTTTATGAAAGGATTTCTTAATGATGAATCATAGCAAGATCCAGGACAGTTTTATTGCATCACTAAGGCCATTTTTCTAGGTGCAGCTTATTCTTATTCACACACAGTAAAACAATGCATATCTAGTGGTATGACTGGAAAATATGATGACTATTTTCTCTCTCTTACACTGTTAGCTCATTTTTATTTTTAATGGTCGTGCAAAAGTGAGACATCGTGTAAAACTTCCAAATTGGTTTCCTTGCCATTTCAAGAAAAGGACCTCTGCAAAATGTAGTAACAAAGCTGGTTTTTCCGATTGCACATCACTATAAATCTAAGTAGACAAGGCCACAGAAATTCAGAGAGTTGAGTTGTTGTGGGTTTTCTTGTTTACACTGAAGATGTGAAAAATAATTAGAATGTAATGCTAGGTGTTGCGTATATGCAATTACCTATGAATATGTAAAAGTTTTATTTTCTCTGCCAAGCTGCATTGTTCTAATTGTTTAAAATTAAAAATAAAGTTCCTGTCACAGACAGAGACAGTGGTTGCATGACTTTATGAATTCTAGACTGAGATCTGTAGTAAGGGTGCTAATCTAAAGACAGAATCATGTTTATTAAACAGTAGAAAATTCTCACTATGTGTTTAGAACAGTGCACATAAGACCCAGCATTATTGAAGGCTTGTCCTTTCTCAGACTAAACTAATATTCACCTTTCATTTCTGATGACAACTCCATCTCAATGAGAATTTCAGAAAGGGCCTGGCTGACTCCCTACCTCCCAGCCTCTTCACCCCTACAGATGTGAATACTTGAGTTCTTGTAGATCCATGAGCTATACCCAGTCCTGGGATAGTACAGGAAAATCTGATCTGCAGGATCTTTTTTCAAAAGTTCTCTTAGAATCAAGCCAGCCCTACTCTGATCTTTCTGACCTCCTGTTTCTCAGGGTCTGGGGCTCCACCTCCTCATGAGTATCAGATTCCTGTGGAGGCTGATACCTCTGATACCTCCAAAACGCTAGGGTTATAGTTCCTATTGAAATTACTTGACCTGGCTTGATCACCCATTAGAACTAGACCCCAACTGCTTGCCAACCTGGCATGGACAATCTTGAACATAGATTCTGTTTCACAGTTTAGTCTTATCTCTCCTTTTCTCTCAGACCCATCTTCTCATCTCTATCCAACCATGTAGTCATAAATACATGTAGTCATAGTTACACCTGTGTGTTGGTTGTAGGGTTGCGGGTGCGTGTTTCTACCCGTCCTTGTGCAGCTATCACTGGTCTAGCCCATTCAATTGCTGCCCTTATATCTGGTCAAAATCTTGACTTCAAACCTGGAAAGGTTGGTGGATACAAAGCTCACTCCAATATTGTGATGTAGAGTTCTACAAAATGTTCACTTTTACCACCTGTTTTCCTAAAATGTTGGTAAGTGTACATGCAGAAATATGCCAGTTAGAAAGCCTGCAAGAGCTTATGAGCTTCAGTACCATACGTGTGATTCTCCAACTTGATAGCAAGCTCAACTTTGATGTCAAATTGTTCATCTTCTGTTTATGGCACTTACTGCCTATCCATATTTCCATTTTTAACTTGGAAACAAACATGACAGATGCCACATTCTCCATTACTACCTTTTTTAGCTCTAGTGAGGAAAATAAGATGCTCAATTAATTGACATAGAAAAAAATTTTTAACTTACAAAATTACCACTAAACTTCTGCCTAGTGCTTTGTTTTTAATAATTATTGCATTTTTGTAGTTTAAAATTCCTGAGATATGCAACACCCACAGCTCAACTTTGCAACCTTTATTTCCTAATGTTTAGAAATGGCATCTGGGGGTAGCATGGAGTCAGGGAGACCAGTATTCATTAATGAGTAGTGATTTTGAAATAATTTTAAATGACTTTCTACTCTGTTTGGGGACACAGGTGGCCACTGAGCCTCCATTTGGCATTCGAGATGGTAAAGAAGTCAAATGAGAGATTTGCAGCTATAAATAAAATAGCACAAGCTTAGAACCATTATCAGACAAGCAAGTGTAACTATAATAAAAGTTACCTTAAACAAATCAGTTCTCAGGATGGCATTCATTTCTTATTGATAAATATGCTTGATACAATGAAATGCAGCTTCCAGAAAGATAATGGAGCAGATAATTAAACAATCTATTTGGAAACATAAACACACACGCACACACACACTCTGCTGGGAAACAAGGAGCACTAGTTAGCACAAATCTTGTTACAACAACCTAATGTCCTTCTGTATTTGACCTCTGACAAGGGAAAAGCATAGAAAAGCCATTTTTGACTGCAGTCGGTCTTTTGATTCTGTGGTACGTGATCAACATCAGTAAAAGATAGGAGTGGAGCTCTGACTTTTTTTTCTAAAGGTGGACATGGTTTGGGGATGCTGGTAAAATAGGTCATTAATGTTTCAGTTTCAGTTGGCTATAGCATACTGATTAGTCTTCTCTGTGGCCATAACTGACCAGGGCAATTAAACATGGGGCTACTAGGACTCTTCTGCCATATAAAACTTTCTGGAGGTCAGAGAGACTCCTCCTGCTTCTGTTTCAATGTAAAAGGGCAGGTACAGGACATACCCTTTATCACAGTCTGTCTCAACCTCCACCTCTACTTTCTTCTTTCTCCTTTTAGCCTCCCATAATGCTGTTCTCGTAGAGAGTACATAATTGATAAATGCTTGCTGAACTATGCAGCATTATCTGTAGGTCTCTCTCAGGAAAAGGAAGCAGAGCAAACCATTTTCACAATCATCTTAAGAGTAACAACATCTTAAGAGTTGTGAAGTTATGAAGTTCTTTTGTCTATAATGCATAGACCTCATCTCTGCCTTTGTCAAGTAGCTGATGACTGCATAATGCAGTCAGAGATGGATTTGTTGCTCTTGAAGAGAAATTCTTCATGGTCCACGGTGCACAGTGATTCTGATTTGGTCAGAGTTCCTCACAAGCATTCAGTTACTATAGTCACCAGCCAATGGTTTACATGAGTGATCCAGAAGACAGATTTGATAGTAGTCTTCCTAGCCATCCTAGTAGGAGTTTGTGCCCACATGTCGTAGATCTACATTGTCACGATAATCTCCTTTGTGAAGCTTTCCCCAGCTGCTCCAGCCACATCATCCCTTTCCCTGTCAGTGCTTCTCTACCACTTCCTGTTTGTACCAGGGAGTAAAACTTAATCACATCCTACCCGGAGCCATCACATAACTTAGTGGAGAGCTTGTGTAGGTTTGAACCCTACATTATTCCCTCCTCATGCTAAGTGCTTTCTTGCCCCTAGACAAACGCTTACCAAATTGAATTCTTGATGGCCCAAATAACAAAACTGAGTCAGAGTCATGTAGTAATGTCTAAAGACAAGGTAAATATCTTTTGACACCTGCCCTGTGTGTTCTCATCTCTAGCCTCTTCTCTCCATGTCAGTGATGATACAAGCTTAAGTATTCAACAAATTAGCGTAATGAGGGATGCCAGCTAGTGGGTCACTGCTAACTTTTTTTGCAGAGGGGCAACAAAATTAATTTGGTTAGTGTCTTTTATAATGTTCAAAGTAGCTACCTGGTGTGCAGGCATTACAGCTGTAGGGTGAGCACCTTATTCAACATTTTTTTACAGATTAAATCAATATATGTTCATGGATTTTGAAATAATAAGTATGAATATGGTGGTATGACCCCACCTGAATATTAAAAAAATTAACTTCCAGCACATTTTAATGCAAATGTTACCTTTGTAAATGGATGACCGGAGAAGAGTTTCCGTAGTAACCTAGGGGAACACATAACCTGTTCATGATAACTTCTCCATAAAGAGAGCCAGGCATGGACTGGAGATATGCTGTGATGTCTGCTGAAAAAAGAAAAATAATAGCTGGCAGCATTGTTAGAGTAAATGGTTAGAAGATTTCACTTTATTTGTAGTTCATTTAGACAATAAACTTTCATAACGAACTGTTGAAACACACACTTGAAACAACCAGATGATCCATCGGGATATGTTTTTAAATGTAATTTGTTGTATGTGACAACCAAGGCATCAGTTTCAGAGAATCAGATTAGGGCTGAGTTCTTACAACAAGTCTTTCTCATTTTGCTCATTTCTTTTTATCTAGACTGTGTTTTTTCCCTCGGAATCACTGAAGCCTTTCAAAGCGCTTAAGATTTCTCTTTTTTTCTCTCTCATTTTTTTTACCTCAGAAAATGTTATATAGAAACTGCCCTTCTGGAATTGAGAGCCTATATTGTGAGGATATCAACAAAAAGGAATATATTGATTATACCTCACTTTCTCTACTGACATGGCTGTTTGAGTTGTTGGCTTTTTGGAGATGCCAATAGCTAGAAATGAATTTGACATCCACAAGCCACTAGTACGGTTATTTCCCCCTCTTCTTACAGATGTAACTTTTAGTTAAAGAAAAGAGGTTTTTCTTTTCTTTCTTTTTTCCATTTTTTTTTTTCAGGGTCATTAGAGTAGGGAACAGATGCATACAGTATCTGTTCTTAAGGAGTATTTCTTTGAAGCACCATTTTAGAGTCAGCTCACTGACAGGTCCATGCCCATGGGCTCTGGTGTGGACTTAGGCAAGGTAGTGGCACTGCCTATAATTACCCATCTGGTATCCATCTGGTAACACGAATGAAAGATAATACCAGATCACAGAGAAACTATACGCACTGCCAACTTGGTATGAGCAGGCAAAGAAAGGTGCCACCCAGCAACGCTGTGAAGAATAAGAAATGTCCGTAGGGTATTGCACATTTCTACCACAAGATGCAGAAGAATGGCATGTGAGAGCATATGGAAAGGAAATGCTACACAGTCTAACTTACAGCTGCACCTTGTGAAATATTAAGCCAGGTTCTCTCTGCCACATTTAAGTTGCGAGTGGAGTTTGGAGAAAAGATATCATCCTAATATGCATGAAACCTTTTACTACCACATCCACCCACAACTGGTTACCATGACTTGAGGACTTTTGGATGAGGAGTTGGTACCAGCATCATAAGGGCATTGATTTAATTCCCATGTACTGCCGCTTTGCAGCGGTCAGTTCAGTTGTGGCAAAAATAATGACTCTTGTGGTTGCTGTACAATGATTTAGATGGTCTTTTCTCGTTGTTTTTATATCCCCTTCTTTTCTGATTTGTTTGCTCCCTTCCACAATGAAGCGTGCTCTGGTTAGTACAGTAGCTAATAGTTGAGAATCTATTAAAGTAACCACCAGAGATTTGCCACCCTCAGAGAGCACCCTCCCCTCCTGAGGAGCTGCAAATGGAAACGCCGGTTCAGATGGCAAAGGCATGCTTGCCAGTGAGCCTGACCGTCCGTGGGGGCCTTTTCTGTGTATTTCCTTCACTTGCTCCACTTTATTTCTAAGTGAATATCAGATATGACCAAATAAAACGAGATATTAGAGTGAGAATTTAGCGACATTACGATCACCTAAGCAACAACAACACACTCTTGTGTTTTCTTTTCTATACTTTAAAAGATTGTCCTTAAAATAACATCTCATATACATATACATGGTAATTTACATACTGCCATAGATTTTGAAAGACGTCATGCTCATTACCTCTAAGCAATTCAATAAAGACAGGAACCCATTTTTACAGAAGAGAAAAATGAGGCTCAGAAAAGTTATATGACTGCTGACAATCACATCAATAACTTTGAGCCCAGATCCTATGACCCAAAGTCTGAAACGTCCACCACATTTGGGTAGTGCTTTTTTATATGTCTCAGCTTCTGATCTCTTCTTACAAGAGGAAATATTTACCTACTTTAGGATTATTGCAGTTTTCCATAGAATGAGATAGAGTCAGAGAGATTCATAATAGAACAAAATGTCTCTGCCCTATGGGTAGTTGGAGGGAAGAAAGCTAAGTTGAATTCCTCCCTTCCATAATCTATAAAATGTTTCACACATACTTCCACTGAGAGATAAAGAAAAATACCTTCCCAAATTGGCCATACAGAGACCTATGCTGAAGGACACAATAAGATACAATGGGGAAGAAAAGTTTTAATTTGGAGGCGCGAATCACCTAGACAAGAATTGTTATCAAGCAATTAGAATGTGCAAGACCACTGGAGAAGTTCCAGAATGGAGGTGATTGAAGGCTGAGATGTCAAAGGAGAGGGCTTATGATCTAAAAGGTGACATTTTATGTCAATGTGGACTGTGACCTGTGCAAAAGAATTTATGGAAAAGCCAAAATGAACTTAAACCTGATTCCACGTGGAAAAACTAAAGCCCATGCTCTGTGCAAGAAAATATATTGTAAATCCACTTGCTTTTCTCCTTCCAGCTTCTGGGACTAGAGTTCTTTTACCATAATTTATACTAATTAGTCTTTCCACTTAAATCAAGAGGGGAACTGCAAAATGTAGCCCTCCCAGGTCTGTTCCTCATTAAAGACAATTAAGAGTTAGAAGAACAAAAACACATCATAGGATTAATGGTAAAAAGCCACCCAGAGAGAGAAATAAGAAGCAGGAAATGATCTTATTGAGCTGGACAAAAGAAACAGATAGCCTTCAAGATTAACCACACTCCCAGCTAAGGTCTGAATAGGGTATAAAGCAGAATCTCCTGGTCTTGCTCGCCTCCCCTGCCGTATTCTCATCCGTGTTTGTCATATCTCCTGTCATATTGCGTTTATTAAGAAACGTTCTCACTGTCTAAATTTAAGTCATTAGTTTCCCTCCATGGATAAGAGGTATGGCATTACTGATGAGAGGGAGGAAAAAAAAAAAAACTAATCTAATCAGCCTTGGTAAATTCCAGTCTTGCACGTTATTGTCATGGAAGCTTTATCCCAGTGTTCAGACAGGGCACAAAGACACAGGAGAGGGACTGGATATGAGATGCCCTAGCACCACGCTCGGAGCCCTGCTGCTTATATCATTTTCTACTTCCTCAAAGGGGAAGGAGGAGATTAGGGAACATTTAATTGCCTTATAAACTGATTGACAGATTGGCGATCTGATGCATATGGATAATCTGTTTAGTGAAATAGCTTAGAAGCCGCTAACCGAGATCATCAGGAGCCGTGATTTGCACACCCTCCACAGCGTTATTACCAAGAAGCAGGATGGGTTGATTGTTATCTTTCCTTTCCTTTTTTTCTCTTGAATGTTTTCTTTACCTCCAGGGAAATGCATTCTAGCAGCGTGAGCACCACTATTAATCAACACTTGTAGCAATAATCAGTAAGTGAAAAATGGTGACCAGAATCTGCGAATGCACTGGCAGAACTGCCTGAGTTTTCTTTGTGATCATGCCGTGGCATTCTAACATGGATAATTTATACAGAAGTAATGTTGGCACCTTCTGAGGTGCAAAGATTTATAGAAGCAGTGCTTACTTCATCCATTTAAAAAGAAAGAGAAATTGTTTCTGGTCATGATGAGTAATATTTTAGAGCCTTTAAAAATATACTTGCTATCTTCATGTTTCTTTGTGTTATGTTTAGCCTGCTAGTTCCTTTCACTTTTGAACATGGGTGTCGTGAAAGACAAAACTATTGGAAGTTCTTGATTCCAGTTTTCCTAGTACTTTCACCAGGAGGGGATGTGAAAAATAATCAAGAATTCAAAAATATCTCAGGTCCCAACATCATTCCGAGAGCTGTATGGTGTTATTGGCAATGCAGAGAGGGAAAAGGCTGGGTTACTGGAGTTACAAAATAATGCCACTGGCTATACCTGAGAGGAGTAGTTGTCGAAATAGATTGACTTAGGCCTGGTGATGACTTTATACCCAGAGGAAGCCACTTGAGACTTTGGTTGCCGCTTTCCTTCCACCAAGCTACCTTTCAATTCATACCATCCTGTGATCAGTAGGATAAATTCTGAGGTGTCAACAATGTGAATTTCTCTGAAACTTCACTAAGTTGGTATGGGCTTGCCTGGAGCTTAAGGAAGGTCACTAAGGCACAGGGCCACATCTTAAGAAGTGTTTGATAGACCAGGACTCATAGGAGCATATGACACCAGCCTGTTGTCTGAGGATAGCTCCTATCATTAAAATCAATGCAACTTAATTAAAGCAAATTACAGATAGATACATCTATAAATAAGATATTAAAGTGTGCTGCTGAATATGATAATTGCTGCATATTTAGCAATCAGTGTGTGTGTTCTGCTTTTGCCAGGAGGAATTCCTTTCAGTGGAATCAATGGAGCTTTATTAAAAACCATCCAAATTAGAAGGAGAAATGATGAGTGTTATAATAACACGAAATCACTGTTTCAACTTTCTTTGCAAAGAAAAGAAAGCAAAATATGTCCATCCCTCTTTTTTCGCTCAAGGAAAATATTAGACTTATTTTCTTTAAGATGTGGATATTCTGAATTTATAAATTTTAATTTTTGCATTCTCTTCTCTCAATGGAAGGTGGAGGGAAAATAACAATCATAAATAAAACAATTCAGCCCTGGGACTGAAGTGCGAGGAACACCCTAGTGCCTGGATATGTCGTTCTATACTGATGACAGAAGACAAATAAATAAAGTCCATACTCTAAACAGAACTTTAAGTGGCTTATTTTATTCTCTTAGACACTAGATTTTTTTGTGTGTGTGTGCAAGTTTTCATAGGTTAATTCAAAATAATAAATGTTAGAAATAAAAACTAATTTTTATCACATTCCTTACTTCTCTTACTACCTAACCCCTGTTACCTTTTATCACAAATAAGAATTAAGCTTGTGAGCAAGAGGCATCACTTCTTGAAAGTTAATTTTTAAATACACATTTTTAAAAAAATCTTTCATCACTCAATTTAGAAATCAATAACAGAAAACATGTTAATCAGATCACTACCATGTAATCAGAATCATTCTCAAATTTAAGAAAATAAATACTAAAATTATAAAAAGACAAAAATTTCAGTATAGAATACTTTGAGATGAAAAAAGGAATCACTAGACAGCCAGCCAGCCAGTTCTAATCATCTAGTAAAGTCATTTAAGAATACTTCTCACATCGGATCACTGTGTGCATTTGTCGTTGGTCTCTGGAAAGAGAAGGAAGAAAAGAAAGAAAAACGAAAAGTAAAGCAAAGAAAGGCAAAGGACAGCAGCAAGAGGAGAAATGAATGTTTAGAAAAGTGATTTATGACAATCACTTAAATATTGATTTATCGAATGTCTTCCAGACACTTGTAGAGGTGATGGGAAGCGAGAATAAAGTTCCTGCTTTCAGGGAGCTTACTTTTGTGAAGAGAGAAAGATAGTAAGCAACTGAAGCATAGCCACTGGGCCATGATCATCCCTATGAAGAAATATGATGCTGGGCGAGGCGCACTGTTTTATATAAGGTGGTCAGAAAAGGCTTCTCTGGAGAGAAGACTTTTAAGCAGAGATTTAAGCAAAGTGAAGAAGGAAAGCATGTGGACATCTGGAAGAGTAGGCGTTCCAGGGAAGAGGGGAAAGTGAGTACAGAAGCCCTGAGATAGCAATTTGGCAAGTCAGAGGAGCAGTGAGGCTGGAGCAGCAGGAGCAAGCAGGGCTGGGGGAGGTGGGGGGCAGCGGGGAGCCAGAGGAGTCACTGGCTGAGAACTGTGAGTTGTTAAGAGCAAAATTAAGTTCACTCTACTCAACTGTCCTCACCTATGGTGGTTATTTCTAATTTTCTAAACTGCATATACAATGCATACCACTCATGCTTAGAAAACAGTAAAAGGATTGGCATTGGGTGTAGCTTACTATGCTGTTTTGAAGCCCAAATCTAGCGAGTGATTTTTCAGGAAAGATAATGGATGGTTTCACTCCAGACTATGTCAGCCAGAGGCCATTATTCTCACGAATTTGTTCATAATTTCAATATAAGAGTTTTTTTTTTCTAATCTACAGAGGGGTATAAACCGATGAGAATAGAGTTCCACCATGCATAACTCTTAGCCCCATGTCTAACATGTAGACGTATTTCCCCCATAATCGAACCTGCTCTGCTTCCTTCTAACGTTGGCAGTACCATGGTCTGCACCCACCTATGAACTCTGCAGGTAATGGAAAGAGGAAGTGGCCACAGCCATTGATCATGTACATCACAGACATCTAAGTACTTCCTTTTCTTTAACACATACTCCATCCTTGTGTAACTGTCCCTCGGAGTCTTCTCCCATCAACAGGTAGAGAAAGGGGCAGAATCATGGTCCTAAGACTCCTTACTGGGGTACTTTTCCCATGCCTGAAGATGTCATAGGACCTTTCAAAATGAAACTATCCTTTGAGATATGGACTAACAGTCTTTTACAACTCTGTGATTAGAACCCCAAACAGCATGGTCAGTGTGGTTCATTGTAAATTGCAAGTGAATATTCCGGTCAAACTGAATACTACCATTCTAGTCATATAATTAAACTATCATTGGCATTCTTGTTTATAGCACAAAAAGAAGTATATTTGCTTCAGAAATGTCTGAAAGTACTGATACAGGGCCTGACTTAGTGGGGCTCTTTATTTCACAGTATTTAAAAGAACAAGGTATTTGAAGACATCCGGTAAAAGGTTTCCTATCACCTCTGTAATTTCCTGTTTTGTATAAGGTCGCATTGACCTTCCCGCTGCTTTGTTGCAACTCTTCAAGCAATAGCCAAGCCCCTCCATTTTATAGATACTCGATTTCCATGACTCATAGAAATTAGCAGTTACAAACATGTTGCAGTGTTGGGTTGTTTTCCTTTCGGGGCCTTCCTGGTAGAGAATTAGACTCCAAATCGCCTTTCCTGATGTGCTGTACTTTCTGACTGTGAATGTGCCCAACGGTGCTGCACTGCGTTAACCCACAAGGGTGGGTTGAGAAGTAATCAGAGTGAATCTAATAAAAGCTTGGCAGCACGCCTAATGAAAATCGGAGGGGACTGAAAAACTTTTAATAAGCTTTTCCTCTTCCTATACATTCTTGCAGTTTGGTTTTCATGACTATCTGGGCAATTGGGGACCTTTATAAAGGTATTTACTACAGGCAGGTATTTGAATTCTTATTGAGTAAGGACAAGGCAGAGCAAGTGTGTGGCAGCTATTAACTGAGTTCTGTGCCATTGAAAATGTATGCCGAATTGAATTTTGATGTTTTTTAAATGACTCCGTTAACTTATGAACCCCATGCTCCTGTGTTCCCAGAAATGGAGTGGAAAGGGCTCACTGCATCTTCTTTCCTAAGCAATGCATGCTCCTGCTCTCACTCACTTAGTTTTTCTGCTCTTTGAATTATGATGTTCAATTGCTGTTTCTAAGGCCAGATGATTCTACCCAGTCTTCATTTAGATGAGTTCCTCCCAGCGGATGACCTGCACATTGAAAATGATGTTTCCCCTGTGAACTCCCTAAGTTTAAATTCGGCGTTCTTCATATGGTCAGCGACTCACTTGTGGATTGCTAGTCTAATTTATGTAGTTTTGCTCTCTGCAAAGTAAAAGTGATTTTCTCGCGGCCCTAGAAAAAGCTGCTCAGAGACACCCATCCCCTAGATTTCATTGAACCAATGGGCAGAATCAGGAGATGGCGCTCTCTTTGCCTCCTTCAGAGTGACTAGGATTAATACTGGTGTTAGTTTCCATACCAAAGCCCAATTACATGATGGAGGATTGTTAGTAATTGGGCCCTTTGGATTTTAAATCCTCTCAGGCCAGTGCCCATGAGGATTAGCCTTCAGAAGGAAGGACCCTGGGGCTTCTCACAGAAGGTAAATCTGATTTATAGATGGACATAGCACTGTGTCTACGACAAATACATTATGAATGGGCATTATACATTTTCTAACATACAGATCAACTCTTCCTGGGAAATTTTCCCTCATACAATGGATGACACCATAAGAAGTTCATTGTAATATGCATCCTAAAATTTTACTTTTCCTAATTTCACTACATTGATGAGTAGGGATCTCTGTATATCCTTTGCCTACATCTTAGGCATCTTAGGAGTTGTTAGGCTAAAGATTGTAAAACATCTCACAATTCTATAAATGAGCCCACTAAAACAATAAAAAGCAGTGGTAAATAATAAATAGGTGCTGGTTTCTGCTCAACATTTATACTATACTGGGGCATAATGAATGCACTCTTAAGGAAGTAGATAAACATTTTTTTCTTCTTAAAGATGAGAAATCATCTAAATGGCACTCAACCAGCATTTCGATTGCTTAGCTGCCGAAGTAGGATTTTGTTTCTTTGCTTAGAGAGAATCATGTTGTATTGGTTACTTTTTTTTTTCATTTTGTTCCTCCTTTTGTTCCTCTTGCTACATATGCTTCCCTCCAGACTGAATCTTCACATCCCTGGAAGAGCTGAGCCTAGATGGGCCTCTCCCTGGACACAGGAGCCAGGGATGCCCTCAGACATTAAAACACAACGATGGGCCTTACAACATAAGGCAGCACTAAATCGGGTTGCACCAATTTAGAAAAACCCAACGGACTGTCATAGGACCTGTAACAGAATGGCTGAGGTCAGCAGTTGGAAGTGGACTCACTCCTTACCTGTGCTCAGAGCCCATTCTGCACTGGTATGGGGCCCAGCTGTCCTTTCTGCACCCGATCAGTAGGAGTACACACACAAGGTCCTGGTATTTATGTTTGATTCCAGACAGCTCGATAATGTTGTAATAAAATACACACTTCACATCTGTACTGTTAAATGCTTAAATCACAAAGAATACCGTTTTTTGACTTCACTTCATGCAGTGGAATTAATGCTGCCCCATGAATTGGAGCATTGTACTCAGTCGTTTAATAGCCTCTTGAGGTAGACCAGCTAGCTTAATCTAAGTTTGTTTCCAGTGGGAAGTTTAGGATTATGTGTTTCTCTGCTTGCCTGTGTTACATCTCACCATCAATCTTACTTTTGCGTTTAAATGGTTCATTCTTTTACTTATCCAGCATTTACCGAGTGTGAAATATGTGTTGGACAAGTGTCAACAAACATCATTATACGATAACATTCTAGGTGATAATTTTAAATGATACACTCTAAGCTCTCAGAAAATGGGAAGTACATAGTATTGTCTGAAGAGCTTCTCAAAGGACCTGGTGGTCAGAGAGAAGGGCAAAGCTGAAGCAAGGACCAGTGGCAGAGAAGGCACGTATAGGGTATGTAAGGGTTAAGTAGCAGGAAATAGGGCTGCAAAGATGATGATGATGATGAGAATGACCATGATGACAATAATAATGATGACAGCAGTAGACTGAGGCTTGGATGTCATATTTAGGAATTTAACTTTATCCTAGGTATCGAGTAGTCTATGTAGAGCAGTATGACGATTTTATATGTCTGTGTAAATCCATATACATATACTTCCATATATGTATACATCCATATGTATCTTAAATGTCATGTAATTCCAGCCACATATGTGTGTGTATGGTGCAGAAAAGAGACTCTTTTATAGGAGAAAGAGATTCCTAACACTTCCCACCCACCCACCCACCCACTTTCTCTCTCTCTTATTCTCTCTTTTCGTTTCTGTTTCCAGCTTCTTTTTCTCCCTCCTCACTCTTTCCCAACACTGTTTTTGGAACAATATTGCTGAAGAAATTTCCATTAGCTTAGCCAGGACTAGTCAGAGGGGCTGGTCTATAGGACAGGAAAAAAATTCTCTCCAGGTGTTTTTCCTAACAAAGGTTCACTGTAACTGTAGCAACATTAGAAACTACTAAGGTTTATTGAACACATAAATATACTCTATATGTATGATAGATATATGCCTTGTGGTTCACATGTGTCATACCACCGAATCCTCAACAAACAACGATCTGAGGTAGGTACTATTATAAACTCCATTTTATAGGTAAGAGAACTGAGACTCAGAAGGTAACTTACTCAAGGTTACACAGTCACTAGGTGATGGAATTCAAGCCCAGACAGTCTGTTTTGGAGTCAGTGCTCCTTCCCACCATGGCACACTGCGTGCAGGCCAGAAACCACAGCCTTCAGTGTCTGCTTAGAAACTGTTTATGCTGATCTGTTTCCAGTTAGAATGGAGGGACCCAGGACACTGTAGGAATCATGGTGTCTTTAGGATTGTCATACTGCTGAGCCTCTCTCTTTGAGCAAAATGATCTTACAGGGTATTTACACCAGACTTTCTCCTGGTTCGGGTAGCAGCACAGATAAAGTCAGATGGTGTCTGAAAATGTACTTTGATCACTGAAAATTCTTTATGAATATAATATATGATGATATGTAATTCATGCTATATGTGCGTGGGAACTAGACAGTGAGCACATTATTACAAAGATATTTTGAAAATTGGTATTAATCCCTAGAGTCAGCCTCCGGTGTAAGTGGGTTCGCAGCCCTACCAAGTCCATGGTCAGGTGCCCATCATCATCCAAGCTCTGAAGCCAGCCCTTGCCGATCTCTCTATCCTCCCCTAAGTACCCACCAGATTTTTCACCAAGTGGAAGTACAGTTGTCACAATTGATGACCAGCTATTTTTATTTTAACAATGGCTATAAAACCCAAGCACAAGTATTGTTTCTGTACTATTTCTTCAGTACCTTGTTCTCAAGCTTTAATCAAGTCACTGAACATCATCTCTACACCTGAACCCCATCCCCTCCCCCAGGTTGTTGCATGGGGCAAGTGCTCCCTGTTCAAGTGGCATCTTCTGATCTCTGCTGGGTGGACTTCACAGAGAAACATCAGGTGATGTTTCTTTCAAAACCATCTAAGCAAAGAAGAATGAGGCTTTGACTTAGACTTTCATTATTTCTCAAGCAGAAGGGAAAAGACTCTCAACATTGGTCTCCTTGTATCCAAACTTTCCTAATTTTAGTATCAGCATCCAGCTTCTAGGGAAGGTCCAGGAGAGGGTACCTAGAGCCCCAGTTCACCATGGACTCAGTGTCTCCTTCCCAATAAGGGAGTACTGCTATGCCATCATGCTACATACATTTCTTGGCTCTTATTAGAAACTTGAGCTGATTTTTATTGTTGTTGTTGTTGTTGTTGCTCTTTGTATACTTGCATAATTTTGTAGCCTGAGCAGAGTTCTTGATTTTGCAACAGCGTAATAAAAAACATTGTGAATTGGCAGGTTTGGGAGTATGATTTGCAGCTGGTCTATCACTTCCTCTCACTAGAAGCTTCAGTTTAAAGTTTTATACAATTACATTTTACAGGACTTGACCTTATATTTGCATCTGCTCACCTTTTGTTGTTGCTTTTTAAAAAATACTTTCTTTTCACATTTACATTTTTGTAGATGAATTGCCCAATATACTCATTTTATACACTTTTTTTCTTCTTGGTGTAAGTTCACATGGTTCAGTGCTATTGAACTCGAAGCACCAAAGTCTAATTGACATAACAGTCAATACAATGAGCCCTTTAGACAGTTTTTGAAGACTGAAAACAATGACAAAGGAAATGCAACCCAGGGTTACAGTAATATCTCTAACCATCGCCCTTTCAGTCATTGTAATTATTTTGATTGAAAGGTCTATAGAAGCCACAGTGGTTTTTCAGGATGCAAAAATTATTGCAGAAACTTCCTCTATTAATGGAAATTATTAGAGGATGGAAATGGTACTCGAACAGCAAGAATGACATTAATTATGCAAAAAGCAATCCTATCTGGCAAGCACGCATTATTCTTCAACACTCTTCCATGGGTTTGTGTCCAGCCAGCATTAGAAATCTAAAAGCTTTTTATTTTGGCAAAGTTTTTATAGCACTTAGACTTCCAGCATCTAGATAAAAGATAATTTGGAAAGAAATCATGTTGGTGCAATTTAAGAATTCAGTAATGAGTTCTGTGTAAATGAATCAATGCTCAATTAAATGATTATATCAAATTCAACTTAAAATGTTGACTTAAAATGATCACATATTAAAGACTTTGAAAGTAAGATGAATATATATATATATATATATATATATATATATTTATTCAGAAGAGCAAAGTCATAGTCATTCATGGTAGAGGAATGTAGTATTCTGATTCATCCCAGAGTTTGATTAATGGATAGAAACTTAGGGTAGGAATTACCTGTATGATAAGAATTAGAATAGATTGCAATAACCTATCTTATTTTAATTCCATTGTTTCCTTTCTCTTTTGCAACTTCTCTCTGTTTCTCAGGGGTTTTACCCTCTTTTTGTGTCTACACCCCTTTTTTCAAAGCTCTCTATTCGGTACTGTTTTAATGTTCTCATGACCTTCTACAGAATCAGTTTTTCTTATCTACTACTACTTTCATCTCTTCTTGTCTCTTCACAAAGGAGTGACTACAGCCACTCCGAGCAACATTTGTTGTTTTATTCATTCACACAATAATCATTGGTTGAGCTGTTGCCATGTTTAAGGCACTAAACTAACCACAGGAAGAGTTACCAAAACTACAGAGGTGGACATCTTGCCAGAGGCACAAAAGTCCATGTTCAGGATCCATAAAATACTCAGTGGGATTAAATAATTGAGCATATGTGAGAGGGACCAGATAAAGCTGGAAAGTTAGGTTGTTCTAGATTACCAAAAGCCTTTATTCACTAATTAAAAAAACATCAAATGAGTGTGTGTTTTTGGTTTGGTTTTTCATATCAGGTTTTGACTCAAGGACATCAATTTTCAGAATATTATTTTTAGTTCTTTTCTCCTCCTCTTATCTTCTTTCATTTTCCAGAACTTGAACTCTGCTGACATAGTAGTCAGTTGCAAAGTAATTTGCTTAATATAAATTTAAGGCTAATGTGTGTCTGATTCTAGCATGAGTGGTAGCACGTGTCTGGTAAAATTGTGAATCAAATAGATGCTACAAATTAAATAATAACATTGTGAATCAAATAGCTATTCAGATCAGCAGTAGTTATGCCCAACGGGGCCAGTAATTTATCCTATTAGATAAGGTCTCCTCCTACTCTACTGTTGTTTTAAGCTTACAGATTCATCCTTCACTCCAAACAATTACATAATTAAGTTTCTAACAGTTTTGATTTTTACTCCAGATCCTAGTTTAAACGTAAATTTTAAGAATATTCGTAGTTTTTTTTAAGGAAGATGAAAAAATGAGGACTATAAAAATTGTATAAGCAAAATTAATAGACTGATACCATGTATGACCAGTGGGGGAAAAATGTACATAATACAGGCTAGTTTTAGAAAACATAGCTATTAAAAATTACTTTTGCTATATCAAAAATTAACATATACACATATACGAATGCCTCTAGCTATGTGAAACAAATATGGCTAGACAACTGCAGTTCAGTGGTATGGCTATGATGACCATAAACACATTTAGTATGCTTGCCGTCATAATTTCACATATTCCATCCCATTGCCGCCATAGGTTGATTTGAACTTTCAGGGCGTATGCCTCAGTTCTTTGTTTAGGAAATACAGCATCTGTAACTATAACGATTACTGACACATATGAAGCAGCATTGAGACTGAGAGAAGCCCTACTTTGGGGTCACACAGATCTCAATTCAGATCTAGGCTTTGCCACGGTATGACTCTTTGGCAAGTTACTCTAACTTTCTCTGACCTCTAGTTTCCTCATGTGCAAAATGAGGCTGAGATAGAAATGATAGCATTGATTGTAACTCATGATAGTGATTTTAGAGTGTTCCAGAGAGATTTCTTTCTAGTAGCTAGAAATGGGAGTGACTGGAACTTGTCCACTGACCAAACTAGAAAAAGAAAACATTCTGAAAAGCTTAAAATTTTACATATATTTACATTGTTTACTTTATAAATGCAAATATATTTTATGTATGCTAGAGAGCTTTAGTCAACAAATATCCTTTGTAAGGCTTATTAGTTAAAAAGGATACTATGAACTCATAAGAAATAATATGAACAAACTATTATATCATTTTAAGATTTAGACATATTTTGAGGCTTGACTTTGTTCCTTTTAGGATAAGTAAAGAACATTGTTACAGAGTCAATAAAATAACACAGCAGAGGAATGAACAAATCACATATTACATCCAAGAAACAATCAGAAACCAAATTCAATAAGTAGTAGATACTAGTATCTAGTGATTAATGTAACTAACCGAGATCTAGTGATTAATGTAACTAACCAAATCCCTGTTTACTCTTTTTCTGGAAAATATAGAACAGGTAAACAGATTTCCTAGGGAATCTGTTCCTAATACCTTTTATTCATCTTTTCATCAGACCATTGTCTTATAGCTAGTAAGAGTTTATATTTCAGCCAGTGTTGCAATGTGGGTATTTGTGGGTAGACAGATTGAGGAAAGAAAATGAGGAACAGTGTCTGGCTCTTTAAGTAAAGATGTAGAGACAGTTTGCTCTTCAAGCCTATTGGCAAGACACATATGCACATGCGCACACATGCACACACACATACACATACACTCGCATACAAAGTACATCTGATAAATGAAGCCAAATTTGTAAAATTGTATCCACAGTCATAGTTTCTATGGTAACTGTATGTTAGGCCCAGACACAAACAGAGCTGGGCAGAAGATGTCTGATTTTATTTTCTCCAAAGATAATCAGAAGATAGTTCAGGTTATCAAAATGCGCCATGGCCTAGAGTACATATGGCTAGTGCTTGGTCTAGCATAGATTTAATGCTTAAATTCCAATAAATACTTTATAACTTTATAGAGTTGCAGATTACTTTATCTTTCAGCTTTAAAATAATTGTGTACCTACATATAATTACTGTATTGATGAGGCATAAGTGGTTAACATAATGTGGAAACTATATGCAAGATAAATTTTAGAAATGTGTGTAAATTAGAAGGGACGTCAAGGATTTATTTCCTCTCCAATGTTTTCACTCCAATATTTTACAAGGGAAGAAATTGTAGACACAGAATTGTTAGAAGGCTTACCCAAGAGTTATTTTTGAAATATTTTTACTTGCTATATTTTCTAAACCAGCAGATGTTCTAAGCCAGTCTAAAAGCTGAACACCCAGTTATTTGACAAAATTACTGAAATTAAATTAGAGAAAATAAACACTTCGGAAGTAATGGCTTTGAACGAGTGTGTGTACTTTTACTTTTATAGATAGAATATTTCTAAATAAATTTCTCAAGAATAATATATTTCGCATTACCAAAGAGAAATAATTAAACCTATTTTGATTAGTTTCTTTTTGGTTAAGTGGATATAATTTCCCTCCAAATATGTAGCATTTCAGCAGAATATCTTAATATTAGAAAATGCTCAAAGCCAAGTTCATAACTTTTTAGACATTTTCATCATGTTGATTCTTTTAAAAATCTTCCAGCAAGACCTATAGCTAGGTAAGAGCAGTGTAATTAAAAGAAAGCTTCTGGAATATCTGTCAGGATACCAACTTGAAATGGAAGGCATATTTCCTAAAACGGCATCTAAATTTTTATACTTTGCATCTTAATCTTATGCTGTGTCTGGCAGCATGAAACTCATATTTTTGTAATGGATCTGAGTAAGACATATTTGTAAATGAGGATGTTATATATGGATGAAGGAGCTGTAATCCAACTTTGCACAGCCTTTCCATCACAGCAGCTTTTAAATTTCCTCGGGAAAATTGACTTATGGGACATAAATTACAGCATTGGCAAAAATGTGTCCTAACCTGTAGGAACTGGAAAGCATGCAAATTTTGAATTGTTTCCACTTTTTATCATCAGACATTTGCAGAAAAAGTTTGTGTGATTTATCCTTTTATTTTTAATGAATTGTTAAAAAATGTTTGAAAGGGTATTAAATCTTCCCCTCTGCCATTAATCTGAAAATGGGGAAAGAAGAGGGGGAGGGGGTTTTAAAAGGCCTCTTAAGTATATTGCTTTATGAAACTGCTGATTCTAGCAATGCCAGGCTAGAAATACATACTAATTTAAGGAACCCTGAATGTAAGCAGCATGCTCCTTGCTTCTGTACAGAAAAGACTAATAGCTTTATTTTAACAGGGCTCTTAACACCCCAGCCGGCAGCAGGCATTGAGTGAATGAATTGGAAGAACTCCCATGGACTAAAAGCATCTTAATTCAACATTCCTCCCAAATGCCAAACCCACCTGATAGGCTGCCATAGGCTGTCATAATCCAGCCAAAGAAGATCACCATGTGCAAGGCATACCGCAGTATGAGCTTTTCAAGTTGTTTTGAATAAGCTCTCTGAAGTTTCACTTCCTGAGGTTTATTAGTAGAGAAAGATAAATATGCCCCAAATCCAAGCATAAGTTCTAACATTACAGTGTTGTGGAAAAGAGTAAGTTTCTGTTATGGCTTGAGTCAAGATTATTTCTATCAGACATATATTTAGGTCATTACATTTAAAAAAAAAAAAAAAACCTGCATGATACCAAGTGAGATAAAGGGCTTCTTTTAAAAAAATTAATTGGATCAAAGCCACTGACCTTATTTTTTTGTGATCAGGGAAATTACCTAATAAGGAGTTCTTCAAGCAGGAACATTTCTGAGTATAGTTGCGCACAGCGCAAATGAGAAATGAGCTTATAAATGCCCGTGCCTGTTCTCTCTCCCCTCCCTCCCTCCTAAAGTGGCCTGACTTCCTAAGGACCTAACTGCAACTTATAATTAGTTTCTCTTCGGTAGCCTTCTAGCTGCAAGAAGCTTTGTACCCAACACAATAATCTTTATTTTTCACCATTTCTGTTTGAGATATTAAGAGTTGATCAGATTGTAGGAGGAGATTAGATAAATTAGGATTTATCCACCAATGGGATATTATATAGCCATGATTATTCATGTTTGTGAAATATTTCTAATAGCACAGGAAAATGCAAATAATAAACAGTTGAGGAAAAACTCTATATACCATTAAAATATGTATATATTTATAAGTGTTAACAGAGGTCATCTGTGATGGTTTTCCACAATAATCATTTAGGGAGAAAAAAAACAGTTAAATTTTTTTTTTTTTAAATAATGGATCACAAATTTATTCCCATTATTTCCATTAACGGCGTGTCCCTGAGGGAGAGGATTTTCTCTCATCTCGGTGTCTTACAATGCTTAGCATGTGACTCTACTTAGCAGACACTAACAAATGTTTATTTACTTGAAAGTATTAATCTCATTTTCTGAGCATAAGAGCATAATACAATACAACCAGTATTTATTTAGTTATTAGAAAACGATAAAGATTTTCAACACCATAGTCTGGTTCTCTCTCTCTCCATCAATACACTGAAATCACTCTCGATAAAGCACCAATCACCATCTCATTGCCAATTCCAACATACACTGTTGCAGACATGAGTCATCATTTACTTACAAAGAACAAAATCCACGCTACCTAGTTTAAGCAAGAATAAATTTATTTCACCATATTAATGAGCATACAGAATCATAAGGAAGTCTAAAGAAACGAATTCTTGGATAAGCTTTCAGAGATAAATTCCCAAGACACATTACAGAACCAGGCTACCAAGGGAGCTGCTGATGCTTCTAAACAGGAAGTCTTGGCTCCACAGCCACACATCAATGCCTTTATCAAGAGACACCATAATTAGGAAGGTGCCACAATCAGGAAGGTGCCACCTCTAATGCCACCAACTCCAAAGCTAGCTAGAAAAGCTACATTTCACCCCAGAAACTAGTGACGTTTGGTACATCTACCAAAACTACTACAAGAAAACCAGCCAAGTACTTCTTTAGTCATTCTTGACAGAATAAACAGTGGAAGCGGAGCCATTGCCTCACCAAAGAAGATATTCAGATGGAAAATAAGCATATGAAAAAACACTCTACATTATATGTTACCAGGGAAATGCAAATTAAAATAACAATAAGATAACACTATGCACTCATTAAAATGGCCAAAATCTGGAACACTGACAACACCAAATGCTGGTGAGGATATGGAGCCATAAGAACTCTCATTTATTCCTGGTGGGAATACAAAATGGTACATCCACTTTGGAAGGTGGTTTGGCAGTTTCTTACCAAACTAAACCTACTCTTACCATATGACACAGCAATCACCTTCCTTGGTATTTACCCAAAGAAGTTGAAAACTTATGCCCACAGAAAAGCTTGTGCACAGATGTTTACAGCAGCTTTATTCATTATGCCAAATCTTGGAAGCCACCAAAATGTCCTTCAGTAAGTGAATACATAAATAAACTGTGATCCATCCAGACAATCGAAGATTATTCAGTGCTAAAAAGAAATGAGCTAAAAAGAAAAGACGTGAAGAAAACTTAAATGCATATTACTAGGTAAAAGAAACCAATATAAATAGTCTATGTACTACTATGTGATTCTAACTACATGACATTCTGAAAATGTCAAAACTATGGAGACAATGAAAAGATCAGTGGTTGCCAGGGATTGGGATGGGGGGTAGGGAGGGAGGAATAGGCAGAGCACAGAGAATTTTTAGGGTAGTGAAAATATTCTGTACGATACTATAATGGTGGATACGTGTCATACATTTGTCCAAATCCATAAAAGGTACACCACCAAACTCTGGACTTCCGGTGATAATGTGTCAATGTAGGTTCATCAATTGTAACAAGTGTACCACTCCTGTGAGGGATGTTGACCATGAGAGAGGCTGTGCCTGAATGGAGGCAGGCGGCATATGAGAATTCTCTGTACCTTCCTTTCAATTTTGCTGTGAACCTAAAACTGCTCTAAAAGATAAGACAATTAAAAAAAAAAAAAACTCGTGGTAGTGGCAATAATGGTCATAGTCATAGTAGTAGCATCAGTGGTATTGTTGCTGTTGTTACTAATATCCTTTTCCTCATTGCCTCTGTCTCTTCCTTACCAAAATCTTGACATTCCCAGAAAACACGGTGCTTTTTTTTAATGGCTCCATGGTTCACTTTTGTTCTCACTGCTTAGAATGCCTTCTCCTGCTACTCCTATACCCTCTTCCCCCTGAAAAGCTCCTCCTCATTCATATTCACGTTTTAGATGAAGCTTCAACACCCACATGAAGCTGTCTTCAACTCTCCCCGGTGGACTTTGGTATCTGTTTCTTCAGACTCCCACTGCCTTTTTCCTCAGACTGACACCCAGCAGTGATCTCATTGTACCATAATTGTTTGCAGGCCTGTCTCCTCTATATTCAAAGCAATGAAGAAATCCAGCCTCTCTTCTTCACTTTGAATATAGTCCCTCGCATGGCATTGGGATACAGTAGGTACTCGGTAATCACTAATTGAATGATTGCATTAGAGGGGTTGTAATATAGAGAGAAGCACATAAATATGTACACAATTGGTGAAGAACAGAGCAGTTTTTGTTGTAAAAGAATGTCATTCACCTTTGGAAGCCTGGCCTATGTTCTGCTACTTCCATGAAGTTTTTCCTAACACCTTCAGGTGTCATCTGTGCCACTGTTAATAATAATACCCTGAATGACACTCGGCCATACATTGTACTACAGCATTCTTTAATTATTTCATTGCTGATACTTGTCTTCTCAACAAGACTGAAAGTTCCCTAAGGATAAGAATCACCCTACATCTCACAGAATCTGGTTATGCTGGTGGCTCACCAGGACAGCAGGCATATGGGTGCTGCCTCCTGGGGGCACCAGAATGTTGACTGCCACCATTAGGCCAGGCCAGTTCCAGATATCAGTGCCGAAAGCATCAACGTGCAGTTTTGTGGCCACAAGAAAAAGGTTAGTTGTAAATAGCTACAGCCATACTAGGGATATACAAGCATAATGTTTTCTAACAACCACAATTAATAATCTTCAGTGTAGTTTTGTATTCATATTCTTCCTCCATAAAAAATAGATTTAAAACCTTAGATAGAAGGGGATTATGACAACACATCTATCCTTTACTTCTTTTTCTGCCCCATTTATTTATTTCCCGTCTGTCTGATACCATCTTTGCCTCTGGTCTTTGTTAGAAAGGTCAGTGTTGAACCCTCTCTCTGTAGTTGTTTCTAAGTTTGTATGTGCAATCTTCATCCTACCTGGGTGACTCACTGGGCTGTGGCCCTTTCAGATAACTCCAGCCACTCCTGTTCCAGGCATTGGTGAAATATGAAGAGGTTTTGTAGGACACGCTCTGAAGACCCTCTTTTAATAATTCAACACCAGGAATAGCTTTCTTACGCTAAATAAGTATGTATACTTGCTTTGCAAGACCTCCCACCACAACGCCCCCCCCCTACATACACTGCCCAAGCTGGGTGGTAGTTTTATAGAGAGCTGGGACTTTGGATAGGAAGAAAATAACTTTCAGGCTGAGTACTGCCTAGAAAATTTTCCCCTTCTCACCTTGACACTGTTACTTCCTGTGTTTCCCAGCAAACTCTCCCTTCCCCAGCAAACTCTCCCTTCCCCCCATGATAACAGTCCAGATTTTCTATTTACCCCTTCCTTGCCCATTATGTGAGGGCTACCCCAGCACAAGAGCAGGCACATGCGTGGTCTACAAAGCCACATGTGTTGATGTGAACAGGTGAGGAATCGATTAGTCAATGGGTACTCTTAATTACCTGTCAGTGTTCATCTTTTTTTTAGTTGGTATGATAGATACAGAAGGGTTCTTTAGATTCATGGAACTCACATACTTTATTGAGAAACTACTAGAGTAGTCACCGCCCCTCAGAATCTCAGAGGCTGATGGAAGAGACCCAAAGAAAGGTGAACACAGGAAGTACATAGGAAAGAGGAAAAAAACAATAAAGACTAACAATAAGTAGAAAATATTTCATCACTTCTCTTTGGTCATTCTTAAGTGAGGGAACTAAGTGAGGTTTGGGTGAGGAAGGGCTTCACAAAAGCTGTGGAGTAGAGAGTTGGTTGTCACCAACCCCTGTTAGTAAAGAAAGCCTTCATGGAAAAGGTGCTTTTGAAGATACTGTCATTGTCATAGCCAAGTAGAGCCTAAGGAGACATGATGAGTAAAAGTAATTTGGGATCCTGGAATAGAAAGAAAATTAGGTAAAAATCTGAATAAGCTATGGGCTATAGTTAACAGTACGATATCAATATCGATTCATTGATTTTAAGAAGCATACCATATTAATGTGAGATGTTAGTAACAGGAAACTGGATGAGGGCATATAGGAACTCTCTGTACTAGTCAATCTTTCTGTAAGTCTAAAGCTATTATAAAAACTACAGCCTATTAAAAAAAAAAAAAGGCAGTCTTACAGCCTACAGATTATCCCTGGCGCGGTGACAGGAAGGAGTCAGTTTGACAATGACCCTTTTTTTTTGAAAGAAGTGACTTTGTTGTTAAATGCCATGTTTGTGGCTTGATCATCAATTCGTATAGTGATACTGAGTTCTTGCTTGCTTTCCCATGGTTGATTTTTGGCAGGCGGCAGCGGCATTTGTGCACTGATTATAATTTTGAGATGCATTGTCAGTACCAGGGTGTATAATGGATCTTCATCTCTAATTACTTTTTTCTCCACAGGTGTCTGGAAAGGGTCCAGATGGAAATACACACAATCTCCGCTTTGAGGGGATGGAGAGACAGTACGCATCTTTACCCAGGTAGACCACTGAGGGGTCCCCCACCACCAGCTCACCCACAAATAAAGTCTTTAGAGAAATCTACGTGAGACAGAAATCTGGCTTTCAGATAGGGAATATGTTGTAATTTTGCCTGACTGCCTTCTGCTGCAACCATAGTGCCATTTTCACAACTGTGCTAATAATTGAAACACTTGCGGGTTGTTTTTTAAGAGAAGAAAATAGTATATCATTGCAATTGAACATGTCAGCAAGAATATTGGATACTGAATAGAAATCCTAAGCCGCTGCTATAAAAATGGTATTTTAAACACAGGAACATCCTACACCAAACTTAGAGACAATAAATAGCAAATTCCCTATTAGGAGGTACCCATGAGGAAGGGCAAGCCAGCCTTAACCTTGGGGTTTCATGTGGGTGTTACAAAGCGGGAGAGAAATGTGAACCTGGGAAGGTGTTCCTTGCTTGATTTTGAATCTGACCGTGCTCTTTAGGCAATAAGCGAATATTTCTGAGAGGCACAGACACAGTGGGGTGGGGGGGGTGGTGGGGGGTGGACAACTGCGTGGGAAAAGTTCGCTTGGTGATTCTAGTCTAACATGATCCACTTATGCTGTAACTAGACACCCCTGAAAATGAGATACAATTCTCAAAGGTTTGTGTTCTTATCTGTGAGATGAAGAATAATTTTAGTCTGCTATCAGTAGTGCATGACAAAGAGAAAACCTTTCCAAGATTACATCCAGTGCAGCTACTATGGGAGTTAAATGAGTTGAGAATGTGAGAATTAGTGAATTTGGGGGCGAGGGGCGGGGAGCTGGGGGTGGGAGGTTAATGCCCGCTGGAAAACTGAAGTGTTATAAACTATCTCCTTTAAAAAAAGACGGGAGTATCCTAGGTAGAACTTCTTTATCATCAAAGCTGAGGAGTGAAAGTGCTAACTCAGAGCTGGATTTACCATTTTGTAGCGTGTTGGTTATACTTCTGCGTGTAAATTTAAATTTACAAAACTAACGTCCCGAACATTATAATAGGTGTAGTCTAAGTGACCATCTGCTCTTAGAAATGGTATGTTGATTTTCAAAAGTAATTAAATCTCAAATCTAGCTGAAAACCAATTTTTAACACTGATTGGGTGGGATACCCAAAATACAATATTTTAAAAGCTTCTATACCACTCTTTTATTTTTTCCATGTTTTCCTTTTTAATATGTGGTCTCATAGTTTTTTCCCACACTTGGTTTCCTTCCTCACCCTATTTTTCCCTGGCCTAGTATTATGTTTTCATTTTAAAAAGATGGTAGTCGTCTCCAAAATTTGTTTTAAATATAAAATTTCTGGCTTTCAATGTTGAACGTATGGAAATTGTGGTTAAGGCAGATGGAAAGTAGTATGTTCTTATGAAAGGGAAGAAAAAAAGGAAAACTGGAAACAGTTTAACGTCTTCCTGGCCAACCTGAACTCAGACTGAGGAAATGGCTTTTTTTTTTTTTTTTTTGGTACAAATCAAAAGCAGAGAAGTAGCACTGAAAATTCTGTGAATTACAATTATTCATTTATTCCCTATATATCTTCCAATCATCTGCTATATATCAGGCCCTAAGAATATGGAGAATGGAAAAACAGTGCCAGTCCATCCTCCAGACCCTGCCGCCCAGGACAGGAGGTAGCAAATCAACCGCTGATGACGATGCAACAGTGCTTAGATTACATTACTAACACAAAGTCCTCTGAATTTCCAACCCTTATTTATTTGTTACTAATAAGCCCTAAAATACTCAATCATGGCTGAATCTAAACAAGTCTATTTTAGGATTAAATATCGTGGAGGGAGTTTTCTGACAAAGGCTATACATTTGTGCTGTTTGTGGCTCTGGAGCTATCATTACAACGTATGAATTGATAAAATCCTGCCAGGCCCAGAATATAACTGTAGCTGAATGGAAGCATCTTAGATGGAAAACAAATTTGACAAACAGTCCACTCACACACATACACAAGGGTAAGAGTGATCAGCTGCACGGGCAAACAGACCTTTGTAGCTACCTGGCAACTAGAAGTAGCCATGATGGAGAATGAATAGGGCTCCAACAAATGCATGAGACATCTCTGGCACTGGTTTTTAAATGCGGAGCGGGGAGCCCTCAAACTCTAGTTTTCATCTCAGTATCTAAAAGGAAGATGCAGAGCACCCTCAACAATGTGCTCCAGCCCATGGGGGTGGGGCTTCGTATTTCTCGAACAAGCTGCAGAATGCAGAAACGGGACACACGCTGGCTTCTGAGCAGGTATGCGGATTCGGCCCCCGGTACCCATGACATTTCCCCTGGGTTTCTAGTCTTCCAGGCCCTGGAGATGCTACTGTCCACTTAATTAAATCACAGCAGCTCCACTGCTCTCCCCTTTGCCAGGAGAGTTGGGAGAGTGCATCTCCGTAGGCACCGGATCCCCTCTTTGTCACAGAGACAGGGAGCTTTAAAATATTTATGGAGTTAAATTTTTAATTAAAAACAGGATTACTTCTATCTATAGGGAGTCAGTGGTCAATCTTATAGGGGACTTAATATGCTACTGACTGATTTGGTTCCTGTGTTATTTGTGGAGAACATCACAGGAGTTTTTAAGATAAACTTAATAATGTTGATTTATATGCCAAATTTGGAGCCATTGACACAGAGAGAAAATGCTTCCCAGTGGGCATGGAGTTGGTGAGGAGCCCAGGTCAAGGGGCACCCTGCTATGCTTTCATGGAACTCTGTCATCTTTAAAGCAGGCCCATGCAGCCTGCTGCCAGGCTAAATGACACTTCACAAAATAAAGCCAGAGCCTTAGCCAGCCCAGGAAAAAGACAATTCCTAGCACTTAGTAGTTATGAGATCGCCTGAGGCTAAGGGCTAAGCGATGTTAAGTGTTATTGTTAAGCAATGTTAAATCTTCTGCCTCTGAAGAAAAATGGCTTTATTTCTTTTCTCCTGAGGGTGCTGTTTTGGAAAGCAGAGCATGGTTGTAATACAACCTCGTTAGCAAACACCAGGCTTTTACCAGGGCCAGTGTTTTACCATCCTGTCCAGCCCTGGATTTCCTTTGGTAGTAAATAGAATGCGATCAACATTCCCTTATCCTTGCCTGACACAAATTATTACTCGCCCTGGGTGAGTAGGGAAGGGTCTATTTCCTAGGCTACTATAATGTGAGACATCAGTGTATGCATTTTTGCAAACAGCTTCTTTTTCACTTTAGCCTCCC
The DNA here is from genome assembly GCF_902729225.1 of Pteropus medius. Taxonomy (NCBI): domain Eukaryota; kingdom Metazoa; phylum Chordata; class Mammalia; order Chiroptera; family Pteropodidae; genus Pteropus; species Pteropus medius. The sequence continues at coordinate 13,109,586 of NW_024351729.1, forward strand.
AGCCTTTTTCAATTCTCTCTGGCTCCGTTCTGATTTTACAGGCTTCCTTGGGGTCAGTCCCTTCAGCAGTGAACTCTACGCTCCCATCTCAAGCCTCCATCATTTCCACCTGGCCCATCCCTGGCCCCATGGGATCCCCTTTTCACTTTTCTACAGATGGCTCAGTGCGTCAGCACATGATGTTCCTCTTCCGGGCTTGAAGTAAAATGTAGAGTCCTAAGGAGTGAGCAAAAAGACTCCACATCTCTTCTGCAGTCCTACATACATGGGTGGCAAAAGGTTGCTGAAGAAACTCATAAAACCGCATTCATCGGTTCCACTACAAAATTCACATTATCCAGCCCCAGCTGGGCCCCTGCTGCTGTCCAGAAACTTTTAGTTGTGCTGTCGACTCCCCCTGACTATCCCACAGTGGCCATGCCAACCCTTTTCTACTCCTGTGAATTTCTATAAAGCCCACAAGCCCCATTTCTAGAGTTGACCTCACTTCCTTTTCTTTATGACCTTGAGACGGTCAACATGCGCTCCTCAACTGCTGCTCCCCACAGTTCAGACTTGCTGTGTCTTCTCTAACCCACACTTCCTGAGGGGGGACGATGAGGACAGGACTTGGAATCAGGCCATCAATACAGCCCCATCCATCACTTCTCACTTGTGTGACCTTGGGCCAGTGATCTAACTGCTCCAGGCTCAGTTTTTTCATCTGCAAATTGGGGATGATATTAGGGCCGCTGTATACTGCTGGTATGAGCATTGCATACAGTAATACAAGCAAAACCCTTAGTAAAGAGCCTTCCTGACATATTTTTTAAAAATATATTGTTAGCTCTTTCTAATTTAATCTCTGGGGAAGGCATGTTCTGTGAATGAGTCAAACCCAATGACAAAAGAGCTCATTCTCACTGGCATCTCAGGGACCCTGCACCATCAACCACCTCTGAACTTGACTACATCTTTAAGCCCTTTCGCAATTGCTCTCCCCCACCACCTACTACTATAAATGCGGAGACTCGGCCCCACAATTTGCTGAGAATCCCACATTGTGAAGGAGAGAGCCAATAGCTGCATGGAAGTATGCTGGGGGTATAACTGAGGCTGAAGGATTAGCCAACTCTGGGAAATGACCAGTAGTCTAGATCAGCCATCCCCAACCTTTCTGAGAATCCAATGCCTGGTGATCTGAGGTGGAGCTGAGGTGGTGATGCTAGTGCTAGGGAGCGACTGCAAATACAGATGAAGCTTCACTCGCTAGCCCACTGCTCACTTCCTGCTGTGTGGCCCAGTTCCTAACAGGCCACGGCCCAGTACCTGTCTATGGCCAGGGGTTGGGGATCCCTGGTCTAGATGGTCAGGGGCAAGAGGACATAGCAAGTTGAGATGATCTGAATGGCAAGCTGTTATGGACATGCTAGGAGACAGCAATTTTTATAGATGGGATACAGGATGCTAACTCAAGTCTAGGCAAAAGGCCATGACCCCTATCCAACAAGACTTAGGTTCAAGTCTCAAATCTCCCCTATGGTGGAGACCATAACCAATGTGAGTTAGCCAGGAAGGCTGAGCATGATGCTCTTATTCCCAGGACAGATACGTTATGGGAACAGCATTCTGTTTACTGGTAAGAGGAAATCCTGAGATGCTGTTAAGATACTCCTGTTGGCTCAGGACCGGGCAGTGCTGAGCATACAGCTATAACGATTCATAGCTAAGCAAGGCTCAGGTGGCAAGACTTACCCAATGAACAGAGACCTTCCCTCAACCTTCCTTCTTCCTTCAGTTCCCACATTTTCTACAAGGGAAAAGTGACCTATACCTTTTGGCTCTATTTCCACACCATCTAACTGACACTCTAACCTCTCGGTCCAGGCTTCGGAGCACTCTCCTCCATTGCTACAGATTCAGTTCTCATCACTATGATGAGAATTCCAAAATGAATCTGGCTAACATTTTTACCATGACCCCGGTTATAACTGCCTGCTAGACACATCCATCCTTCTACTTCCAAGGGACCTCAGAGTCTCCAGGCCAAAACCCAAGCCCTCTGTCATCTTTCTTTAGCTAGTCTTCCATTTAATTTTCATAACATTTGTTTGGCACCTTTCCAGTGCCACTGAAAACACCTTGAATCAGATTATGATTCTTTGCTGCCCCTTTCCAGCCCCTTTATTTAAATGCCTTGAAATAAAGACATTGTTTTATACCCATCATTTTTTTTTTACACCCATCACCGGGACCTAACATAGGACCATGGATATAGTAGGTTTTTAATACATTGGTATACGTATGAGACTAGATTTGTTTTTGTATAAGTTATGGGAAAGAATTCCTCCCAAGCTTTCTTGACTATTTCAGGGCACTGTTTTCCAATATAAGTACTGATTTTTTGTGAGAATATCTCTTTTCCCTAGGATCAATAAAAGTTCAGACTTCTAAATAGTTATCTCTTATTAAGCACTTACCATGTGCCAGGCACTGTTCTAAATGCTTTGCATCTACTGATTTAATATTTATAGCAACCCTATGACTCAATAGCAACCCTATTAATATCCTCACTTCATAGGCAAAGATGCAGGCATAGAAAAAGTAAGTAAAATTGTCCAAGTTCAACAGTTAGAAGTGGCATATCTGTGATTTGAACCCAAGCAGTCTGGCTTTAGGTATATATGTTTAACCTCTGGAATTAAGGTTATTCAGCTCAGAGTCATATCCAAACTCTGCAATTATCACACTTCCTTGTATTATTTACTCCCCTGCCTGTCTTTCTCACTAAACTATAAGTGCTTTTGAGGACAGAGACTGTGTCTTATTCATCTTTGTATATGACACAGAACATTACTAATATACAGGTTAGGTAATGCCTTTCAACCATCTCTGTAATACTGTCATAAAATCAATTCTTTTCCTGTTCCCTCGAGTCCTTCCCTTGAAATATGAACAGTTTAATGCGTAATTGCTAGATGAACATTAAGCAATATACTTTGCCTACCAAAAAGAGAATCCTATTTTGTTAGAATACTCCTGAGAGTTGAAAAGCAGTATCTGCAAATTGGTACTTTGGTTCTTTAAGATTAAGAATAACATCTACTCAGAAGAAACAAATGACGATAAATTTTCTGGTGGAAAGCTCTCCATGAGCACTCCCAGAGAGAGAGAAAGAGAGAGAGAGAGAGATTCTCTTTCCCGAGACTGATGTGAGACCAAGGTCTGCTCAGGCTACATGTGGTTTCCAGTCCTGATGTTGCCCTAACCCATATTACGTAAGTTACTTAAGGGGGAAGAAAACATCTATCTGAACCTCTCCAGCAGCTTTACTTGGCTATGTAATGAGAAGCAACACACTAGAACTGAGTTCTGGTAGAATGAGCAACTTTAGAAGGAGCAAACAGCTTATGCTTGCTGCTGAGGAACCCAAAATAAACTTGCTTTCCAAGTGCGTTCCCAGTGTTTTAGTATTGGGTAGGATTGTGTTCAGATCAGAAGAACACGCCATAAGAACATACTTCTGCTTTAACATTTCAGTTGGTTCATTTTGTCAGTTTCAGCCTTCCTTTCTACATATGTTTTTGCCCATCCCCAGGAAGACTCCAATCACAAGTGCATGGCTAACTTGAAAGCTTGCAACATGCCCAGCGCCTACTACATATGTTATCGCCCAGAGCATTTTGTCTGGGCATCTTCTGCGTCTTTGCTTGTCATTTACCTCACTGCTTAGAGACACTCACTCTCTCTGATTTCTTTTGCTCTCTTCTCCATTTAGCCTCTGCTCTGCTCACAGCTATTGAATTTTACATTGGCAACCTACAGTATTTTATGGCACTTGCTAAACAAGTGGCAGTGACATTCGAGTTCTGCAAAGATTTCCACCAATGCCACGGTACTGGTCTTTACTGAAGCTAATCTAATGATGAAATGATTTCAATGGAAACGAATAACAGCACATTTGGTGTATAGGTGCGTGAGTGTGTCTGGTGTGGCATGAGTGTGTCTGGTGTAAATGTGGGAGTTGGCCATCTGGGTCTGTACAAGTTGACAAAGTCCCTACACTACCTGAGTACTTCTCTCTGCCACAAGACCAGTATGTCAAATAAGACCCTTCATGAGATTATATATACTGCCCCCTGCAGTCTTGGCAGCCAGTAGAATGTTCAACCGGGGTTTGAGGTCATTTCAGCTAGAAGTAGTCCTTGTCCATAACTCTCTAGGCAGAGGCCTGTCACACTTCATCTAGATATGGCAAGTCATGGCCAATCTCTCTGGCACCTTCCTAGTGGCACAACTTTATCTGAACTGCCCTTTCTTGCCATGAAAAGCCACCTTTCAGGGTTCATGCCTGTGGTTGCTGCTCTGACTTTGCAGGAATGCTAAGATGAGCTGAAGAACTTGTCTAGATTGTATCTCCTGCATATCTGCTTTTGACAGAGTTTAATGCCTTTTAAAAATCAATAAGCTCTTTTTCCCCACTAGATTCGACTTCAGATCCTTTCTCCTCAGGCTCCCTCTATTGGAAATCTAGTCTCTACTTCCCCTGCCCTGTAGAGTCAGCTGCCTGGTTGATAGGCCTCTGTGACACCACCTCCCTCTTAATGCAGAGGACAAAATGATGAATTGGCAGCAATTTAATTCTTTGTGAGATTAAGATGTCTCCATTGTCAACTCAAACTTCCTGAAAAATGCAAAAAGCCCTAGCACGTAATACCACCTTAAGATGCCAAACAGCTGAGATCAGGGGGTTAATGCTACTGCCGTATCATCTTTATGTCACTTAGTTCCTCTGATAAAAGTCCATTTTAATAAAACTTTTCATCATTTCCTCATAGCCAATATATTCTTGATGCCAGTTAGAATTTTTGATATTAATTATTCAATCAAAGGCCTCCATTATGAGTTTAGTTAGAATATTAGTGATTTAAAATATGTTAAGACCCATTACACTACCGATGATGTACCCAAAATAGTTTTAACTGAATATTGATGGGCCACATATATTAAATTCCATCAATTTTTACTTTTCACTTATTTTTCATAGAAAATTCTAAACTATTACATATTTGTTTGTTAAGCACTCTTTTTAGAGGAAGAGTATGTGCCCGCTACGTAAACGGTGCCAAATCTAACATTACCTTAAACTTGAAACATGTTAAACTTGGTAAGCTGATTTCCATGTTTTCCCTCCTTCATATATTTAAGGAGTTTTAGCATTAATTTCCCATTTCTCCAGCCAAAAGAAAAGGTTACTTTGTGCCTAGGCAATGGCCCGATTTTGATTGTTGCTCTATCTCTAATTTCTCATAGTCTTTGGTTGTTCTTGATGTTTTCCTATTGTATTGTCATTCCACCATCTGCTTCCAAACTCTCATGCACTAGGATTATTGTGGTGAGTTTCTTGACCATGCTGAACTATTTTGCATGATGCAATGCTCTCACTCTTCACCCTTCTCTCTCTGTTTTATATCTCTTGGCCCAAGTTCCTGCATTTCCTATACACAGGTTTTGTCCTGGTGTCAACCTTCTGCAGGCAGAGACACTCTGAATAAACCAGGTATATTAATTCATTCTAATATCTGGTTTGTATGTATTTGTGAGGCCTGTGCTCTATGATTATTTTAAATGACATTACTTCACTAAAACATGCAGGCATCTGGAATGAAAAGCAAGTGCCTCCCCAATGTGTGGACACATGATTTTTTCAATAGGAATAATTAAATAATTAATAGAGAAAATCACTAGGTTTAGTTTCCATTTTTATGCACCAAAATGTGCATGCAGATTGTTTCAAAGATGTCATGTTTACTCGTAAACTAGCATTTATATTTGAAAAGAAAATCACACTAAGAACATCACACTAAGGCAAAGAAAGTAAGAGGAATGATGTAAATGTATTGAGTACCTACCATGGGCTAAGTATTATGTGCATCACCTCATTTTATCTTCCACCTGATCAGGTAGTAGTCATCACGAGCCTCAATTCATAAAAGAAAAAGAAATCCATCCTCAAAGTGGCAAAATCAGAATCAGAATTAAAACTCAGGGGTGTTTTGGGGGGTTTTTTGTTTTTGTTTTTGTTTTTTTTGGTTTCCAATATCTTTTTATTTGACTTTATCATACCACAAACACTGACAAGTCAAGGAGAGATTGGAATGCATCAGATTTTTCTTGAGTAACATGAATTCACGAAAAAGAAGCTATCTTAGACCATATTAAAAACACGTCCATGTCCATTGTCTTTCCATGGGCTCCAAAGAGCATGGAAAATGTTGAAACCTGCAGGTGGTAAAAAAGTAATAAAATGTAATGAGACAAATAGTAGGGAATTTATGACGGAGAAAAAGAAAATGCTTTCGAAGAATGCCATTTTTATTCTCATATCGCTATAAGTTTTCCCTAAGTAAAAACAAGATAGCCACATTTTCCCCACAACAATCAATCCGTTCCTATTGGGAGCATAAATCAGGATGTAAATGGCTCTGCCTAGGGCTGTGCAGGCACAGTAGCTACATACCCCAAGTGCGTGGACCAGGTTTCCAGCCCTCCAATTGTGCTCTGCACTGTTCTTTACAGAAACACTCGTGATGGGGCATAGGGGAAGGAGCCAACACTTGCTGAATAGTTATAGTGCTCCAAGAACTCTGGTGGGTATTTTAAATATGTCATTTCATTTATTTCTAGTAACAATCTTGAAATAAATATCATCCCTATTTTATAGATGAAGAAACTGAGGCTCAGAGGTGTAAAGGATATGGCCAAGATTGCACACGGAACAAGTGGCAGGCTTTGGGTTCAGTTCAGCTCTTTCTTCCTCTAAATCCTCTAGAATCACCATGAGTCAAGTTGTCTTATGCAAGGCTGGCTGTAAATAGGTAGGCAAGCAGCAGTCGATGACCATCCTGTATTGAGGCAGCCTTCCCTGTACTGACCCTCTCACCCCAACCCCACCCAAATCACTGCAATATATAACTGCAGGAAATTAAAATGGAAAAACCCCTAATAGGCATTCAAAATTACTAAGAACAGCAACCATGAGCCACAGAGCTCCCCTTAGCATATATAAACACCCACTTCCTTCCAGCTGAAATATCTTTAAACAGTGCTCTTTTTTTAAAGACTGCCTTTTTGTTATGCTAGTGTTTAAAAAATATATACCAGTTGGTTCTACTCCAGCAATTTTTACAGCCAGGAAAGTATTGTTGCTTCTTTCACGGCATAGTCCTGGTAAATCCTCAGGGGACATGGTCAAGATGTAAATGCCAGATTACTGTGGAGGGATGGCTTCTTTTGACTCTGTTGCTTCAAGTCCACAGAAGAGAGCTTTGGCAGTCAATTACCATGGAGGTGCCACATAAGCCCATCTGTGCCCTGGATTTCATGTGACACAGGCCCCATGACCTCAGTCATTGTGCCAGGAAACACCTTAGGCCAGCTCTATTATTTCTAGCAAAGGCAAACATTTATGGTACAAATGTGAGAAGGGTTAGTACAAAAAGAGCAGCATCCAGAGTATGTTCTTGCTTATATTCCAAGTCTTCAATTAAACCTAGATAGAAGTGGTTGGGGCTTGTCCCAATAAAGGATTGTCCCACTCGGCAATCAGCAAAACTGACCCTTATGGTTGAACATGGAATGACATGTTAAATGGGCAGGAACCTGGCAGTTCTCCTTGGCCACTCTCCACCAACAATACGCTCTGAGGCATCATTAGTAGCCTTTAAACTTGGCCACTGCTTGAAAGTGAAGACAGGGTGGTGACTGCTCAAATAAGGTTCCTGCTCACTAATTACTTGCATGTAACTGAGGCAAATGCAGACCCATTTCCAGAAATGATACTGTCTGACAGCCTGGTTTTTGCAGGAGACTGGAAAGAGCTGTAATTGTTGCAACAGAGGCTTAAGATGGAAAATAAGCACATTGATCTATTTTGAGAAGGAGTTTCCCACAATTTTTTTTTTTTTTTTTTCCTGGAAACAGTTCTATAAAATCAGGATTAGAATTTGTACTTGGTCACTTTCTACTGATATGTTGGTGCCTTTGACAATTTATATTAAATGGTCTGGACTGTGCAATACCCTTTTACAGTTTTTTCCAACATCAAAATTGGGTCTATATATAAAACAGAGCTTCTAGCCAATGTTTTATATAAGTAATTTACAGATGCATTGCATGTGATGTGGCCAAGATAACATGATGACTGCTTTCTGTGGGTTGGTTATGGACAAGTCACTTACATTACCACCTTGCCAACAGCTTGAATCCTTCAGTTTGCCCTTTTTCTGGCCACTCCTTTTATATCTGATATTTTAAAAAACATAGATCAGTCCTGAATGATTCAGAGTAAACTGTGCAACTTTATTAGCCTAAACAGATAAGCTAGAAAAGATGTCTAGCCTTGCTTCTTTCTTAATGCAGAAACAATTTACTGACAACCTACCAAGTTCAAAACACTCCATAGGCCTTGAGGATATAATGGTAAGTGCACAAGACACAGTCTCTGTGCTATGGATCTTATCATCTAGTGGAGGAGATAGTAATTATATAATCGCAAAGTAAGCACAAAATTGCAGCTCTGCCCATTATGAAAAAGGAAGGATATGTGATTCAAGAAAATATCATGGAAAGTTGGACCAAATCAAGGGAGGGAGGGAGACTTGAGTGATGATCTAAAGGAGGTTAGAGAGAAGAAATAAGGAATAGTCCAAACAGAGAGGACGACATGTACAGAGACCCCATGGCTGAGAGAACATGGTGAACAAAGAGACTGAAAGAAGGCTGTGTGGCTGGAACAGAGAAAGGTAGAAGTCAGACTGTGGCTGGTTATGATAAGGATGTTTGTATTTGCTCAAACACTAATTAGAAACCGTTTGAGGGTTTTAAGCAGGAGAATGACATGGTCAAATTTGTGTTTCAATTATTTTTTCTAGCTGCAGAGTGTAAAATAGGTTGGAAGGAGGCTGGAGTGGATGCAAACCAGTTCAAAGATTATTGCTATAGTTCAGATGACAGATGCTGGTAGTGTGTACAAGGGTCATGGTGATGGCAGTCAAGATGGGAAAAGATGGTGGAAAAAACTGACAGAACTTGATGATGGATTGCATGTAGAGGTATGGGGGTAAATGAAACCATGTGTCAAGAATGACTACACACACAATGGCATGGGTGGTGGTTCCATCCCCCAAGAGATGAAATGCTGGAAGAGGACTAGGTCTGGAAGGAAGATCATGAGTATGGGTGGGGACATGCTAGATGCCTTTCAGACTTGTAGAAAGAGAGCATGAAATGTGCAATAGGGATGAATAGATGTGGATGGGAGCTGCAGTGGTTGATCCAGGATGTTAGACAAATGTATATATTCACACACGCCGAACAGAAGACCCCAGGGCACATCAGGGGTGATGTCACTAGTAAACCACGGACTCTCATACTCAGAAAGTACAAAAAGAGGCAGGTGATCAGTGCAAATTGTGCAGGCCTGGCTGCCAGTCTGTTGTTGTGACACATCTTCACGGCTTACATGGACAGCAAAGCCTTATCTATCACTGTCTGTGTAATTTCATTCTGGAAATTATACTTTTCTCATGTAGGAAAAATTGATGACTTCATGCTCTCTGGTATTCTGTGACTAAGCATAGCTCTGACCCCATAAAGCATAAGCATGAGAGTTAGAAGAGACAGTGGAAATTGTTTTGGTAACTGTGCTGTGCACATAAAATAGAATATTTTATTAGGGGTAAAGAGGCACAAGTCTCCAAATTACTCTCAAATGGTTCAGGAAATAATATTATAGATGTATAATAATATATGTATTTGTGTGCATGTTGTATATTGAGAGAAAGAATGGTAGGAGGAGGGAAGAGAATGGAAAAAAAGAATGAATGATAAAGTAAATGGGGCAAATGTCAAGATTTGGTGACTGGATAAAGGATAAATGGAGTTCGTTGTACTATTGTGGCAGGAGCAATAACAGTAATAGTAGAAGTTCTTATAATTTTCTACAACAAACTCAAAAGTGAAAAAATGTTCTCATTCTGGAGTCTTAGGCTGAGTTTTCCCCAAAAGCAGATCCTAAGACAAAGATTTCAGAGCACATGATTTCATTTGGGAAGCAATCAAGGGAAGCATCGGAAAGGGAGTGAAGCAAGAAAGGAAAGAAAGCCAGTAGAGAGCTTTGGTAAGCAGGGTACTGCTGCAGGCAATGGAGATCAAGCCCGTTACGCCTGGCTGTAGTGTGGAATGCACTCATGTCTTGCCCCACCTGGAAGGCAAGGATATTGCAGTATTTCTCCTTCAAGTCTTATTCGTTATTGGCTAAGAGTTGCTCCTGAAGGAGCCAACTCCCCAACACTTCTGCCTGACTAACATTGGTGAGAGGAAGCCTCAAGCCAAGAAGCACAAATACTTGGAGCAAGTCCTACAGTGGACTGGAAGTGCTGAGGGGATGTGGTGGGGCACAGCAGCCCCACTACAACCAGTGGGTGTGATAGTCACAGGGGCAAAGTGGATCAGTCTTGGTCGCTTTTTGGGAAAGAAAAATAAATAATGATTAAGCAGCCCCAGACAATCATGATGCCTTCATTTTGTTTTGGGCTAGGTGTTCTGTGAATTGGTTACGTCTTATATGAAACACAAAGAACAACTATAGCATCAACAAGAGCCCAAGAACGTAACCCCCCAAAAATGTATTTCTGTTTCTCTTTGTTTCGATGAAATACGCAGTTCATCAAAATGATATAAAGTCTTTGACAAGTTCATTCTCTGTTGCACTCATGCTCGGAACATCACTGAAATATAGCAGCACCTCTGGGAATACTCCTGGGATTATGAAAAGCCTCAGGAAAATGGAAACTTGGTACAAAGGTACCTAACTCATGCATGTAATGAATGATGGTCGTTTGGGTGTCTGCAGTGACTTGACTTATGGTTATGCCTGTAAAGGCATACCAGGTCAAGTTTTGCATGGATTTCAACATGCCACCTTTGCTCAAATGAAGAATAGCAGGAACTTGGCCAAATGCTGGGACTAGTTTTATAATCCTGGTCATGTTGCACCTGTGGTCTCCACAATCTCACCTTAGCATTCGTCTTTATGCTGAGGCACCAGTGTTGGATCTGAGAAGCCTATAAAACTGGATCAGTCACACCTAGTTCAGTTAAGATGCTTAAGCTCATTATCCTGAGAACAAAAAATATATATGTCATAAGCTACGTAGGCAATAGGATACATTCCTAACATGTAATTATTAGGTCAAAGAGTGTGAATATTTTTAAGGTTCTTGACATATATTACCAGACTGACCTATAAAAAGCTGTACCAACTTATACCCTCACCAGCAGTAAATATAAACTATTTTTAAAACTTATGTCAGTTTAATAGATTAAAAAATAACAATCATGATCATAAACTGTTTTAATTTGTAATTCTTTTACTCTTGGTAAGGTTGAATTTTTCTCATAGGTTTATTGGAATTTTTATTTGTTTGGTCTGCTGCAGCTTTTCTGTTTGCATTTGTGTTTATCTTTTTCTCCTTGATTTACTAGAGGTCTTCATGTAGTATTAAGGACATTAGCACTTTGTCATATGTGAACATTTTAATTTAACTTTATATTATATTTATGGTAAGTAGGAATTTATCATTTTTATAAGTTAAATCTTAGATCTTTTTGTTTGTGATATATTCTTTTGCTTTTATATGCAAGAAGTTGTCTCCCACTATGAGACCAGATATCTGCCCATATTTTCTTCTAGTTATTTATTATTTTATTTATATTTCATTTATTTATTCTACTTCAGGAAATCGTTGAACACATATGTCATCCTAAGCAGTATTGTGCTTTCATAACACAGTTTCAAGCAGTAGTCACTGTGATATTGTTGTAATCATAAAAAATACATGGCGATCTAGACACGCATGTTAAATGGCTTTGTACAAACACTGTGGAAGATATCTGTGCAGTTTATCGACACACATCAACCAGAGTCAATTTCTATCTTGCTCTCACAGCAATTAGGCCCTATGTCAGGATATGGGAGTGTCCTGAAGCATTCTGACCCAGACCCTGAAAGATAAACGACACCATCAATGTCCTGGGAGAGTCAAGATCACCCCAATGGGCTTCCTTCTTAAGGTGGCACTTCCTCTTACAAAATATGTGCTCCTCTCCTTGACCCTCTGCAGCCTGAGTCTGTGCACCCGTTAAACTGACACATGTGCCCCTCATCTCCTGGAACATGCGTCCCTGTGTTCCTCAGATCTGCTTGATAAGAGCTCTTAAGTGTGCTCTCCAGAGACAGCATATTATTAGAAGTTGCTCTTTTAATATTTATGAAAAAGAGATGCAGTTTTACTGGAGGGAGACTCACCTTGAGATAGTCTGTGGGTACATCTGGCTAAACCCAGAGGAAGCATGAGAGGAGGGGTTCATAATCTGCGGTCTTAATCTGACATGTCCAAATTGTCCACTGATTGGTTTCAGGCGATTGTCAAACTCCCTGAAATTACAGGCCGAGTTTGCTGCGAATAATATTTCCTACATATTTCTGAGGGTAGGAGTGAGTTTTGTGACTTAATAAGATTTACTTAATTAGAAGGATTTACCATAAACTCTTCTTTAAAGGGGTAATTTTTTAAAATCCTCACGTTATGGTTCCTATGTGGCTAGCAGTTATTTTAATGAAACAATAATGCCTTTACAGAGAATATTTCATTTGTAAAATTTATGAGAAGAAAATACCCAAACACTAACTTGCCGTGTTGAAGAGTATCTTCAATATCAGAGTGACTGTAATAATTTCAGCAAGAAATCTTATCGTGGCCTACCTTTCAGCCCCACCCAGCGTAGTGCGCATATGTACTTCTATTCTAGACTCTGCCTTTTGTTTGCTTTTAGAGAGAACAAAACCTTCCCAGCATATAAATAAATCCCAGAAAGCAGGTTGAATGGCATCAAACTCTTGACTTTCCTCCCCTCATCACACCCACCAGCCCTGTGAAATACAGGGCCTGCTTAAGTGTCAGAGGCCACATTTGTGTGTTTACCAATGCTACCCTGAAGAAGGATTTACACATTCTACTATCTTTCCAGCATTCGAAAAATAATGTTCTGTTCTCACCCCCAGAAAGTAGAGAGAGAGAGGAAGCACTCAGGAGAATGAGTAGGCAGCAACCTTCTTTGGAACAAAAAGCACTATGTCGATCCTACTTTAAATTATAGCAGCATAAAACCACAGAAATCCCAAAGAAAGTAAAATATTAACATTTAACCATAGTCACCCCTGCTATATATAATTTAGATAAATAATCCATTTAATGTATATAGGATATGATAATATAGTTGTTCATGTGCCACTGGCAACGGTTTGTATTTAAAAAGAATGGAGGCATTAGCTGCTAGTAGACGGCAAATGTATTTTACTCATTCTTGTTCTTAAAAGCCGAATGTCCTCAAATAAAATACTGATCAACGGCTAAAAATTTAAGGGCTGCTATATCTTTGTTTCATAACATGAATTTGTGGCTTAATTTAGCCTTTTCTTGACCTTTTTTTGCCTAATGGCGGGATATTAATAAAAGAAAGATGGTTACATAAAACATCCTCTGAATGTGAATGTTTTTTCAAATAAGCATAATTTCAGGTGGCTAAAGATGGAATGAGCTAACCTGAAACTAACAAGCTGCTCACTGTCTCAGCCAAATTAGGCTTAATGCTGAAAGGCATTCCTTAAGAAGTCAAGAGGGCTGGGGGTCAAGCCATCAGGCCAGGGAGTGCAGCTGTCGGACCACCTTTTGCAGTCTCCAAGGGAGCAACCAAAGAAAATTCAGCAAAGAAAATATCTCAAAGAATCAACAGAGAGAGAGTAAAGCAAAAATAACCAGATGTCCCAGAAGACCCTTGGTATTATGACGAAGGCTAGCATTGGACTAACAGGGTTTGGATTTTATCAACCTTACTAATAAAAGTCACTTGGCTCTTCAATGAGAAGCGCAGTTGGTACAATATGGAAAGGTTTTAAAGACCATTAATTTCTTGAAATGAAACAGCTGGCCTTATTGGCTATTAAATAATGAGCCAGATTCTCCCCAGTGCCTAAGTCACTCTCTAGTAGTAAATTAGTCATTTAGGGAGGCACATTAACTCTTTAAGAAGATTAGAGTTCGATTTAGTGCACTTTATGTGTAGGAGGAAAGTTGTAGAGAATCTGGCTGAAGCTGAGCAAAGAAAAGATGGAGACGAATGGAATCCAATGGAAGAAAAGAAACTTATGACTTATGTTGTTGTGACTGCTGAGATGAGCATAGGAAATATTAGAAGCAAAATTGTTGAGGGACATTTAATCTAGTTGGATGAGATCATGATGGTAGAGTGAGTTGACAATTCATTGATTTGTTTATTCATTCACTCACTCATTTGGTAAACTTTTAATTAGACAATACTGTGTAGCTGGTACTAAGCTAGGCACTGAGAAAATGTTCTTCAATGAAACACAGTTCTTGTCTCCAGGGCTTTACGGTCTAGTCTCTGGTGACTTGGATAAGGAATGAAAGAGAGACAAATAATTTTATCTGCACACATTGAATTTGAGGTGAGGAAGTGAAGACATGTAGTTATGAAGCACTTGGTACAGCATGCTAAGAGGTTTGACTCTACTCAGAAGCTCTCAGGCCACTGAAGGCTTTTAAACAAGGGAATGGTTTGATCAGATCTGCATTTTAGAAAAAGCCCCGTGATCATTTCATGGAGAATAAACCAGAGAGGCAAGACTAGAATCAGGAAAGCTAATGTGAAATGATTGATGTAATCCCTGTGAAAAATGCCGAGGGCCTGAAATGAGGCTATAACAGATGAGAATGCCAAGAAGAGAAGGTATGTACTGTTAAGGTGAATTGACATGATTCAATGGCTGATTAGATGTGTGGTCACTGAGGGAAAGGGTCATCGATGGCTGATAAGATGTTCGGTCATGGAGAATGGCACCTCTATCCACATAGCTGGGCAGCTGGGTGGACGTAGGTGCCATTGTCCACAGTAGATGTTGAAGGATGAAATGCGAAGTTTGGTGGAAAGGAAGTGTAGTAACAGTTCTGGGCCTGAGAAGGATGATGAAATGGCACATGGAGGACGAGAAGTTGTCTGTGTGAATCACCCAACAGGAGTTGGAAAATATATACCGAAAGAAAGTGGAGATTTATAAAGCTGCATAATTCCACATATGTGTATCGAATCCCTGAACAGTATTTTGTTTTGCTTGGTTTTTCTGCCACAGGAAGGGATTTCAAAGACACAGATGTCTCCAAAGATACAGAGGCTATATCACTGCTTGCTGTTAAGGGTATTCAAGTAACAGGAAAGTAACAAATGGGAAATCGTCATCTTTAGAAAAACCACCTTTTTTTACCCAGCACATCAATAGTTAATAAAACGTCAATATGAATATCAGGAAATTATTACTCTATGTAAGAAGTAGAAAATTGCACAGGTTGCAGACTAGGCAAATTAACAGTTCTTTCTCTGTCAGCACTTAGAATCTATACCGTGGTTTCTTTCTATAGTATGGGGTGAAATGTGCCAACAAATTGGCTTAGGTGATGTAAGTATCTGAAAATATGGAAGAAATTATATATTGGGGGGGAAAGAAGAAATTCCTATGTATTAGAAGGTGTTGACAACTTCACCACAGAATAGCAAAAATGTCCTTAAAGATAATTTCAGAAACCACAGTCACAGTGTTATACTATGTGCACAAAAGTCATTTTTAGAGGGAAAATTGGCATCAAAGTTCACTAAACCAATAACCCTTGTGGCAACTTCGTGATAGAACCACATTCTTTAGGAATGTGAAAAGCATAAAATTAGAAGGGTGGAGAGTTCATGGATTGCCTAAAGAGAACTTAACAAAGGCAGACAACAAACAGGACTAAACCTGTCACTCAATGTTTTTTGCAAGTCAAGGTGTCATTCCGGTGCCAATTGTATCATGGTTCCAGGAAGACATTTCCAGGTAGATGGGCATGAACTATCCCAGTAAAAGTTCCACATGAGCCTCATTTTTCATTCTTATTCACAAGCTCTGGCTATAGTAGACAATTGCTCCTCTAGAATAATTCCAAAAAGATCTATACCAACTATGCTTGTTTGTGTTACCTGTTCTTCTCAGAGAGACCCTTTAGTCACTCCTGTTAGTAAAGAACCCCATTTTCTAGTACATACTGGAATCAATAAAAACTCATTGACTTAAAACTCCAACTTGGGGCAACTTCACATCATTTTAATATGTTCTCTAAAACAAGAAACAAAACCTTTTCCTTCACAGTTATATTAATGAGTTTAAAAATGGTAATTCCTGGGCCAAAATGTATATAATAATATCTTATTATTTTCTGTGTTGATAAGGAGTGGGAACTAGAAAGTAGAGAAGCACTGAGACCCGTAAAAACTATAAGGGGACAGAGGCACTGAGGAGTCAAATACAGAGATGACACACCAAAGTTAGCATTTATAGACTTAAAAATAGAGCCTGTGGCTTCATCTGTCCTACAAAGAAAGGTTCATCGTGTCTTTTGTCAGTAGCCCATCTCACAACCAGCCTTACGGGAAAGGGGAAAAAAAAAAAAACCACAGGCTGCCTCTTTAACTATTTGCTGGCTCTAGCAAGAGCAAGGAATGTTCTACATCAGGACACATTTTTTAGTATCTTGTCTGCTGTTTCAAAAACCAAACAAAACGAATGTCGATCAAAGACAAGAAAAGAGAATGTTTGAGGAAAATATTTTTCTGATTTTTAAGCTTGAGATGTGGCAGGGAAATGGGAAAAGATTGTAAATAGATTCTAATTCAGAGGATTTGAAACACAGTGATAGGCAAATTTTTTTAAGGAGAAAGCAAACGTTCACAGATTTTATATTTAAATCTTATCTGGGCCAGATTGAAAAAATATATACGAGAGAGAACAAAAAATAAAAGTGAAGTAGGTAACAGATTTGAATATTTCACAAGGAAAGCTTAAAGATAAATAATGTTTGCAAAGTTGTTTTTCTGTTCCCCTGAGACCCAAAACACAATGGAAAGACATATTTCTTTTAATAGGATCTTTAATATGTTAGCAGTGTCTCCAGGAGTGCTTGTTTCCCTACTCTGGGGAGAAGGTTTAATGCAGTTGGTTTGGGAAGGTACCTGAGTCACTTCCTGCGTATTACCTTGTGGATTGCTTCAGAACCACTTACTGCTTTCCAAAGATGATTCTTTATTTTGTGGGCTCTTCTTTGACATTGATTCCTGGACGTTGGTTAGAATAATACTGATAGGAAGTCCTTCGAGCTGCAGGCAGGTACAGCTGTGGTGGCGCAAATGCAGCAGCAACCTCACTGGACTGGACTGTGCATCAGCGACCATCCACTCATTAGCAACTCGAGCCAGTCTCTCACCAGAGATATCCAGGGATATTCATGAAAGTAGGCACCACTGGTCGTGGGGCAACTGCTTTTTCACTGATGAGCCCCACCAGCTGCCCCCGGAGTGGTTTTCCCGCAGACTCTGTTCCTCTCCCTTTTTTCCTCCTCTTATCTTGCCAAGTATTGCCAGTGCATTAGATGAAATAAACTTCTGTACATCTATTGACTGTAGATAAATGCCAAATAATAATATGTTAGGTAGAGTTTCTTTAGTAGCATATCATTCAAAGCAAGGGTTTTAAATCCCTTGTCTATAACCATGTGCATTCGAAGAGTGAGATTCCCCTCTCCCCGCGCCAAAAGCAAGACCATTGTCTTACGTTAGTTTGTGGCATTTAAAAACTTATGACAGACACATGTATAACACTCATGATCACCTTGGCACCTGTACAGAAAGCTGCAGTTAAATTATTGGCAAAGTACATAAGCAGATGAAGATATGTCTATTATAAAACATAAAGCATATACCCTTACAAGATATATTGTGTAATATAAGCCAGACTCATAAGAATGGATGATAAAAGTAGAGTCATAAGAAAAAATAGTATTGACCTGGTGGTGTCAAATGGAGCAGCCCAGAGTCCACCTTTCAAGCTGACCACGTTAATGTCCACATTTTACTGTCACATAGCAATTAACTGATTTAACTTTGTAGTAAGTCCAGATCTATATCATTCTTACATAGACTCTTGCTTTGACATAGCCTGTCAAATTCTCTCTTTTTTTTTTTTTTTTGATGAATTTTTAGCTCATTTCCCCAACTAGAAAGCATAAGCTTTTTGAAGGTAAGGACTATATCTTAAACTTCTCTATCCTCTGCAGTACCCAGCTAGATCATAGGCACTCGGTAAATATTTGTTTTTTTTAAATTGATTATAATGAGCTATGTTATAATGTTTATCTTCTGTAAGAGTGCAGGTAATATAATGAACAACTAAATAAATCAGTAAAATATAAAACTAAATATTTCCACGTAAAAATTCTATTTTTGAAGCTGTAAGAAAATATATTTCTCTTCCCAGCATTCTAATAGTTTATTTCTGCAGGCCTTAAACTCTCTTTTCAAAATGGAAATGAAAGTTTTCATTCTTATATAGTTTTTTCTTGTATATCATTATGCTGACGTTCGTGAAAGTTTTATTCTTAAATAGAAAGTTTTTATTCAGAACCTATATTTGGGGGCGGCGGGGCATGGGGAGGTGGAGAAAAATGTTGAAATCAAGGAATTAGAAAAATCTGAGTGACCGATATAAGGGAGGAAAAAAGCTGTTGTGGCTCGTCAGTTTTTCCTGGCCTCTCTTGTCCTCCTCTCTGACATGGCGTCTCCCTTGTGCCCTAGAGGTACCTCTCATTATCAATTGGAGAATTCTAATAAACAGTAGAAGGGACAGGGTCCCCATGAGGTGTCTTTGCACCAGTGGGGAAGGCAGCTGTGGTTATGAATCAGCACACACCAGAGGCTGCCAAGCTGTTGGGAACTTTGTGTGAATGGATGACAGTTTTAATTTCACTCCCCAGCAGAGGTGGTATCTAGCCAGCACTACTTCAAACCAATTTTGCAAATCACATTTTGTGGCTCAAAATTGGTTTACTGCGCTCATCCCAATTTGGAGGCCAGACTTCCCTGGTTTAGATTGGTCCCTTTGCTAATGTGGGACGGCTAAAGAATGATTCTTTTCCCTTTAATTGAAATGACAGCATATTCTTCCACAGATTAATTTTAAATTACCCATGTTTATATCCTTTAATCAAGGTGATAAAAACAGCACAGATCATTTTCTGCACTATTCTTTTAATTTTTTTGAGACTAATGATAGCTGATTGGCTCTTGTCATTTGTTGCTTCACATAGCAGAAGTTTTACTCAAAGCACATGGGCTTGGACTGTTTATCATTGTATTCTTAATTATTTTTAACGTTAATTTTTTTATCATACTAAAATAAGTGAGGAATAAGATTTAAATCATAGATTCCACTGAGACTCCTTCTGTGAACTTAAAGATGATGCTTTTATAAAGAGATTTGTTCCTTCGAGTATATCTCACACTGAAATAAGGGCCTTCTTACTGGAAAAAAAATATTTCTTAAAAATTAATACTTGCAAGAAGTGTTCATCTGTGAACTTTTACCAATTAGAAATGGCTCCATACTTAAGACTCCTTAATAATGTCTGTTAAGCCACATTTTAGCTCATTTTTATAACACAGTCAGGTTTGGTGATTTATATTCAACATTAAACGTAATAAATTTAGATCTTTTTTCAAGTATGAGGCACAGCATCTCTGAATCACCCATTTTATCAGAGTGCCCCCTGGAAGGTTCACTCTCTCACTATCATTCATGGCCATAATAAAACAGGCTTCTCCTGTCTTTTCCTTGACATCTGGAATAATGGGAATGACATGCGCGTGGTGACACTGTAACAAGAGGGCGTGTTGATGTTCGTTCGTGGCAGGGACTTAAGGTCCATGACCAGAGGGCAAGCTGAGAACATGCACATGCATCAATGACTCTGTCTCAGATTTGGTACCAAAAGCTGTGCTAATGCCTATTTTTTTAATTATATAAAGACTCAAAGAATACGTTTCAGTGTCTAAAAACAAAAAAGGGACTTTAAAGGTCTCACTCTACATGACCAGAGTTTGTAAATGAATTAATCACGAAGAATGGAATTTGAAACACAAATGTATCTACTAATGATGGTCATATAAGAGAGATTTAAAACTTTCTTATTTTTCCAACCATTCTACAGATAACTGTTTCATTCTTCATTCGATGAATCATAGGAAGGTATAAGACAGTAAAATCTCTTGGAAATAAAGCTACTCTATTTGATGCAACTAATTACAGTAGCCTTCTTTAGAATTATCATGGCAGGGTTAAATTATTCTATTTCATACTGAAAGTGACTTATAAAGTAAGTTCTGATTGTAATCTGAGTATAAAATACTTGGATACTTTTGGAAATATGTATCATAAATTGAGAAAATGCTCACATTTCAAGCATTTGAATAGTGTTGAGAATTAACTAATACTCCCCCATTAAAGGTATCTGAACAGTCTAAAATATTTGATTTTCTTAGAATAAAAAGATGGTGGAAGAAGTCATAACTCCAGTTTTCAGGCACATAAACGTTATCTTCTCTGAGGCAGCTTTGGTGGATTGTGTTTAGAGCTTTCCCACACAGCCTCAAGATGTGGATCCTGGTCCTGCTGTCTTCATTTCTGGTTACCACTTAGAAATAACTAGAGGAGAAGCCACGGTTGAGCCAACCCAAATGCATCCCTCAATCTCAAACGGGCTGTTTCTATAGCCTATGTATACCAAGTAGCCTGGAACTTGGAGTGCATTTCTCATAAAAAGGATGTTCTTTCAGTGAGCAGGTTGCCAGTTTAGCAGTCACACAAAGCTACTTAATAATTGAAGTGCCGTCCATGTGAAAATCATTTTTAACATGTTGTTGCTGTGGGACATTGACACACCTGCCTCAGAGTAGTCATTCTCTACCAATAATGACTCAGAATAATGCACACCCTCTTGCCTTCTGGACTAACACAGTGGAATCTGAACACACACACACAAAATGAGAAGTAATGAAAGGAAACAGAATGAAGAAACATTACTTTGAAGAATACCAATACAGTGCTGGTAATTAAAGCAAAACAAAACAAAACAAAACACAAAATTGAATAAGAAGTCATGTTTTATCTCTTTTAATAATTGTGCTTGAGAAAAAGCAGGTTCAATCAGAGATGATGAGGAAGTAGCTAGAAACTGTTGCCGAAGATCTGAAGGAGGCATCTGGCCACAGTGCAGGTTAATGGCTTTGCTTCTTTGGGGATTTTTTTTTCTAAAAAATTCCGTAGACTAGTCTAAGATTATTGCCTTGTCCTTGAATATTTTTTGGCAATACAACGAAGAGCAAATGGAGCTAAGAGAAACAAGGAAAGTTTTTTTGAGGTGTCTGGAGTAGAGTAAGAGGGAGAAGGAAGAGGTAGGGATCTATTAAAGAAAGTAGTATTGCCTCTGATGGAATTAACCAGGGTGTTTATTAGTGACACCCAGAGGAAAACTGAGCATGCTCACTTCTCTCGCTGACTGATACAGGGGAGGAAAAATAAAGAGGGCGGGGTGGGGGAGGAGGATGAGAAAGAAATATTCTAGCCAGTAGTTTCTTTTGACAACTGGTACAGAAGTCATCAAACTCAGGACAGCTGGGTTGTTGAACTGGCTATTCTCAGGGTAGTCAGGAAAGGATTAAAGAATGGGTCATTGGTTGTGGGTGGTGGGTGGTTGTGGGTGTAGGTATGTAAACATATAACCTAAGTGTATAAAAATATACTTAATTGTTACATAAGTGTGTGAGATGGGTTGTTATTGATTCAGAGAGTATTTATACTGGAAAGAGCACTCTCCATGCTCTCCATGCATTCTTTTGGTGAAATGAAAGCTCGAACATTACAAGTGGCTTGGAGCCCTTGTTTAACCAATTCTCAGGTAATACCTGTGTCATGAGCTTGAAGTATACTAGGAATGATGGGAGAGTCAGAGATGTTCACATGTTCACATGGAAGTTCTGAGTACATGAGAACTTCCATGAGTGCATGGCAATGATGACTGAAGGAATTAAGAGATAGTGGAAACCATATGCAAAGTAGTTGGTCATGTCCCTCCTCCAAAGCTGTATGTATATATGTGTATATGTATACAAGTACACATGTATGTATATGTGTGTATGCATGATAGATGTGTACTAGAATGACTTGAAAATAAATATTATGATAAAAATCATGACGATGGTGGTGAATTATAGCAACTGATATTCATTGCTTACTATATGTAAGGCACTGAATTCTCACCATACATATATCAAGTAGGTACTATTATTTCTCTACAGTTAAAGAAAGGTAACTACTCGAGTATTTTACCACATTTTAATTCAGTGATTCCCATATGCAATTAAGATGAATCATAGTTTCTGTTAAAATTATCTTAAAGCCATATTTCAGTCTGGATAAATTGGAACAGATGCAGAGGTCTGTCACAATCTTGGGTCCATTCCTTTTCTTGTCCTAGGTGCCCTATTTCCACCTCCCTTCCAATACTGGCTATCCCTTTTCTAACTCTGTCTACACAGCTTTTGCCTGGCACTTCCAAACCAAGCCCCAGCACACTCCTCATAACCATAACACAAAGAGATAGGGATATATTTTTAACATTCTACTTTATTTTACTGGCAATTCTTATTATGAAGAGCCATGTTAACCAATGACAATCCTAAAACACGAAACAGCATTTTTAGGTGTGTTTTCTTTGAAATCTGATTTTGCAAATATTCGGGAAAGTACTTAAAGGTTACAAACCCCAAGCATTTAATCATAATTGAAAGCAATCCTTCACAGATGTACACTTTCCAATATGGTAGCCACTACCGCATGGGATTATCAAGCACATAAAATATGACTAGCCTGAATTGTGTTGTATTTTAAGTGTAAAATACACACTGGACTTCAAAGATTTGTACAACTGCTTCCAAAAAATGTAAAATATCTCATTATTTTTTATATTGATTAGATGTCAAAATGACATGTTAGATATATTAGGTTAAATAAAATAAATTATTAAAATTAGCTTCACTTATCCATTTTGCCTTTAATATGGCTATTAGAAAATTTTAAATTATGTAGGTGGCTTGCATTATTTTCTAAAACAAAGAGGCTCTACATATACAGAGTGGTGGTAGCTAACACTGAACCACCCTGGTTAAAGTCTGAAGGGCATGTGTTGAACCTAAGCCTTCTTTTTGGGAAAACAATCTCTTTTTTGCCCCTGAAATTGTGTATAATACCAGGCACACCTGGATTTCTGGATAATTGCACCCACAAGTGGCTACATGCAGACACAATTAGGTGCTTGCAACTTGTTTGAAGGCACAGGTGTCTAATTGCACCCACAAATGGCCATTTGGCAGGCACCATTCATTGTGCACACAGCTGATTATAGGCAGAAAATGGCAACAACCAAAAAGGAGGCCTGGCGAACAGAAGCATGAAAATAGATCCCATGTAACCCCACCGCCTTGGTGTGATCGTTCCTTTCTGGTTTAGTCTTTTTTGTGGAATGCCCACTTAGGTGTTTATGGTGAGAGTCATAGTTGGAATGCATAGGCTGGGACATGAAATGTGTGTGCCCCATCGCACAAAGTGAATGCTGTCTCGAGCTTTTAAGTAAATTGGGGCTAACAAAACCCACATTGTCAACCTGAGTAGCCTTAAAGTGGATTCCGCCCTGCTGGGACTGGCTGTTTATAATGGCTAAAAATGATGGAGTGTGTGAGAATCCCCAGGGACCCTTTGGTAAATAGTAGTGTTTAAAGGGTTAATCCAACCTAATGAATCATTTAGTGGGGATGAGGAGGCTGTGCAGTAGCCTCAGGAAGACTCCGGCAGGCATTTATTGAAATGTGGAGCAGTTAGGGAAGGGGGAGGCCAGTGTAGAAGCCCGGAGCTGTTGTGCGGGTCAGCGTCTCCAGGCAGGGAGTAATTGATATCCCCAGCTCTCGTAACAGCTGAAACAACAAAGCTGGACATGGAAACACGTTCGTTTACACAGATTTTAATGTCCAAAGGAAATGTGGAGAGACAGTTAGGCCCTGCCTCTTCAACTTTCAGGGCAAGTACGGAGAATAAGGAGTCTGCTGTCCTTCTCCCCTCATATTTCAGGAAGGGCTTTGTACTGGATTTCAGTAGCTTTGTGATCTCGCACAGAAAGCAAGCCTAATCAGCACTGTTGATCATAACTATCACCCCTCAGGCCACAGCAGATTCGGTATTCAAGGAAATCGACACCTTTTCTTCATCAGAGAGGCCTAGGTGCAGGGTAAACCAGAGGGACCAGGCATTGGTTTCTGAGCTCTAGGAAGACCGACAATTCCTTGGACAAGGTGGAGAAATTCAAACTACAGAAGCTTGACTCAGTTTTTTCAGGGTAGGAAAAAGATTTTCTCCTAATGAGTGATTGCCTTAGTAGTGTGTGTTTATTTGCAATATAAGTAAGTTCATGATTTACCCACCTTGACAAATTCTGTCTGTCTTGAATCATCATATCCCTTTGTGTCTGCTCCTTATTTATGATGATAGCCACCTATTCTTGAATGGCAATGCTATTGTAATAAATCTCCATAAAAAGCCAATTCTCAGTTCAAGTTATTGCAGGCTGAATATGAGGAAGACAGTTTAAATACACACATTGATGGTCCTCTTTTAGAGGACATGACAGGCTCAGCTCAGAACTTCCTTCATTTTGACTGGACTGCAGCTCAGCCTAATGTCAATTTACCGTAATTCTTTTATGTGGAAGGCTATTATTCTATTATGATTTTTCTCTCTTGTTGCCTAATATACAAGGAGGGTTAGTGAGAAATTACTGACGGATTACTTTCACCTAAGATATTTCATCCGTATGATTCTTCTTTCTTTCTTTCTTTTTAAGGCACAGTGGAAAATATTCTGTTTCCTATTATCAATCTTCTTTATACGTAGACTTGAGACATACATGAAAATATATAATTTCTTTAGGAGTTTGGTGTAAGGATTTTACAGCGTTATAAATTTTAAGTTGAAATTTTCCTCTACTTGAGTCATCGCCCTTTATTTGCTGCTCAGTTATTGGAGACAATTTAGCACGGGAGGGGACTAGCGTGGAGTGGTAGTTTTCTGTTGTTCAAAGCGATTTGCAAGTTTTCAACCTGAGCCAAGTGTCCCTATACTTTATTATTATTTTTAAACTTTTTTTTTCACAAGTTGTAAACTTTGACATCAAAGACGTGGTGAAGTCTTCCAGTTTTCCATTCTGCACGTAAGGAGCGTGGAAGTTACCACTGCATCCTAATAAGTAAAAAGCTAAGCAGACTGAAAAATCAGCAGCTCCTCTTAGATCTGTAAGAGAGGTGAGAACACAGGACAAACCACTGCCCCTAAGATTGGAGAGATAGACAGGCGAATACAAGGAGTCAAGGCTGACCCGAACAGAAACATGAGCGAAACCTCTGTAGGAGCCAGCACCAGGAGAGGAAAACCTGACCTGTAGCTGACCTGGAGACGACTCTGGGAGTTAAAAACTTCAGGGGGGGCCAGTTATCGGGGGGCCCCCACAGTATTGTAAGATTTACCTCCAGGAGCTCAACCAGATTTTCATAGTAAATATTGGAGAAAAGTGCTCTGGAGCTTCTGGCAGAGGGAGCGGGGGAAGGAACCATTCAGAAATATGCCAGCGCACTCTGTTCCTTACACGGCCTGTCCTCCGGAGAAACTAGTTAACAGAGCCTAACTGACCTGGGGGAAGGGAAATGCCCAACTCTAGCTGGCTCTGGCCATCCTGTCCCACTTAAGGGAGGAGGAAAAAAGCTTAGAAATATTTGTGAAGTTCGCAGTACAGAGAGAAGCACAGGCTTACTCAAAGACTGAGATCTAATCATAGGACTATGGACTACTTTCCCTCTCCCACACCTTACCATCACATGATTAAAGGCCTATTTATAGCAGTTCCTTTTACTTCATACATTATGTCCAGCTATCAAGAAAAAAAACAATAAACCATACTAAAAAGCAAAAAAAAAAAAAAAAAAAAAAGAGCAAACATCAGAACCAGACTAGATAGGATGTTGCAATTATCAGACTAGGAATTTAAAACAACTATGATAATATGCTAAGGGCTTGAGTGAATAAAGCACACAGAACAGATGGGCAATGTCAGCAGCGAAATGGAAATCTAGGAAAGAACCAAGTACGGGGTGGCAGTTATAAGGCTGTGCTCTTTGTCTATTTCAGATTTCTGCATTGTAAATTTCTTGAGCCTTTCTTCTAAGAAGCCAAGAGCAATGAGATTCTATGCCAACACATCTATTTCCATCCTTTGGTCTCAAGAAGAAAGTCTCAGGAGCTACGTTCACAACCACAGTTAACTAGAAGACCCACATTAGTATGAAGTACCTAGTGGAGTCTAGTCTAAGATGCTAATATAGAAATCAGAGATCTCTAAGAGTCACTGGTGGTGTTTGAATGAGCCATTCTATCATGAAAGATCACAGAAGTCACTTGTCGAGAAGTAAATGTCTATGCTTATGAAATGTTTTTATTTCTTTATAAACTGCAATTATATTTGTGGAATAGATTTAGTTTTACTTAGTGTTTTCATGAAGAAGCTACCTAATTGAAAAGAATTCACAATCAGCACTAGAATATATCAGATTTAGATTTTGTGATTGACTATCATGCTATTTTTAGTTAACTACTATTCGAGCGATCTGAATAATAATACCACGACCATCAGAAATAGTTTATCCTCTTTTCCAAGGTTCTGACATGTAAGAGATGCTTTACTTATTGGAAGCTTCTGGCACCTCATTGTATTGGCATTGACTTTAACTTCTCTCTGGGGCCTCTCTTTTCCTAATATCACACACCTCTTAATGACAGGGATACATTCTCAAAAATGCATCGTTAGGCAATTTTGTCATTGTGGGAATATCATAGCATGCGCTTATACAAACCTGGATGGTACAGCCTACTCCACACCTAGGCTCAGTGATACAGCCTGTGGCTCCTGGGCTACAAGCCTGTTCAGCATGTTACTGTACTAAACAACACGAGATTAAAACAAGCGCAAGAAAAAAATCATGTGATTGAGAGAGTGGTGAAAACAAGGTGTCTGAGGCTGCCGCCAGCGTAACACTGCACACTGTTTAACAGCAAACTTTTTTTTATAAGTAGAAAGAGTACACTCTAAAATAATAATAGAAGAATAGTATAGTAAATGCATAAACCAATAACGCAGTTATTTATATTATTATCAAACATTATGTGCTATAGATAATAGTATGCGCTATACTTTCATATGCCTGTCAGCACAGTAGGTTTGTTTACATCAGCATCACCACAAACAGGTGAGTAATGCATTGTGCTATGACGTTATGATGGCTACTATGTCACTAGGTGATAGAAACATTTCAGCTCCATTATAATCTTATGGGACCGCTATTGTATATGCGGTTCATCATTGACCTAAACATTATTATGTGGCACATGATTGTAGATAATGCTGCTGAGGGAGAGTTCTGTTTCAGGTAAGCACTCAGATACTAGGCTATGCTTGTTGGTATTTTGTTTTTCATTGACTTGAATTTTTAGAATCTTTTTCCACCATGAACCCTAGGCATGACAAATGGTGGGAAAATAAATAGAATTGCTAGTCCTTACCAAATGCAAAATATTGACTTGGAAACTTTTCTCTTCCTTTTTCTGTTCCCTGATCTTTTCCCAGTTTCCCAGTTATAGCCATGCTTTGCGAAAAGCAACAGACTCACTAGAAGTGCGATGAGAAAGGGAGCGGATTTATGAGATAGAAAGCAAAGGCCATAGGCTCCTGAAGTGTAGGGCCTTGACTTGTCACCACTATGTCGTCAGCCTTGCGTAGTGCCTGGCACACAGGAAGCATTCAAGTAAATTCTAAGGCAGAAAAAGAAAGAATAAACAGTTGAGAGAAAGAAAACTCCAGACATTTTACTGTGCAGGTATCAGGAAGGATAGTTTTCTAATTTTAGTCATCGAGTTGAACTGGAAATTCTGTTTGTATTCAATTTAGTGAGCTTTCATTGAAAGCAAAAATTTGGGGGGGTTCTATTCTTTTTAAGTTTTATTTCTGTCATTGATAAAAATAAAAAATAAAAAAAGATTTCTGCTAACCAAAATGCACAAAACTTTTCTCAGTGCATAATCATTGAGATGACTTGGCATGTTTTTCCAATTTTCAATTTTGAGTAGTTTGTATATCTATCCCAGAGAATTATTTTCAAAATCTCAAATTTCTCATTTTTGTTATTCATCCAGACCTTAATTTTTTAATGCATTCAGCAATTTTTATCAAACATGAGTGATTGGATTTTTTCCAGACAAGTAATGAATTTTTCAACTGTGGGATTTCTTTTGTGTCTTCTGTGGAGATGTGGAATACTCAGTTTAAGAGCTGGTAAAGGAAAAGGAGCAGTTGAACAAAGTAGGGGGCAGAGTCACCCATATCCTTGATTCTGATCATGGCTCAGATGTATACATTTGTAAAACCTCATGGAACCAAACACTTCACATGGACACATTTCTTATATGTAAATTATACACCAGTAAGTTTTTAAGAAGGAGGAGGAGGAGGAGAAAAGAGAGGCCCATATTTATCTGGGCTTTACTTCCAGGTCATGTCATGCAAAGCTTAAGCCCCCAGGGAATCTTCAGTTACTCTGGCCCTTCCTGGTCTCTGGCAAACTGCAACTCTCTGAGTCCCTTAGGGTGCCCTGGCTCATACTTACCACACTTTCAAAACCACAGGAGAGAACCCAAGCAAGTCCAGCTGCCTTGCGCTGCCCCCGAGAAATAAGCTTCCATATTCTTAGGCAGTGGAATAGTCCATTTGCCATTCAAATAAACACCATGAGCCTTATTACTCCTTTTATAAAATCAGAATGCCATAGGATGAGATTACAGTCTCATGAAAGTCAGGCTCTCCAGACCTCTTTCCCCAAAGCAACTCCAGACCCAGTCCCACCTCCAATGGTGTATGTGAACAGAGACACAGACAGAGATGAGAAACTGGTACAGGCTACATGTGTCTGTGACTAGAAGGAAGAGTAGCAGGCTGGAAGAGATGGGTAAGTCATGTTGGTACCTTCTTTTTTTTATCTACTCACTTGGGTCTGAGCAGACAGGAATCTCCTGGCATATTTTATATTTATGCAACGAATTGCTAATTATTTGAACACTCTCGTTGTTGTCACCTATTTGGGTAATTGCTAGAGGACAAGAGTTTGGAATTATTCACTTTCTCAGAAATAGACTAACAGAGTTGTGCATGTAGTTACAAAAGTTAGTTAGAGGTTCAGGCATCTAAACTTGAAGTTTGTCAAGGACCAAAAATCCATCAGGGACCATACCCCATACCTCTTCTCTTTCCCCACCCAATACCCTCTTTATCACAGTTTAAAGAGAGAACTCTTCTAGGCATTTTGCTTTTCACCTTCTCTGCCCTGGAGATGTTGGAAACTGCCTGGGGTTGAGGTGTCTGCCCACTGCACCCGATTTATCTCCTGTCTTCTCAGCTACTTCAGTAAAAGAGGGATTCTCATTTCAACATGTCCAACAAAAGTCTTAGGCTGCTGTGATTGGGTTGTATACTTAACCATAAACAATCACTGTGCCCAGTGGGGTGGAATGTTCTGATGGCCAAGTCTGGGTCACTTGCCACCTCTGGAGTCACCCATAGAGTCACTCCATCTGAACCATCTGGACTGAGAATGGGCATGGAATGATTCCCCAAAGAACAGAATACTGGTACCAAGATAAGATGGGACAAATGCTAGACAGGAAAAACAGCAACTTTCCCCTGTCCTAACTCTGATGACAAGAGAAGAAGGAAAGATGTAATAAAGGAAAAAAGAGAAAAATAGAAGCTCTTGTCACATACTTATAAAAAGTAGAATGAGTGCTAAACCCCTAAAAAAATGATCTGTCAGACAAATGCACCAAACTGGTGCATTTCTACCTCCGGATCTGATTGTCGTCTGACCCACAGGCTTCAAGAATGTTTCCTCAAGTAAATATAATCCAATGTTCCATTCATCCAGCTAGTACAATATAAAAGAAAAAGACACGAGAGATGGAGATAATATGTCTCTTTTGAGATCATGCTTCATGGTCTTTTGGCTGCTGCCCAACTTCCTTTGGGTTTTGATGCATGCATCTACCACTTCCTTTATAGCTACACATGCATTTGTGTTTGTGTCTCTCTGAGAACGTAAACAATCCTCCAGCAAGTCCTCCATCACTTCTGCAAGAAGTGGTGCCAATGTGGACACACTGATAAATAGCAATTAGTCTTAAAGAATATAACCAGGACTACACACAAAAAAAGAACAACTATTTAGAGAGAGTGTACGTTTTAGTGTATTTTGTGCAATTTTTTTAATGAACATAGTCCGTAAATTTGGGGAAAGTGGTGATAACTTGCCTCATTTCCATCTGGAGAAAGATTTTTAGAGAAGATAAAGGCCTCTGGACATATTTGAATATTTGTAAGACTAAGAAAAGCCTGTAAGACATTATGGAATCAGGAATAAGCAATAAAAATTTGGAACAGAGAAAAAAATAATAACAATAACTTGGCCAACCTTTATCAGTCACTCGCCATGCTTAGGCACTGTGCTAAGTGGTTTATAGCATTCTAATCTAACCCTAACTACTCAGTGAGGCAGATAACCATTACTATCCCAATTTTACAGATGAGAAAACTAATATTATATTACAAAGGATAGCAACTTTCCAAAGTCACAGATCCATTAAGTGGAAACCAAGAACTATTAGTGCCTAACTCCTCTGCTATTTCATCTCTTGATGTTCATAGCAGGGTCTGTGTCGATGGTCAGAATTGCTCAGTGCAAAGCTGGCTGAGATCTGAACACAGACATACCTAGAGGTAGAAAAAGGGACCTAGAGGTAGAAAAAGGGATCAGGAAAGTCTGCAGCAGGAGATAAGAGAAGAGGTTCTGGTGGTTGAGGCCATCAGAGACAAAGAATTCCGTCCAGTTTTGACAAAAATCCAAGATCCCAACAGGCAGAAGGGAGGACAGCCTTAGAGGGAATCTTATAAAAGACTGAAGACAAGAAGTTCTATTAGCATCAGAAAAGTCCAGCAGCAATTGAAGACACCCAACCTTAGACATTAAGATTCAGGGGCTAGGAACTCATTCCTTGAAGGATTTTAATGGGTAGGGCAGAACCTCAGGAGAATGTGAAGGGGTAATACTTATACTACCTTGTAATTGAGTAGGGTTTTGTCATTTACGCAGGGCTTTTCCATACATACATCTCTAATTTGATCTTCTCCCAGCGACCCTATGAGCTTTGCATTATAATCCCCACTTTTGAGTGAAGGAAATGAACATGGAAGATTCTTACTCAAAGTAAGTGGCAAAGCCAGACCTTGAACCCAGGAGTTTTTACAGCAAACAGGCCCAGGGCTCTTGTTTACCATAGAGCAGCTGAGCCGACCATTAAAACAGACACTCATTTACTGGAGCTGATGTCCAAAATGGGAGCTTGGTCATGAGAGAACCAGAAGGATACCACTTGCCAGGGGAGAATGGTACTGTGGCCGGAAGTCAAATGAGCACTTTCTTCTCAGTAGACAAGTGTAAGTCCCACTCGGTTTAAAGAAGAGAACCCTTTTTTCCCAACAAGAATCTGTAGATAGCATTAATTTAATAAGTATTGTATTGATTGCCTACCACAGGCCAGGCACTGGGAATTCAACAGTGAATTCAGTAATAGTCCTTACCGTTAATGAGCTCATAGTTTATTGGGGGACATGTACAAAAATAGGTAATTAAATACAATGATTAGCAATTACACAGAGGTAGAACTTCTACAAAAGCGTAAAATCTACATTATATTCAAAATTTTTCATGATCTTGTATAATTTTACCATATAAATTTAAACGAATCATGACTTAATTTTTGAACATTTTGACATTGCTCAATAAGTTCATAAGAAGGGCATCTGATTCAGAAATCAGAGATCAAGAAGAAATGATATCTGGGACAACTAAATTTTGACACTTAAAAATAAGAACACTTTCTTGGCCTCTGAGCTTTCTACCCAGTATCCTGCAGTTTTCCAGCTGCCTCATTTATAGTCATCATCTCTCACTGTCCCCTTCTCTCTGCTTGACCATATCCAACTCTTCCTTCAAGATTCCCATAAAGCACCTGCTTACAGACCCCTTACCTGTAGCGGGAATCCCATGGCCCTTAGCATTGCGCCATGTGCCCTGTCTTATCTTTCATCTCTTTCTCTGTCTCCCCAGCTAGGTGGTAAGATCCTTAGGACAGATGCTGGAGTTGATGCATTTTTGTAGGTGCTTGATATTTGGGGGTTCATTTAGCACTGTCGCAAGCTGAGGAATAAGATGGCCCTTTGGGATAAATTAACATTAGGAGCTTCATCCATCCAGATTTAGAACTGCAATACAGAGTAAAGGTAGAGGATTGTTTTTTTAAATAAGCATTTGGCTTCTAAAAGCAATTCTGATTGCCTGCCCCTGGCTAATAAAACGTTCCCTGAAGACATTTCTTTTGACCAGAAACAGCACCCAGAGAAGAACAAGTGGATTTAAATTTGGTTATTTTTCCCATCTTGATTTTTCATGTTATTATTCATTTAAGTAGTGACGATGAAAATAATTAACAATTTAATCCTTTTGATTGTTGTTCATGTCGTCGATACTTTTTTTTTTTTTTAACCTTAACTATGTTTCGAACGACTGTAAGATTGCTGAAACTCCAAGGAGAATTTTTGAGCTTCTGGTTTTACCAAATTGTAGTTCACTATACCTCACTTAATCAACTAAGTAGAGAATTCCCCAATGGGATGTTAGGGAAGGGTAAGTATGTTGTAAATAAAACAATTAAAGTGCTAGTTCACACCTCATCAAATTGCTTAACCACCTGATATCAGTTAAGTACATACATTCCTCATAAAATGCATGGTGGCAAGGAGGTAAATTAGAATCCAGTTTTTCTGAAGTGGGACATATCTACCCTTGAACTGAGGTCTGGTATTATACTGCCGAGGGCTGGAGTGAAACCTGCACAGTATCATCTTGTTGGCCAGGAAAATATCTGCATAATGCCTCTCAATGGGGAGCTCAAAGTCTGATCCAGAAATCCCATTAGGCAAGGAAAGTTCCTTTTATAATTGCAACTTTTGAGCCACAGGAGTAATATAAGATCTTAGATTCTTTTTACCCCAATTTTCCTCCAGTACACTTTCACCCATATCATTGCATTCTCTCTTATGAGAAGAAAAGCACATATTACTTTACAGATAGAGAAACCAAGGCACAGATAAGAAAGTAGTCCAGCCAGGGTCACCCTTGCAGAGATCAGGCTAAAATGCAGCAATGTGACCTGAGGTCAATTTGGACTGGAGCCTGTGTGGTTTCCTGGATGGGTCATGAAATCATAACCCCCCGATGACTCATTGGGGCCACCTATTCACTTTACAGAGTTGAAGATAAGGCCTGAGAAACTAAATGACTTGTCTGAAACCCCCAGGGACATTAGCCAGTCTTTGCAATTTCTGTCTGTGGTCCATTCTCCATACTGCAGCTCTCTCTAGCACAGAGCTGTTGATGGAGACTTTATTTTAAAGATTTAAGATGGATCAGGTATGATGATAGAAATTTTAGTCTACTTCCCAGGGCCCTTCCCTTTTTAAAGTGAGCAATTTAGATAACATACACCTATAAGCGGAGGGTGCAAATTGAATGCAATAATGCAGAAAACTAGAGGTAAGATTTATTCCCATGGGGCAGGGGCTGCAATCCTAAGTAGCTATAGGGGCAAGTGGGAACTGTCATGGAGAGAAGCAGATGAGAGTAGAGCCTGCGGAGGGCTGTGTCCCTTCAGGGGGAAAGGGGAGGGTGGCTCTAGCTGATTGCAGCCTTAAAGGAAGGTAATGCCTGAATTTAAAGAAAAACAAGAAAGCTGAATTTTTATGTGAAAGCCCTCAATGTTTAAATGTCAGAAACTAGCTGAAAAAAATTTTAAATATGTAAGCCTATACACACACACACACACATTCACTGTGTGTGTGTATGCATGCATGTGTGCGTGTGTGTGTGTGTGTGTCCATCCTATGGGCCTACAAGTTGCAACCTCTGTCAGACGATTTCCTGCACTGACACATGTGGAATGGGACACATAGTGTCCACAGCACTCGGTCATAAATTTTGGATTTGTTTATGAATTCGTTTACTTGCTCGTTCTAGTTAAACAATCACCTTAAATTCCATATAGACTGCAGCAGTCCCCAATCTTTTTGGCACCAGGTACCGGCTCTCCTACGAGAATCTAATGCCTGATGATGTGAGGTGGAGCTGAGGCGGTGATGCTAGTGCTGGGGAGCAGCTGCAAATATAGATGAGGCTTCACTCGCTCACCACCGCTCACCTCCTACTGAGCAGCCCAGTTCCTAACAGGCCACACACCAGTACCAGCCCGCGGCCTGGAGGGTGGGGTCCCCTGATAAAATTTTATTTCTTTCAAAAATGATTGAGTGTGACTTCAAATTCAACAAGTATTGAGGACCTTGGTATGAGTGGTAGTCTTTTGTTTGTTTGCTCTTTCTCATCTAGTTCCCATTACAACCCTGCCAGGGGAGGAAAGGCAAGCATAATATCCCCATTTTACATATGAGGTCATTGAGGCTCAGAAAATTTTAAGTCACTTGGATCATGTTTCTACCAAGTACATTGCTCAATTCAAGCCCAACCTAGTGCCCTTGAGTCCCACACTATCCCCACTATGCCGAGGTACACCCTGATACCCCTTGGAACTGAAAACCCCTAACGGGCAAACAAGATCTCGTTCCAGGACAGCCTGGCAGGATAGAAAGCTTGAGGTCCACAAAAGCAAAGGGAGAGCCTAGAAGAACATCTTTCCTGAAGTTCAGAAACAAGCTGGCGTGGGGCAAATGATAAATAACGTTTTATTTGGTAATGGCTCTTTAGTTTTAAATCACTGCAGCATTTACTTTTAATTAATTTCTTTAAATTAGATGCCTCCTACTTATAAATATTTGCTTTTCGATGATAAGCTTTTATTTAAATTATTAAAGCTTCAGCTTCGTGACTGATTTTAAGAATCAAGATCGCCACTGTAATGATAATAGTATGCATGTGATGAAACGAGGAATTCATCTCGTATTGGTACTCGTGCCAGCACCAAATATGACAGAGAGCAAGCAAGCACTCAAGGAAAATAGAAACGAGGCTGAATTTTCAGTTTTCTTAGAATTGTTCAAGGACTAAATCAATAAATCAGGGCGTTAGAGAACAAATGTAGTATGAAATAATATCTGAAGGAATTCACAATAAAAGCGTGTCTTGCTCTTTTTTAAAAGCACTTATCAATGGCTCTGGACCCACATATTAGTTGGCTAAAGGGGGTAGGAGTGGGAACATGGGAGGGGGTTGTGGAAGGGCTCGGGACAGTAACTGTACAAGAACATCGGAGGCGAAAAAGAAGTAATGACGAGAGCAATTTCATAGCCCCAATCAGTTTGAGCTATTATACGCCTTGATTTGCTAGCTACTCAATTTTACCAGCATCAAAGGCAGGGATAGAACCTGAAGAAACTGGACTGACAGGCTACATTATGGCAGAAAGAGAAAGGACAAAGAATGCTCTAATTTCAAAAAAAGAAGATTTGAAAGTAAAAGGTTTGTAATGATGTTAATAGCCAGCCTTTACCGGCCATGTAATGATCATCCAGAGGATAAAGAGACCAAGGCAGAGGAGGAGCTCAGTGCTAGTCATCAGCACCTACGACTCTCTTAATAACTTTTATTATTTGTTGAAAATCATTTTGACAATACAGTTCAGTAACCTTTGTGCTATAAATCCATTGCATCTGCAAAAATGAAAGCCGAATAGAATGTAACATTATATGAAATCTGTCATGCTGATGCTATCTCCAAAATGCTCTACCAAATAATGAGCTGGATTGTGGATGGAAGGGCTGAGTGGGGCCAACGGCTGAGTGGGGCCAACAGCTGAGCCTCCCGTGTGCCCACCAGGGCCAGCCTGGGGCTTTGGAACCTGCTTAGCACAGACAGGAGATGAGGCTCAGAATTACCCTCCTTACTTCGCTGAAAATGATCATGAGGTGCTTCGATTCCACATCAGAAGTAATACAGAGCGGCCAAACGTGCTTTTATTTATTGTCTGGTGGAAACTAGATGATGGACCCATTGTCTTGG
This sequence comes from Pteropus medius, assembly GCF_902729225.1. NCBI lineage: Eukaryota > Metazoa > Chordata > Mammalia > Chiroptera > Pteropodidae > Pteropus > Pteropus medius. The sequence goes on from NW_024351729.1 coordinate 13,145,883, forward strand.
TGCCGGGCTTCAGGAAAATTGTCAGAATAGAAATCTCTGAAAGATACCCAAGCGTGATCGTGGTTGAATCAGTTATCGAAATCCAAACTAACCCCAAATGGAGTTCCAGGGCCAGGCTGTACCACCTTCACTGAGACCCCTCCACTTGAAGGAAGCTCATGTCACCCTTAAGAGAAAGATGAGGAAAACCCTTTTCACAGGAAACCGAATGGAGATGAAATCAAGTCAGTATTTGGAAGGGCTGATGTCAGAAACTTCCCACCCAAAAGTGAACCCAGCGCTCCTCATTTTTACATGGGTCCTTGCTTGGTCCACTTTTCTTTCGACTACCTTATAAATTAAATACTAATACTAACATGCTCATTTCTTAAGGCAGAAAGCAAGCCCAGAGGTTTATGAAATACGTTAAATACATCTCACTTAGTCTTATAAATTAGGGAGAAAAGATTATCTGATGTTAAAAAATAAAAATGTCTTATGGCAGATCTCATATTCAGGCACAAGCAAAACACTTAACAGTTGTCAGGAGTTAAATTTGAGAGTATCACATCCGAAAAATGTAAATGCTCACACAGTTTCCAAAAGAAAACTGGACTCTTCTTTCTTTACAAATTGTGCCATGTTTTCATTTGAGAGGAAGTGCAGTGTGCTCGAAATTGCCTCACAGTTGGTGGCAACTGGCTTGACAGTTACAAAATTCAGCTGCCCTTCGGATTCATGTGCGCCAAGCTCCGTACTGCTGAATTGCTCTCCTGTGAAACTGGCCCACAACTTTGGCTACCTGTCTGCCAGCCCTAATACACTATTGCTAGTCCAGAAGAAAAGTGATTTGAGTAAAGTAAGTACGCAGCAGTGAGGATGGACAGCCAAGAATATTTAAAAGACCATTTCCTAGAATCCAGTGCCTGGCTGGAGTGAGGATGACAGAAGGAATCTAGGTTTCTGGCATGGCCGACTGTGTAGATTATATCATTCTCCAAAAGGACCGCTGAGGCTGTAGCAGATCTGGGGAGAGGTAATTGTTTGATTTTGTACCTAAAAAGTATGAGGTACCTAAGGAACCTCCAAGTCGAGCCTTCCCCACAAGTAATTTACGTCACTCTCCTGCTCCAAATCCTACTAAATAATAATCACACTCCTTAATCCTTCCCCACACCACCCCTGGGATCATGATCCCCCATGACCAGTTCCAAAAAATCTCTCTTGACTGAACCACCTCTCACTAACCCACTCTTCACTAGCCAGAGTCAGAAGAATGTCTCTGATCCTTCTCACTTGCTGACAGTAGGCACTCTGAGAGATCAGAGGCTACACGGTCTAGCTTAATAGTCATGCATGTAGCCGCCAAGGCAGTCTGCCTGGGCTTGCTACTTCCTACGTGACCTTGGTCAAGTTACTTAATGTCTCTGTTCTTAGTATCTTTCTTGTAGTGCTGTTATGGGGAATAAGCGTGTTGATATGGAGAAAATGCTTAGGATAGAACCTGGCTTGCTGTAGGCATTGAGGAAAGAGTTGCTATGCTTGGCAGCCTTCGAATCTTTGCAATTCTAAACCCTGCTTTAGAGTAGTAGCACTCTTCCCAGCGCTTATATTTCTGTTTCTGAATTTCAGAGTAAGAGAATTGCAGTGGCAGGATTCAATGGGATCCTAATGAACTCATGGTATGGAAGCCCTTCCCCGCAACACACAGATACGAAGGTGTATGTATTTAAGATTCATTCACCGCAGTTCTTTACCCCTAGTGAAGAGGGATTCTGATGATCTAAGACTGTAAGTAGTTTATATCAAAATCCTCCTATGCCCAAGGCTTTAGAAATTAATGGCAGAGGAATGGAGACAGGTAAAGATATGGCAGCAATATGGATATCTGAATGTCTTTGGATAAGATATAAAAATATCTTATCCAAATTTTGTATATATTACTCTAAAAGTAATTATAATCTAAATTGATCAGGGGAAAGCGGTCCTCATGAACACTGAGTTTTTCTCCTAGAATATCCTCCCTCCAGGCAGTGACTTTGGCCAGAAACTGTGTATTACTTCTCCTAAGGGGCAAGGGAAACCATCTTTAGGATTCAGGACCCCACACTCCTGATGTTGTTGGTCCTCCAAGTCTGACCTTGAAACTGAACTATTGTCTCTTGCATGACAATTGGATAAAATCCTCAGTGTTTCGATATTGAAATTCCAGGACGACTGTTACAATAGAAAGAGAGAGAGATGATTTTAGTGGCTTAACAAGTTATAATGATTTGTTCCTTTGGTTGCCATTCTCTTTAAATAAAACCTCTTCTGTGGTTAAAGAGACCATGGGGTAATTGCATGCAGGTATCGCTCAATGGATTTCATGACTTTTTTGTGGCCACTCACAGCAGTTTTGGCTTTCCACAAGATTCCTTCTCTACATATGCTCTCATGTTACCCTTTTTAATTGTCCTCAGCACCCACTTTAAAAATCTTGCTCCTCCTCATAAAGAAAATTATTCGAGCAGGACCATTTTTAGGAAATACTTTTCACCATCTGAATGGATTGAACATGCTTAAGGGCTATTTTGCAGATAATGTCTGCTAAAGGATTAGGTAGGATCCCATCCTCGTTGCATATGAAGTTTGTTAATAACTGAATTCTTGTTTGTGGTCCTTGTTAAACAGTGAAGAAATGAAATGTGGGCGATCAAAATTCTAAAACTGTCTTAAACTGCTTCAGAGATGTCTTCTGAGCACTCAGTCATTATCATTTCTCTCCCATTTTCTTTACAAACATTTCCGTGGTATTAACAAGGCCAAAGCATCTACTGATGAATCTGTTCTCACTCCGGTTCTTAACAAAGAGAGAGAGTTCTTTCCTCATGTCGCTGTGGGAAATGTGAGTGGTGAAAGTGGAATTTCTTTCAGAAATTGTTTCCGTAACAAAGGCCATCAAATGATCATTATATTTTATGATTCTGTGAAATCTGCAGCAGTCACAGCTACGTGGTATACAGTGCGGAGGGCTCTGCTGACCCTGGCCAACCACATTCGGGCCCGGAGCAAGGATGAAGGCCTGGTAGCTGGAAACCTGGCACTGAAGGAATTCCAATCACAGACTAAAAGCATCTCTGTCCACATAGCATGGGGGACTCAAGTGCCTATGAGTATATTAGATTGTGCTAATCTTTTTTGGCTTTGCCATATTCATAGAAGAACCAGAGAAGAAAGCTCCAACAGCAGCTCACCACTAAATAATCTGTGCGAGGTATGCTTGAGAGGAGTCTGACTTTACCAGATGTTGACTTTATGCCAAAAGGTACAAGTACCTCTCTTAGCAGCAACAGTTTTACATCATGTTACTTCCACCCATTCGAACTCCAAATTTGGTCACAATCAATTATTACCACAAAAGGAAACCCATAAAACCTACTTTGAAAGTTAAGAAATTGTTTTTGTTTTGGCAGCTAACAGCACACACAGTATTTTACAGAAATTAAGAGGAACAAGATTCTGCCTTTTGGAAGCTTTTTCTTAAGTAAGAAACCCAATGCTTATATCTAATGTGGACATACTCACCTGTGCTCATAAATTCTTTATGGTTTTCACACTTTGTATGGCCTACCTTATTTTTACACCTACTGAACTCATCCCGTCTCAAAACAAACTCTCCTATAGTCACTGACGTGGCTCAACCCTAGCTGTTTTTCCCATTATTTTTCAGCTTCACCTGTCCTTCTCCTAAAGGAAGCTGATTGGATGGATGAAGTGCTGATTGTTAAACTCAGCCTTGATACACAAAGGTGAATCGTGATCCACTATTTAGTGCAAGGATTTGTCACTGATCCTTAAAAAACAGAAGATTGAAATTTTCTTTTCATAAATTATATAGCAGATTTGAGTTTTCTCTAGCAGATTTGAGTTTTCTCCCTTAGTAGTGTCTCCCTCACTTGAATCCCCTTGTTCTTTTTTGAATGGAAGGTAAAGGCACTGAGTTACAGGAAAAAATAGAGAGGTTTGCATGGTCCTAGCCTTTGCCTCTCTTTGGCATCTGTGGTTTATATCAAAGTCATCTGCGATGTGTATTTGGGAGGAGAAAAGGTTGGGAAAAGAGGGGAACTGGACGTTGCCTTTACCTCTGGTTGGTGTTTATCAATCCTCAAGTTCAGGTACTTGAAACTGTGATGATTGCACCTGGTTTTCACCTTGGACATTGTCTCCCTGAGACTTTTTATTTGAGATCTCGTGTACTTCATTTTTAAACATGTATGTTAAGATGTTCCTAGATTGTTGTGTTATGACAGAAACAAAGGAAATTTCTTTGCTGGGCCATAATAGAAAGAATCCTGAAATGAGTCTTGAATAAATACACTTAACATGCACCAGTTAGTCATGTTGACCTCACTGGTAAGTCAAGGCAATTAAATTCTAGTCCAAGATTTATTAAGTACCTACTGTATTTCAAGTACTATGCAAAACAACAGAGTTAAGATAGCATACTTTTGTTCTTGGCAAACAAGACAAAGATAATATTCTGTGCCCTGATAAAGTATAGTCATTCTGTGTTGGACTCAATCCAACTCCTTTTTCTAGCTTACCACCTCCTCTCCTCCTTCCTTCCTTCTTTAAAAATTAGAAACCAGTCTTACCTCAACCATTGTCAGTCTCTGGTTCTCAGTGAGAGTCCGCTTTCTCCTTTTATTCCTCTACCCACCTACCTATTTCCCGCCCCTACACCCATATGACTCTCTATGTTTATTGTGTACGTTTGTAGGTTTTCTCTTTCCTTTAAATCCCCTTGAACAAACTCAACATACATTTCGGGAGCACCTATGATGTGCAAAGCCCTGTGCTAAGCTTTGAGACAAATACATGATCGCTAGATATATGAGGCTCAGTTCCTTCTTTCAAGATGCTTGTGTTCCAATGCAGTAGATGTCTAGCCACACGGCAGGGTGAAAGACAGATGAAGTAAGAATGACCAACTGTAGACAGTGCAGACGAAAGAGATTTTCTTTGCAATTGAAGGGGTAGAGGGGAGAGAAATGCAAGGGGAGATGCGAAGATTCAAAATTGCTCTTGCCCCTTCATCTTTTCCAGTAAATATAACCACCTCATTCCTAGCTAAAAGGTTTTTCTGTGACTTGGTCCATCCAGTGCTGAACCTTTCCCCATATAGGATTATCTTAGCAAATGTGTGAACATGCCTTCCATCCTTCCAAAAAGAAGAAAACTGTTTGTATTCAGGGGCTGGCTGGCTATCTGACCCACTTAGCTTCTGATTTTCAGCCCTTTCTTTGTTTAATGAAAAACAGTGACATGCCAAGATGGCAAAAAGAGGAAAGCCTGTGTAATGAAAGGGATCCTTACTGTTTCTTCACATAGCAATACCATATAGCTTTGCCATGTTTGCGCTTGAAGGTTAACATTCATTGCATCTACATGATTGGAAACTGTAGTCTATGATAGTTCCGATGAGTGTTCCAAGCAAAATCTGAATCCTTTTGGCCCCTAGATGTGAACCTAAATAAATGAGCCAAAAATTAAAAAAGAATGAACAGTGAAAAATGTGAAAAAAAGAAAATTTTAAAATATAGATATTTTCATGACAGCTTCCTCAAAGAGCTATATTATAAGGAAAGCAAATAGAGGCGTGTTTCTTTTTCCTTAAGTAAATATGGTTGCTGGGTGAGATTTTCAATGGAAAGTTTTTTTTAAGAAAATGATAATACATACAAACAAAAATCATGAGGTCACATGAAAAATGAGTTTTGAAGTTTTGATACATTTGCTATTTGTATCCTTATTTGCATCAGAATCTCCAGAGGAAGTTGCCCCTGGATTTCTCAGGCTTGGCTCAAAACATGCAGCATCAGTCACTGTGATAAGCATTTCTTAGGCCCCAGAATGAACTGGTTTTTGTGCTTTCCTACAAATACAAAATGTCACCCAAATAAGAAACTATGAAAAAGGAAACTCAAGATTAACAAAGCTAAAATTTTAGCTCCCTCTTCTTTTTTCTTATCAAGCCATGTAGTTAATGAAGAGGACTTTTTTTTCCTGTTTAAAAATTGTTCTTTTAAGTGTGTGTGTGTGCACGCACGTGTGCTCACACACACACACACACACACACACAGTATTCACAGAGTTGTTCTGCCAAAAATCTATAGGAAATGCTCAATTTTGAGCAAAAAGTCATTATAAACAACAGCAACTCCCTCACCCAATCAAAGAAAGAAAAATTCTTCTAGCACTCTTTGAACCTTAAACAGTGTTTTTATAGGCCAGCTCATTGTTTTTCTTCCCTCTGAAAAATTAAAAACGATAACTGTTTTGATAAGTTATACAGAGAAAGACAATTCCCATGATTTCACTCCTTGACAAAGAACAGCTACCTTACTTCTTTTCTGCCCCATGTATGCAAACTCACAGATATAAAATCTCCCCTCTGAAGAAGCAATGTGGGACCAACAAAACTATCTTGCATTCTGCCCCATCTACCCAGGGGAAATCTTCCTGCCTCTCACGTGAGAGGTGGAGAAGTCACAGGGACGAGGTGTGGGAGAAGAGATAGTGACCACAGCCTGCTGTCGTGGTGGCTCTCAGGGTGGCTTCTACTCTGTCACCACTTGATCTGGGTTTTCTCTCAAAAAAAAAAAAAAAAAAAAAAGTCGTGCCTGTCTTTTATAATGTTCTGTTTTAACAGAGAGAAAGCTCCAGGGAGAGAACAGTACCCTGAAAGTCCAAGGCCTGGAATTCCTCCTTTCTCTCTTTCCATTTTAAACAGGAAACATCCAGGCTAAGAGGGTCCGGAGGGAGCATTGGCTGTGTGTTCATTTTAAGGCAGATAATGTTTGTATGTTGCAAATGTCAGTGATTTATCCCAAGGGCTTAAAATGAGTGCAGAAAAACCACATGTTTCACTTCATGCAGAGAAATATCTTCAGTAGACTTTGAGAAAAAGCACAGGTTAAGGATTTTTTTTTTTTAAAGCATTTCGGAAATCTCTAACATGAACCAAAGGAAATAGAAATGAGAGCGGGAGTGGGAGGGGGGTGAAAATATTTTATGATAGAAGATATAATGAATCCTGGAACTCTCCTAAATCAGAAGTAAAATTCTAAAGGAAAGAGAAGATGAAATCCCGATCCTTAATTTCCCAGAGCTGAAGTGACGGATTATACATTTGTGCTCTATTTGTCATGGGTAATTTAAAATGGAGCAAAGCATACTGCACTGAATAATAGCAGTTGATGCTATAATAACTTGTACGTAAACAATTTAATTTTTTTATCTGAAAACTCTCACTAACTAAATTACCCCAAGCTCAGGGATCTATCTTTCATTATTATACATAGCCAAATTAAGACATAAAAACGTAGAGCGAGAATGGTATTGTTCATCCTTATGAATGCGCTCACATGCTGCTTTCCACATGCTTGGTGCTTGGAGCTTGTCAAACCTTCATCGATTTGGGGAACTTGCAGAGCTGTTTTAACATCAAACTCTGCAGATTACAGGGTGATTTGGACCCTCATTGATGGTGCTTGATTAACCACAGACATTCTATTCTTACAGCCCTGTCAGTTCTTTCAAGTGTTCTACCAGTTTGTGCTCTGACATTGGAGAGCTTTTCATTAATTACGATTGTTGCTGTTTTCTTTTTAAAAAAATAATAAAAGGGGGGTTGGTAAAATGTGGGAAGGATCTGGCGATGGTGGTGGTGAATATGTGCACAGAAGGTTTATGGGATTTTAAGAGCTGCAAACAGAACTCATCTGTTTAACCCCAGGCTAGATAAGATGCAGTCATCTGTACATTGTTTAGAGAAGTATTGCTTCTGTTATGGCAAATGGATCAGAAGATGCTTGTTGTCTTAGCACAAAGATTCAGACAGGGTCGCTTTCTGTTAGTGCTTATTCTTGCCCTGGACCTTCCTGTGTGCCTACTCCTTACAATGTGTAACACACAGCTGGTTTGGCTTTTCCCAGTCTGCTACTGGCCTGGTGGTGCTTCTTGTCTTTGTGGGAGAATTGCTTTATATCAAAGTTCTTTGTGGGTAATTCCTAGCTCTGGGTCAGGACTTTTTTCTAGGAACTATAGAGAAGGGAGGACACACTAATCCACATAGGGATGTGACAGAAGCCAACCAGAGACTTTGGCTCCTGTACATTTCTGCCATCATCTGTAGGACAGGCTTCAGTGAGGCAGAGAAGGGGAGGAGTGGAATGAGCCCAACCTTAAGAGAGTCAAGTTCTGAAACTAGTTTGGCTACTATAATAAAGGCCAACGTAAGAGGGTATAAACAAGATAGAAGTAGGTTTCTCTTTCATGTACCAATCTGAGTGTAAGCAGTCCTGATTGGTACGGTGGCTCCATGGTGTCGAGGACCCAGGCTCTTGCCTTCTGTTGCTCTCCTTCCTCATCATGTGGCTTTCTCCTTGTGGTCTAAAATGGCCACTCCAGTGGCCAACAGGAAGGAGAGAAAGGAGGAAGGTTCCCTCTCTTCTTTGCAAGGGCACACATCACTTCCACTCACATTCCATTGGCCAGGCCTAGTCTGTGGCCACACCAGACTGCATGGGAGGCTGAGGAATGTGGTCTTCAGCAGGGCAGCCAGCTTAATGGCTGTTCATACGTGTCTGTTTTTCGCTTTCCAGGGGCGGACCAGCTGATCCTGTAGACTACCTGACGGCAGCACCTCGAGGACTCTACAAGGAGAGGGAGCTTCCATATTACCCAGGGGCTCATCCCGTGCATCTCCCCAAAGGGAGCTACCCCCGCCCCCCGGATCTGAGGGTCGCGGACCTCCGGTATCCCCAGTATTACCCACCCCCACCAACCCCCCAGCACAAAGGACCCTTTCGCCAAGATGTTCCGCCTTCGCCTCCTCAGCACCACAGAGTGCCAGCCTATCAGGAAATGGGCAGAGCAGGGCCCCGAGGGGGCAGCCCAGACCAGTACCCTTACCGAACCCAGGATCCCCGGCAGAAGAACCCCATGACCGCAGCTGTGTAGCTGAACACCACCGAGCCCAGCACAGCCCAGAAAGGAAGACATCCAACACCACCTTGGCCCTTCCTGCAGGCCTTCTTCCTGTTAAGAATTCTCCATGGTACAGATTAAGTTGTTTTCACTAAGGTTGCTAACACCTGACTGCTAATCAGAGGGAAAAGGAAGGGACAAGAGTTTGGAGGGGAAATATCAGAAGCAAGAGAAAGGATAGAGCCGTAAAAATAATACTGCCTGATATTTGAAATGCTTTTAGAATGGTTCGATTCAATGAGGGCGGCATTCGAGTGGGCAAACAACAAAGGAGAGGTACTACCTGGTGCCTCCCTGGCCGGGCGACCTGCGTGAGCATGCCCGGTAGAGTTGGCAGCACTGGCGCAGGCTCTGCTCTGGGTCGTCATCCATTCAGAAGCCGACCTTTGGCCCCCTTATCAAAGTTGTTAAGTCTGAAGAGTGGCTGCAAATATGGGCATCTTAAGAGAGTAATTTTTTTTAATGAGGGGAAAAAAAAAAACCAGCAAACGTGACTTGTGATCTTGAACTATTTTATACCCAGAGGAAGACTGCATTTCTTTATTTGTAGAATTTCTCAGGTTCCTGGTACCATTCATTTGGTATTCGTGTTTCACGTTTCCTCATTTTTTTATATAAAAGATGCAAACGCAGTATTAGTGTCCTGGGAGAATGTGAAAAGTTAGTTGGAGCTTCCAGAAGGATTATATTCCAAGGACCAAGGTGATCTGGGTCAGAGGCTAAAACTCCTGGGATCCTTGCTTTTCTTCCTCCCACATCCCAGGCACAAAAGCATGGAGATATCTGGTTTCAGAGTCATCCTCAAATCTCCTGCCTGTCATTATGGTAACAGGGGCCTTTTTCTTAAGGCTCCCACTTGAGGGCTAAAGTGTACTTGAGAAAAAGAACCACGGATTATGTCACACAGGAAGCAGTGCCCTGGAGGTGCCAATTCCAGACTCAGTGCCAAACAGTGCCATCTGCACCCGGGGATGGGGAGGGGCTGACTGTGACCTTTGGAGATTGATAGCCAGCAGGTAGTAGAGGGAGGTGACTGACAGATATATGTGTATATGTGTGTGGGTGTGAAAGTGTGTGATTACCAGTGTGGAGAATGGAAGATAAAAATGTCTTCTGGAAATTTTGATGAGTAAGGGAATAATAAAGGAAAAAAGAAAAAAAAAACAGAAGGGAAAGGAGAAGAGGCATAAAAATAAGTCATTCTGTATCTGCTATATTTCATTAACAAAAGTCAGGGCAAGACCAAGGCCAGGGTCTTCAATTGGAAAATGAAAGTCATGGCTTTGAAAAGCTGAAACCCCACCCTCCAAAACCCATCACCATTTCTTTTGAGCTTTGCAGCTATTTTCTACTTATTTCAACAGACCATCTAAAACTTACAACCTGACCCAGACGGAGAATGCAAACAAAAGACTGAGAAACAGTAAAACCTGGGAGCAGCAGTTTGTATTGTTCAGGGACTGTTGAAATACTTTAAGCCTTTCACATTTCTTCTTCATTCCCTCCCCAAAATAAAAATGTCTTGAGTTCAGTTTAGAGGTATTTTGGCTGAGATTAGAATACCTCTGACTGATAGGATTTAATAAATTATAGTATTATTGAATATGTAGAGTACCCATCTAATCCAGTTTAGTCTTTTTTTTTTTTAATTTAAAATAGAGTTTTGTTACCAAGAATGATGCAACTGCTGGTTTTAGACTTAAATAGTGTTATTTACTGGACTTTAAGAGGTGTCGTTTTCTAAACTACGATTTACTTATGGCTCTCTTGAAAATAGACTTTCAAATAGTTTGTTGCCCTCTGTCATCTCTCTTAAGCCCCTAGGCACCTTTACATTGTTTGCAATGTGTGCAAAGAAGTTGAGGATCTCAGGCCCTGGTCACCTAGAGATGGAGTGGAGGTGAGCTGCAGGGTATCGCCGCCAATGTGCCGAATGCTGCCTTCCCCTCAATCTAAATAGATATTTATGAAGAAAATGGCAAGGTGAGGGAAATGTAACTTGTTTTAAAGCATTAAAAACCTGCTCTGCAGTATGTTTCATTGTTTAACCAAATATCTGTGGACAAGCCAGAATGCTCCTTCTGGATTAAGGTCAAGGCCACAGAAGGGGTGACCAAGGGAGGTAGTATGAAGTGAGATATCCTCTGTGTATGGGAGAAGCAGCCCTTCTAGGAAGAATGTCCATATTTTCATCACTGTTGCCACCTTGAGAGCAGAATACCTCCTGCAGGCAGGCTCAGGGTAAGCTGCTCCAAGCATGGTTTTGTTTTGTATATACAGTCAATAAAACAATTGCTAATCCTAACATGCAGGCGATGATGTGAAGGTATATTAAAGTGGACCAAAAGATTATAGCAGTTTTCTTGCTTGAAGTATATAATACATGCCCCATTTGACCCTGCCCAAAAGAAGCTAACATTATATGTATGACAGAGGATCTGTCAAGCCAAGCAACAATTAAGAACAACTTGAATGTAAGCTTTATAAATGCCTGTGCACCTACCCTCCACTTGTCACCACCCAGAGGTTACAGAGCTCTTTCCCAATAGTTAGGAGAACAGGTTGTTTAGAGCATTTAGAAGACCAGGCTATAATCAGTAGGTGCGTAGTAGTAGGAAATAGTTCCCGATTTATTTATGGCCTTGGAAAAACTCAATCAGGTGTCTCATTGTAGCTCAGAATGCTAATAGTCCCCCAGGAATAGGTGGCACAGAGAGACAAACTCATCAACATATACCCACCTGGCTCCTGATCTGACCGCTGGGTCATTTAAGCCTTGAAGTGATGTTTTGGCCTCAAGTCACTAGATATTTTAAAGCGCTCCGCTTTCATCCCTTTTTGCAGGAATAGAGAGATGAAAGGGAGCAAACCACTGAAAACTTTTTGACGCTGGAGAATTTAGTCCTCTGCAAGGGAGAGAAACACAGTATCCCATTAACCTGTTGTATCACTGAGCTGTGGCAATATCACTCTTGATATAATAATTGTTTCCCCACACTATCAAACCAGTGGATGAAAGGCAAGCTCAAAGGTGAGCATTTACTTAAATCATGATTGAGTAACAAACCAAATTTGGGGAAGAAAATTACCGTGAAGTTCATTATTCATAGATTCTTAAGTCTATATGCATTGACCCCCATAGGTCAACACAGAGCAAAGATCTTATATTCAGGAGCATGGTGAGATCCCCCTGTCAACCTGTGGAGGAAACCGCACACATTGCCTGATAGGAGAGATTCGACACTTCACTGTCGCTTGTTTTTGCCATCAACTAAATAAAATTAAAACATGATTCATTGTTCCTTCCAAAGATTCATGAACGTCAGAATTAAATCTATCTTCTGAAGGAAATCCACCTGATGGCTTTTGGAGTTGCCATGCTCAGAGGTGGTACACATAGAGATCAAGTCTATGAGTGTTTATTCTCCTAACCTGTAACCGCCACATTTATCATTATTATTATTAATTATCATTATTTTGGAGGAACATTTCAGGGGGATAGATCTGGAGAGTTTGGTGTGGAGAGGAATGTGTGTCTGCAAAATTTCCATTGGCATTAAACTCCGAAATCCACAATGAATGGCCTTCAAACCAGTGCTAAACCGGTGGGTAGACACCCTGCTGCTTTCTGAGTCCGTGAGCAACAGAAAGCCCGGATTTGGCGCAAATAGGCAGGAGGGAGTTGGATTCAGAAACAGTCCACAGCAGGATTTCTCTGCACTCCCAGTTCACACTGGCTTTGGTGGAAATGATGTCATAATGAGACCACACAAAGAGGATTCTCCGCAAGATATCCCTACAAAGTCACCTTTCTGATAAAAAAAGAGAATCAAAGTTAGATATCTAAAATAAGCCTAGAACCTCCTATGCAGCTACAACTTCTCAGTGAAACTCCTTCTCCCTCCTGTCCTTAAATAGTAATAGAATCACGCACAGCCTGACTTTTAAAGATGGGCTTAACTACCAAACCTAGTGGAGAGTCAACTAACCCCATACTGTCTCCTGACTCAGCTTTTTCAGAGAGTGCATCTCTGCTGCCTGCAGTGCTGTTTACTACTGGAACTTAAAAAACAAAACCTGCTGTTTATACAGCCACTTTTTCTAGTGTTTTCCTGTGCTTATATGTACCAAGTCTGTTCATAAGTTCTGAAGATAAATTATGTGGATCATATTTTGGCATATGGGGGTGGAGAATGAATTCTTTACAGATCTTTTAGGGTGATTCCATTTGTACCACAGAAAACATTTTGAATGTTGTTATATATGAATATACAAATTTTTCTTGTTTTATTTTGCATTAAAATAAAGCTTTATTCAGTCAGTGAGACGTCAGAGTGTTGGTTTCCACCCATCCCCAGTTCGTTCCAGGGTTTGGTGAACAAATAGATTGGTTCGGTCCTGCTTGCCCTTGAACAGCAACATCACAGGACAGAGGACACAAGGAATGAGTATCTGCCACATGCTGGGCTCCCCGAGAAACAGATGCTGAGACCATGATGAACAAGCAGGATGTTTATTTGGGAGTGCACTTGGGCTCAATCCTACGAAAGGCAGGGGAGGGAAACAGGAAGGGGCGGAGGGAGAAGCTGAGCTGCAATGTGCTACCAACTAAGGCCTCAGCCAACTCCACAGGGAAATCTGGAGCTATGCTGGCCCTGCAGAGTTGTCTCAAGTTAGGAAAAGGGAGCCTGGCCTTTATGCCACTGTGTTGGTCAGTGGGTATGAGCTACTCCTGGAAGGAGGTAAGATCCAGGCCCAGGCCGTTTTTTGGAGTGAGGCAATCCTAAACGAGGGCCAACAGCTGGAGGTCATTTTGGAAAGGTATTCACAGCAACTGTTTAAAATACATTTTTATTCCTGAAGTAGGATCTGGACAGCACATTACAGCATCCACAACAGCGTCCAATGCTGTTGACCCCTCTTTCATGCTAGAAACTCTCTTACCTTGTCTACAGTAACATGTTTCTGAGTTGGTTTTCTTTGAGACCATCCCTGTGTTTCCTAAATTCCTTTACTGGCTTATTCTCAGACCTCCCCACAGTCTCCCTTGCAAGTTCATCCACAGCCAAGGTTTCGGCTGACATTTCTGGATAGATGTGCTCACCATCGCCAACTCAGATCTGTCTCCTGAGCTTTCCGCTTTCCTACTGGACACTCCCACTCAGACTTTCCACAGCCCCTTTGAACTTAATACGCCCAAACTGAAAACATAAGCTTCTAAAGAAATCCACTTCTTATGACTCTGTCGTGGCCAATGGCACCACCACGTTCACAGTTACAAATCGGAAACCTGGATATTATCCTTGACTTCCATTTATAACTCTGCGCCTTCTCCCCAACCCATCCCCATCTGATGTGATGGAAGGCCAGCAATTCCATTCTGCAACTCTGTTCAGTATATCCATGGTTCCTGACATCCTACTGTACCTTGGCCCAGCATCATCATTTCTCATTTAGCCTCTTCAGTAACCTTCTATGTGATCTAACCGTGCTCCCTTCCAGCCCATCTCTACACTATACAGACTCACCACTTGCTTTGGTAAATAAGATTTTATTGGAACACATACACACCCATTCGCTTATATATTGTCTAGAATTCTTTCATGCTACAACGTCAACTTCTGCTCTGCACTGTCAGAGGAATTTTTCTGAAATGGAGATTGGAGCATATTACCATTCTGGAGGCAGCATAGTCTTGTCGGAAAAAACACTGGTTTTGAGAATGAGCAGACCTCGATCTAAAATGAGGTTCGACCACTAAATAGTTGCATAACCTTGGGTAAAATATTTATCTCTCTAGGCCTGTTTCACCATTTGTGAAAGGGAATTATAATTTATATCTTATGGGATTATTTTGAGAATTTACTCATATCACAAGTATAGGCGTTCTGGAGCCAGCTTGAACCTGCTCCCAAGAGCCAGTCATCCACCTCTCTTCCCAACTCCATGTTCAGTGATATCATGTTGGTAGTATGAAATAGGTGATGTAGGAAGAATTTACAGCACAGAAATTGGCATACCCTGAAAATTGAGACTTTTTATTCCCTCTGGAGAGTCCAGTTGTTAAATGTTTACTAGCACCCCACTGTATATAACATATGTTGTTGCCCAGTAGTGAAGGAAAATTAATCCTTGCCCTTGTAAATTTCCAGTCTCTCTCTCATTCACTCTCTGGCTCTTGATCTCACAAACACACACACCCAGACACACACCACACACACACACACACACACACACACCAGAGCACTTCCTGTCCTTACTGACATCTTAAAGTCTAAAGTCCAAAGCCCTTCAAAATCAGTCCACTGTGCCTCTCCCCTCTCTTGTTTTATTACTCCTAGTTTTTTATATCTTGTGCTATTGTTAATTACAAATTACTTCTATTTCTTTGAACAAGGCATGCTCTTAACAGCTCCATACCATGGCAACACAAGTAAGCACAGCTGCCCCTGCTCAAAATGCCTTTTATCCTATGGATCCTTGCTCATCCTTCAGGTCCCAGATTGAGATCTTTCTCCGTGAAGACTTAAAGTCAGAAATTGGACATTGGCTCCCTCACATCCATCCCACCCTCCTGTGGCAGGACTTACTGCAGGCCAGAGGTGCTAAAGCTGAAGACCACATTTTCCAGATTGCTCATAGCTTGAGTTCCACATGAGGCCCAACTTCTACCAAACAGACCAAACGCTCTAGAAGACAGAACTGAGGCCCAAGCATGCTTTTGCTGGCAAAACACAGTAGCAGAAGCACTTGGTTGTACTGCAGAAGCACCTAATCTAGCTCCCTGGGGGTCAAGAGGCTGTGTGAGGATCATTTGTTGTGTTAGCATGGATTACAGCTTAGGCAACGTGATTCTGCTGCCAACAGTTGGGCATTGGCTTTTTGAGGCCCTGACTTTCTGATCTTTGAAGGATAGCAACTCCAGTGGGCCAGTTATGTAATGTTCTTGTTCTGAAATTTATTTCTGGAAGCCTTGTCTAGAGCCTGCTCCTCCAGCCCTTCCAATAATTTTGCAAACACCTAACTCCCCACATTCAATCCCTTTCTGTTTGAACTAGCTAGAAGGGACTCGATTATCTGCAACTAAACCCACCAAGACACCTTCCACAGGCCTCCTCCTGAGACAGAGTTGGTAATTCCATCCTGTATGTTACCAAGGTACTTTCTGCAGACCCTCAATAAAACTTTTATTACCTCGATTACAGTGATTAGTTTCCATGTCTGTGTGGCCTTCTAAGGAGTATTGTATTTGTAACACATTGCCAGGCTCTGACTCTGTGCTCAAGAAATATTTGTTGAATTCATTTGAATGAAGAAATGAGGTGTGAGGATTCTTTTTCTGAATTGCTGCACTGCTGACATTCCACCTCATAGCTCAAACCATAAATCTCAAAGTCCTGTTGTTAAAGATCGCCTGGTATTATTGTTGAGGTGAATGGCGTTAGCTCACGTGTGCAGGCCGGATTCCAATTTAAAACACGAAGGAGCCTAGGAGATTGTAAATGCAATGGATAATGCATTATTTAGAGAGTAAAGAAAGACTTAAGTAAAGGGAAAATGTATTACTTACAACCCACTAAGATGGAAATACTTTTAGTGACAGACGATTACTATTATTATTGTATAATTCCTTGGATTTTAGGCAAGTGTTTTGCAATCACTCGCACTACTTGTTCCTTTCAACAACTGTGGGTGGCGAGTTGGATGGCTCTCTGACTTTCTGTAAGGAAACTGAGTCCTGTGTACAATGGTACTAAAATAAAGATTTAATGAACACCATTTAGGCATATCCAAAGAAACTAGAGATTACTTCATAAGTGTCTTGACAATTGAGATTTCTTTTTCAGTGGCTATGTTTATTCTCATGAATTATTGTTTATAAATGTTTCATGATCACAGTAATTTTTAATTCTCATGCAAAGAACATTAGGTTTATACTTATTTTACAGCTGAAGAAACTGAGGCATGAAGAAACCAACCAGGTAATCCAGAGCCACACATGAAAAAGCTGAACTTCCTTTATTAATTATTTCTTGAGAACCTACTATGTTCTTGGCGAACTGTGCTAGCTTCTGAGTGGGCTTTCTGCAACGAGGGTGGGCACTTCGCTGGCTTGCATTAGAAAGTCTATCCTTAGTGTGTGCCCAGTGAGCATCACTCCATACCTTCCTAATCACTGGACCCTCAGAGGTCATTTGTCATGGTTAAAGATGGCTTGTGTCCTCTGGAAGAGGAAGAGAGATGCTTCAACTGTCAACATTTAACATTCAACTATTATCCTCTTGACTTAAAACTTTATTTGGCTGGTTGTTACTGACTCTCCCCACATAATCCCAAATACCTAAGTTTGCTGCATAATAATAAATGTGAAACACCATTAAAAAGTAGTCTGCCTGGACCATAACGGCCTTTGACTCTGTATGTCTTATGCCTAGTCAATCCAATAAGAAGTACAGAAATAAAATGAGATTCAACTGTAGCCCAGTGGATACTTAGACGCTGTTAAATATTACAAAGGATCCCAAATGTGGAAGAGCTTTGGATTCTTCCCTCAAAAACCTGAGAGATGAGTAGGAGAGAAAAACAAGTATACAAAGAACCAAAACTCAATGATGAATGTGGTGAGTGCTTTAGGGAGGTGGACAACGACAGTGAAGACTGACTTTTGACTTTGAGTATAGACAGGATCAGAATAGTTCTAATGGAAGATATGGCATCTGAAAAAGCCTTAAAGAATGGTAAGAATGTAAACAGGCTAAGCATAGAAGGGTATTGGCTTTCTAGATAAAGAACAGAACACACGTATCTGAACAGAAAACCTTCAAATACATACGATCTGGTGGCCAGGGGTAAGACAGGTTGTCCGATGGGAGAGGGAGAGTTGTAGTTTAATAATAATAATAATAGCTAATATTATTCAGTGTTTAGCAAGTGCCAGATACTGGTCTGAATGTTTTTCATAATTTATCCCATTTAATTCTCAAACTCTATGAGAAAAAAGAGCCTTAAATGAATTAAGGACCTTGCCCTTAGAATTTCTGATCCATCAAAAATAAGTTACTTAGGGACTCCAGGGACTTAGGTTCTTGGGAGAATCACTCACACAAATGGGTGTTTAAATAAATAAAGGTGGCCCAAATGAAAGCACTATGTGAGTTGAAGTAGAAAAATTCATCAAATCATCAGACCTTACTAGAGAGGGGAGGACTAATATTTATTGAGTGTGTAGGAGCAACACTGGTTGCTTTCCCTACCTTTATCTCATTTTCTCATCACATCGATTAAGGCAAACATTATCCCCATCTTACAGATGAAAACACTGAGACTTTATGAGCATAAGAACCAGCTACGACTAGTAAAGTGGCAGCTCTGATCTTAAATCCAGCTCTGAGACCCACAATGCTCTTTGCTACACCAACAAATAGTAGAGATTAAAAACAAATCTCGGTGCAATTTCTTTTAATTCTTCATAGCTTACACTGTTACTATTTAGAATGAGGGCAACACTGAAGAAAATTTAGAACGTGTAAATGCAGATTTTGACATTTGAGACCCAAGAAACAGGCAGCCTTGTGTTAGTTCCACTATACATTAAATTATAATCTATGTAGACAGCAGTTTTGAAAGGTATCCAGGCAAATAAGTTGTCCTTCTGGCTGAAGTCCGACAGGTAGATGAAACTTTGATGACTTAATTCCCCCAACTATTAAAGGTAGAAGCAGACCAGGACCCTGAGCTGGGAAGAGGCTGCCAGAAAATTTATTAAGAGCTATAAAGTGCAGCGCCATAATTTCAACAGGTTATCTTGCTTCTCTGGCTAATTGTTTTCCAAGGTTTCTGGGCTCAGAACCATTCACCATTCTTATCACCAGGGAAATGTGCATGCTCCTTAGGATATTTTCCAGCATGCAGCCACCTCTGTCCTTCAGTCACAGCTGTATTTGTGCTCAGAAAGCTGTCGATTAGATTTAAGAGCCTCCCCAGTTCCACAACACACTGTCTCGCTGATCTTCACAAAGAATGGTAGTGTCGCCCTTTGATTTATGGAGAGTGCAGCTTAAACCCAGGCCCATGCTTTATTAAAGCAGCTTTTAGTCATATTATACCTCCCCAGTTCCGAGCTCCCAATAGCTCCCCCACCCAGGAGTCAAAAATCCCTTTGACAAGCAGCATTCAGGTGACTGAAAAGCAGGCCCTCTGCCTTCTGTCCTCTCACCATTCGGCCTCCTGACCCCTCAGGTGAGATAGCGGACAGAGAAGGGGGTGATGGAGACAGAGGCAGAGCCCTGCTCTCCAGGTGGCCTTTCAATATCAGATTTTCTCCTGACCCTCTCCTGACCTTTGCAGTGTGACAGTGTTTGGCCTGGGGCTATGCCTCTTCACAGTGATTTTTTTTTTTTTTTCCATCTAGGCTTTAAAGGGGAAGCCTCATAGAGGTGCGCCACACTGCTTTGGGACCCACCTTCAAAGGCTCCTTTAGTCTGGGCCGTGTTCTGCAAAATGAAGCGAAAGGACGCAGGCCCCTAGTGCAGAACACAGTGAGTAATGAGCATATAAGGATTTGCAGGTGGACTGACTCTCTTAGAAGTAGGTGTCAGGTGCGCGAAACCCGGCTCTGTCCCAGAACATGGAACTTGGCCTCTATTGATGTGTCATCCTTCTTCCCCAACACAAAAACCAGACTTGTGCCATGTAAGCCTGGGAGTAGGGAAACTTGAGCACTCTACAAGTGCGAGCACGCTCTGCTGAGAAGCAATGAGGTCCTTCCCAGGGAACTGACATTAGGAGACCTCAGTCCTTTCCCAGTGGTGTCCCCAGCTCCCTCGGGAGCTTTCACTACGATTTTACTGCTCTCTGCCACTCAGATCTTACACCATCATCCTGCCCCAGCAAACACATTGGAGTGGAGTCGATAAACAGAGTCACACTGGGCCAAGATTGGGGGGTGATAACTGGCAGATACACCCTCCTCCTCCCTCCAGTTCTCCAGGGAGGATAAGCCATCCAAGCGTCAGGCACTGTGGTGGATGTGTTACACGTGGCTCTTGCATTGACAAGCTGGGTGACCCAGCTAGTTGCTGAGCACCTCTTTGCCTCAGCTACCTATCTCCAAACTGGTAATGATCATGCTGACCTCATAGGGTGGTGTGAAGATTACATGAAACGATGCACATGGGCATTTATTATATCAGCGATGGTAGTGCAATATTATTGACCATTATGTGCCTCGCTTTTCACAAAGACTTTGACTAGAGATGGTACTCAGATAGCACACAATCACCATGAGAAAGCGTTTTCTTTCCAATTCTCTACTTTCTGTGATGGACTCGGTCAGGTGCTCATATGTCTTCAACACCCCTCTACAACTTGCTCATGTCCTTTATTAACAGAGAGCAGACCTCAGACTTCTGCAGGCCCTAGTTTGAATTTAATAACTTAGTTTCACTTTCACTGTATTAATTGTATGTTTGTCTTCTATTTAGCACAAAATCATCCTGGCTGTTTTCGCTTATGGTAGTAAAGTATGTTTTCATTAAAAATAGTTATTTGGGTAAATATCAAGTAAATAATGGTACAAATAATTACAGTAACAACTGCAGCATGGTTAAAAACATGAAGTTTAGAAGCACTGTGCTATGCCCGTGAGGAGATGCCCCAGGGCCCGCTGAGGCTGCCAGAAGGTAGGGCAACTTCTGGAGGATGCAAGCTGCTTGGAGGAACCCTAGGACTGACTCCAGGGTAAGCTACAGAGGAATGAAAGGAGACCAGAATGATCTGAGATAGAGATTGTGCTGACCAGGTTGGTTTCCCGAAGGGGATTTTGCCTGGCCCCAGCCCCTTTGCTCCTAGCTGGGGTCCTACCACCTGCTCACAGGTCCTTTTCCTTCTCTTGCCCTCCAGCAGTGGTGACTGCAGGGGCATTTGTCTGATTCTCCCATTAGAGACAGACAAACCAGACTGCATCCACTTATGAAAAGCATCAAATAGAAGCTTTTCTTTTCCCCAAACTTTGGAATTACATCATCATTAAAGGAAGCCTCAATCTCTGCCTCTGTGGTCACATGGCATCCCACCTCTGTGTCTTAGTGTCTTAATTTCCCTATTCTTATAAGGATGCCAAGCACTGAATAAGGGCCCACCCTAATCCATTATAACCTCACTTTAATTTGATTATATCTGCAAAGATCCTATTTCCAAATAAGGTCTCATTCACAGGTAGCAGGATTTAGGACTAGAGCATATTTTGGTGGGAGGCACCATTCAGCCTACAACATTATCCAACATCCAGAGGCTCTGCCCTAACTCTATACCAGCCTCCCATCAAAACCTTTGCCCAGTGTGCAGCTAGGACTCATGCACACTCAAGTACCGATGACCGACTGTGCAGACCCTGCAAGTGTCTTCCTATGTTCCATTTTTTTCTTTACTAAAAAGGTCACCATTTTCTTGGGGCTGGGAAAAGTCAGCAAGAGGTGGGTACAAGGTATGTCCGCCCATCCAGATTACTCATTATTAAAAAAACAAAAACAAAAAAACACATACACAAACCTTGCTTTCCCAACTCTCCTTGAACATAAGGAAGGTCATAGGTCACTGTTCCACCAAGGAGAAGTGAGCAGAAGTGGCTGGGGATTTCTGGGAAGCGTTTGACTTCCTGATATAAATAGCATACCTGCCTCCTTCCTCCTTACTTGTTTATCCCTTCTCTATCCTACCTGGGACCTAGATGTGATAGCTAGAAGCCCATCAGCCACCTTGTAACCATGAAACGGTAAACATGAAGATATGTGAAGAATAGTGACATAGAAATAACATTTAAAGTAGCCAACAGTTATTGAGCATTTAATATGCACCAGGCACGGTTCTGGGTGCATTAAATGTATTATAACTCACTCTATCAGCCCCATTGGCTGAGTATATAATTATCTCTATTTGCTAAAGTTGAAACCTATAAAAGTCCACAGAATAGGCTACAGGGTCCATGCTATTAACTACTATAGTCCTCTCCTTCTCAGAAAAGATAGAAAGAGTCTGGGGGCCCTGATGGCATCACTGAGCTGCTATATAGCTCCTTTTTATTTTAAAACAGTAAACCAGCATTGGTCAGGGTTTATGTTACTTGCAGCTGATTGCATTCTTGGCTAATACTGATATTATCTCATAGAGTCATCGAAAGGATTAAATAAGAAAATACACGTCTGTGGATAGAGAAAAACAATGACAGTCAGTTAATGTTGTCTAAAACACAACTCTCAATAAAGTTTCTCAATAAATAATTCATTTTAATGTTTAAATATTCAAAGAGGTAAAAAATTGAATCAATAATGTGATTAGTAGAATGGCCTCCTAAAGACATCCTCATTTTAATCCGAAGAATCTGTGGCTATGTTATTCGGCAAAAGACTTTGCAGATGTGATTAAGGTTAAGTCCTTTCAGATAGGGAGAATAGTTTGGATTATCCAGGTGGGCCCAACACAATCACATGAGACCTTAAAGCATAGAACCATTCTCCATTGAGGTGAGGGATTCAATGGTAGAAGGCCAGAGAGTGGGCAGTGTGAGAAGGATTCGATGCTATGTTGCTGCTCTGAGGTGTAAGTCTACATGCAAGGACCAGATAGAGGCCTCTAGGAGTGGGCAGCCAGAGAGGAAACAGGTCTCAGTCCTATGCCAGCATGGAACTGAATTCTGCCAATACCTGAACGAGCAAGAAAATGAATTCTCCCCTAGAGCTTACAGCAAGGAAACAGCCTGACAGCACCCAGATCTTAGCCCGGTAAGACTCATGCTGGACTTTTGATCCATAGGACAGTAAGATAAATTTGTGTTAAGCCATTAAGTTTATGATAATTTGTTATAGCAGTAATAGAAAACACACACACACACACACACACACACTGGAATTTCAGGCATTAGCCAGAGGGTTAGCATAGGGGCCTTAAGAAGCCAAGGAACGACTTATCCAAGTCAGTGAGAATCCTACCACAGCATGGAATTACGAAGATCTGGGGTATGAAGTCTTCTTGCCCGATGGTGTGACTCACTGTGTTTTAATGCGGCATGTAGGGCTACCCTGATATACAACTCAGGGACACCACCCCACAGCCCCAGTGGTGCCATTCATGCAGAATATAGTGTGAAAAGTGCCTCCCACGGTCGTGCAGTGCAATGGTCCTGCTGGTGAGAGGGGTTGTGCATTTGCAGTGAGAATAGGGGCTGGAGCTTGATGGGCCAGGGATAAATGGGGCAATGTCTGTGTAAAATGTCGTACAGCCTGCCTCTCTGCCAAGCACCTGCTTGCGGTCCGACGATGTTGGTATTTGATAATGAGTGCAAAATGCCACCTTATAATGTCAAAAACTCCATTTAAAAAGAGAACAGAGAAGAACGCTTGGGGATTTCTTTCTCTCTGCTGAGCCTCTATAGTCAGGTGAGCTGGGTCACTGCGGGCCTGTGTGGCCCAGTCGCTCTCTGTCATGGCTAACGAAGAGCATACCTTGTCAGGAAGCCAGTCAGACTGAAACCTGAAAGTTAGTTTGAGATCAGAGTTGACACTCAAGTGACAAGGGTCTGTACTTTCAATAAAAATCAGTGAGTGAACTATTTAAGATCTTGAGAAACACCTGCCCATCTTCACCTTCTTCCTGAGGAAGGTGCGTCCTCCTCATCAGTGATTTGGAAACACATTCACGTCCAGTCCCCGCGGGGATACAGATTACAGGGCTGGCTTGTCAGAGTAACATCTGCTGACAAGAAACCAGCTATGTAAAGATGTGAGAAATGGAAATGCTGCACCAATTTTCTGGAACAAAATCTGCCTCTAAAAAGGTGTAACTTCATGCAAAATATGTTTCGTCATTTGAATAACAAAATAAGATATGCAAAAAAAAATAAGATTGCTCAAAGAGAGTCTGCATTCAGGTTACGGTGAGTACAAGCAATATGATGAATATTTCTCATGCTATATTTAAAATGTTTTGTGATAAAATAATGTGTTTTAGAAAGGGAGCTGAGATAATTCCAGAGGTTTGCTTTAGCAAAATCTCTATCAAATACGGTTCCAGGCAGGTTTCTCTGTTTCTTATGGATTCCTGGAGGTAATGGTGAAAGCTGCCATTAAAATTCATTAGGTGAAAAGTAAACTTATATTACAATTAATGACATTCTCCTCTAAATTGTTAGCCCTATTAGTCAGAAACCTCTTTCTGCCAAACTCTATCCACAGTCACTTCTCTGTAAACAGTTCTCTTGCATTTTAATCTAAGGGATGCTCCTTCAATGTTAAATTTCCTTCATCTACGACATATCACACAGGGCATTCCATGAACTATCCCGAAATGCTTCTTCACTTTTAGAAACAATGCTGACTGAGGTTGTAAGGAAATTCTTCTAGTCCAGACATCAAGGCTGGGAAAATTACTTAAGGATGACGGAAAAAGATTTTATGTGCCCAGGTACTAAAGCCTGAAACAGCAATTCAATCGGCTAAAAATATCCCAACTGAAAAGCCATCTGCCAGGCCTCACTAGGTCCAGAGGGATCCAGGAGCAGCAGCCGTGGAGGCGAAGCACTACGCCTGCCTGCTTGACCCTCAGATACTTTTCCTCTGCTGTCCGACCCCTCCCAGCCACGTCTCCCAAGAATTAGATCGGGAGGAGAACACAAAGTGGCCAGACCTCAACTCACTGACTCAGTGACCCCCTTGTTTATAGACTGATTGTTTGTGTCTCTCAACCCAAAATTCGTATCTCGGATCCCCAACACCCAATGTGATAGCATCTGGAGGTGAGGCCTTTGGGAGTTATTAGGTTTAGACGAGGTCATGAAGGTAGGACACTCATGATGGGATTAGTGTCCTTATAAGAAAGGGAGGATGGACCAGAGCCTTTTGCTCTCATGTGCTCTCCCTGCCATGTGAGGACATAATGAGAAGCAGCCATCTGCAAGCCAGGAAAAGGGACCTCATCAGGAACCTAATCTGCCACTACCTTAACCTTGGAGTTCCCAGCCTCCAGAACTGTGAGAATAAATGTCTGTTGTTTAAGCCACCAGTCTATAGTATTCTCTCATGGAAGCTCAAGCTGACCAAGACACCCCCTCACCCACAAAATGTGGCATGATCATTTTTTCTTTGTGAACTCCCCCATCTGTGGTAAGTTCTTTTGAACATTTGTGCTATGACAATCTGCAGAGTGATTGTCAAATCTGCAGAGTGCAGTTTGGCAAGAAAAAAAAATTCCATGGGTCAAAATTTTTCTCCAAAGCACACAGCTGGCTCGTAAGAGGCACCATCCAGCTTGGAGAGCTCTACACTAACCTGCTTTTCCCATGGAAAAGCCAATTTCAAGCTGTCCTAAGAGAAGCAGGTGACACCGAATTTCTTGTGTGTTCCCCAGACCTGGCTGCACCAAGAGCTGTGGGCACAGAAATGGAGCACAAGCCTCCTTTTATCTTCTCCCACCTGCCTCCTGGCTTCTCCCCTGGCCAAAGTGGCTGGAGGGAATCACCTTAGCAGGCACCAGTGGATGAGAAAAAGCTGCGTTTCTCAGTCAGAGAGGCCTGGGTTGGAATCCCTATTCCACTATCAATTAATTGTATGACCTTGAGTGGATTATCTAAACTCTGAGACACACTGTCTTCATCTACGAGGTGGTCAGAATTCCTGCCTCATAGGATGTTTAAGAAGATGAGTAAGATGAGTAAGATACCTGCATAAACAGACTCAGAACAGTGCCCAGCCAGGTTCCTTCTCACTGTCCCTCCCTCCTGGCTTCTCTCAAGAGGTTTAGCAACTCCCAGAGGTGCTGTGTCATCTCTGTCTGCATCACCAACCCTCACTGTTTCCCAGGCTGTATCTGCATGGGTCAGAGTTTAAGGCTATTTTGCAGAAGGTCGTGGTGACAGAGCTAAAAAGCCTAGGTAGCCAGCCTCCCCTGAGGAAGAACCCAATATGCATGGTAGGGCTTTCATAGGAGACCTACTAGCCTCTGTTGATCTGAGGTTTAGTTCTGGAGAAAGTGGCATGAATCTATACTAAAAGGAACGAGAGTTGGCTAAACCAACCGACAACAACAACAACAAAATCATAAGTTCATTTTTTTTCCCTGTCTTCAGAAAATCAAGTTGAATGTGGGCAAATCATTTCTGCAAATTAGAGCTTAAAGGTAGTACTTTGCTTTTCCTCACTAAGGCTCTCGAGGAGAAGTTTGGACCCTTGGTACCAACTTCATACTGGAAATGAACCTGACATAATCTATTCATAACCCAGCTCTGAATCTCTTCCCCTCAGAACTTTTGACAATAAAAAAACAATAATAATAAAACCAGGGAGGGAAGGGTGAAGCAATTCAACTTATTTCATTATCTTGGATTTTACACTTCTTGTTTGCTAGCTTGATAAGGGATGCTATAATCTTTTATGAGATCAACATCCTTTTTATTGTACGAGATGGTAGGGGAATTGCCCCCAAATTAATAAAAACCATATGCTGAATTTTGATTAGAGATCACTTTGGAATAATGATTGATCTGGCTTGGGAATGAGAGTAAGCTTCCTTCTCTGCTTCTCTTTTTTAATCATATGCCTTTCAGAGTCCCTCTGGCCTCCTTTCCTCCTCCACCCTTGCCTTTATCTGCAAAACCAGAGTAATGAAAAGGTCTTATGAATCTCTGATGTATATATTTGTTACCAAAAGTTGCATTGTAATCTGAGCCATCTGTCCATTCAATGCCCTTTCTATTGCACTGGGATAGTAATAACAGCATTTCGTGGTTGCGTCTGAATCTGTTGGGACAACTGATGGATGTGATGAGATTGGTCCTCTAAGCATGTGATATGTGGCACTGGCAGGGACCCATTCCCTGAACCTCTAGGGAAAGTGAGGAAAATTCTCCTGCATGAAGAACAAACTTCCCTGGTTAACATAACCTATTCTCTAAGTAATGGAAAGTCTCCCAGCTTACTAGCCTCAACCCCTGTAGGCAGCTGTTCTCAACATTTGACAATGCTTCTTTTCAACAGAATGAATAATTGAAATCTACTAATAGCCAGATGGTCCATCTTTGAAAATTCTTTCTTTTACCCCCTATTCTAGGATTGTTTCAACTATAGAACATAAAATAAAATACCTAGCAAACTTGTTAAACTGATAGATCCTAGGCCTGTCTAAAGAAGTTTTACTAGGTTTGAGACTATAACCTGGAATCTGCATTTTTAACATGAACATAATGCAATTCTGATATAGATGGTCTACAGACCACCCTTGAAAAAACAGTACCCTTACTGGGACCTTCAAAATATCTTAGTCTACAGTCATGCTACCCTGAACAAGTCCGATCCCATCTGATCTTGGAAGCTAAGCAGGGTCGGCCCTGGTTAGTACTTGGATGGGAGACCGCCTAGGAAGACCAGGTGCTGTAGGTGTAAAAAATAAAAAAAATAAGGGATTGTAAACTGACAAGGTCCTTGCAATCTGTGAAGTCAACCAAGGATTGCCACGCCTAAAATAAATAAATAAATAAATTTTATATATATATATATATATATATATATATATATATATATATATATATATATATCTCGGATTCCTACTTAGTTACATTTAAGAGCATTATCTTTGGAATAAAAGTGCACCATATATAATCCTGGGCAATTTAGTTAACCACTGTAAGGCTCTGTTTCCTCACCTAGAGAATAAAAATAATAATATAGGATTGTTGTGCAGATTAAGCGAAATACTATATGAATAATGTTAAGCACTGAGCCTGGTAATTGTAAGCACTTCATATAGAGACAGCTATTCCTAAGGGAAAATGTTTCAAGAAGAGCCTTCAGAGTTGGCTGCTATCTTATTATGTTGGGTTTTTACCATAAAAACAATGGAAATAAATCAAGAGGAATATTGGCCTTGTAAAGATCAGTGGTAGGAATCCGATGAAAGTGAAAGTTAGCAACTCATGAAAGAATAATCGTAAGAGAATGTGAAAAGGTGGTATAGCGGGGAAGTGATAGAGTGAGGGGGGTGTGCAAATTTCACAACTGTTTTCAGTTTAATGCTGATGGTTGTATCGTGTCGAGTGGAAGAATGACTGTCTTCATCTGGAGAGTAAGCGTGGTTTAAGGGAATGTACATGGGTGCCAAGTTGATGAGAAGCGGATGATGAAAGCTTTTTGACATGTCGACTTGGTTGGGCTACACTCCCTACTTATTTAATCAAACACCTATCTAGGTGCTGCTCTGAAGGGATTTGGCAAATGTAGTTAAAGTCTCTAAATCAATTGAACTTAAATTAGAGATTTCCATGGTGGGCCTGGATTAATCAATTGAAAGGCCTTAAAAACAGGCAGAGTCCTTCTTTAGAGAAAGAAGAGATTCCCGCCTGTGGATACAGCTTTTGCCAGTGTTTGTGGCGTTCTAGCTTATCTGTGACCTTCCCTTCCTGACAGCCTGCCTTACAGATTTTGGACTTGTTTAGTCATCCCCCATCATGTAAGCCAATACCTTGTACTAAATCTATATCTATATGCACACATATATATGTATGTGTATGTATTTATGTATATATATACATATATACTTTACATGTAAGTGTGTGTGTGTGTGTGTATATATATATATATATATACACACACACACATATACATATATACATTCTCTATATCTAAATCAATCCATATTTATATATGTAATTTACCTATCTACGACCTACCTTCTGACCTATCATCCCCTACTGGTTCTACTTCTCCGGTTGGACCTGACTAATACGATTCTTTACTTGGTCCACATTTTAGAAACCAAATTCAGAGTAGAGTCGAATTACATGATTTATAAATAGTCACCCTCTGTCTCCTCCCCTTTGTAGTTTGTAGCCAATGTCATGCCAATGTCTAATAGGAGAGATAAAAAAAAATGTCTTCTGCAGAAGTGAAGATGGATATTTTGTCTTCACCTTTAAAGTTTTTTTTAAATTGTTTTATAGGCCAACAACTTGGAATTCTGTGATAAGTACTAAAGAAATAACACTAGTGCCTTAGATTTTTTTAATCGCTCTCACTCAATACTCCAAAGAGATTTACAGATTTTATTCTAATATAACTGGAAATATTTCCACAAGTGGGTTAAGGACAGGCATTATTAGCCTCATCTTTGAGATAAAGAAACTAGAGCACAGAGAAGAGACGAGACTTTCTAGAGGTGACTGAGAAAGTCAGCAGGTAAAACCCAGCAGAACCTGGGAAATTAATTCCCAAACTCACACCTTGCTCGTCACCTGATTTGTGAAGGTAAAGTTTAAAAAGAAAGGGAGAAAGAGAAGAAGGTGAGAAAGAAAAAAAGTTACTTTACTTTGTTCAGGGAACCAATGTTGAAAAAGAGGTCACTCACAGACAATGGGTTTTAAAGAGAGAAATCCAGCAGGATATCATTAAAATGTATATTGGAGAAATGTTATAGCCTGAGGAGAAGTTTCCAATGCATTGTGGAGTTTTTTTTTTTTTTTAAAGTTAACATCTTATTACAATTACGCTTCCATTTTTGTTTCTAAAATGCATAGGGAAAAATGTCTGAAAGAGCATACACCAAAATCTTAAGAGTCAATTTTAGGTGAATTTCACCTTGTTTTTGCTTCTCTGTCTATTCTAAATTTCTCTGTTAAATATACATGTTAGTTGCATTTAAAGATTTGTTAAACAAATGTTCTATTTTTCTGTGATGCTTATTACTCTATTGAGATTCAAAGAAAGAACAATTGGACACAGAGACCTAATACTCCAGAGCTTCTGATTAAAGATGTCTGGGTAAAGCCTCAGAATCTACACTTCTCACAAGCTCTCAAGGTGATTCTACGACAACTGATCCAGGGACAACACATAGAGAAACATTGTGATATGCATTACTTCTTATTGAGGAGAAATCTCTTCTAAGGTTACAAAATACCCAATGTAATGAACATGGGTAAAAGCTGGAAAACCAAGCGCCACCTCGACCTACCTCAAAACAACTAAAAAGCATTTTTAACACTTCTGAACAAAGCTTGCCCTCACTGCTGTAGCCTAAGGCCTCAACCCCTCACTTTGCATGTCTACATTGGTGCCAAGTACATTTGCTCTCCAGAGTGTGGTCCATATCCCGCAGCATCATTATTACCTGGGAGTTTGTTAGAAATACAAGATCTCAGGTCCCACCTCAGATCTACTGATTCAGAACCTACATTTTAACAGGATTCAGAAGCGCTAGACTAGAAGACCTCCAGGCACCCAAAATGCCCCAACCCCAGTTACAAAATCCCTGGGAGGCCCCCTTCTCGGAATCCCCTGTGGACAGATTTTCAAAGGGCACATCTAACACTGCTTGATCACCAAAAAAACAAGCCTGCAGGAGCATATCCCGTGGTCTAGGATTTGGAGGCCAGGTCAAGGACATCCTTCCTGTGTTAGATGTGCTTATTGTCTTTGTCTCAGGTCAGCTGACTTCCTCCAGTGGCTTCCCTAACCCAACCGGTTAGCCAGGGACCTGGAACCTAAGGATACCCTTTAAAGCACGCCCTGTGACTAATCAGGAGGAAAGTTCAGGCCATTCATTTCCTAAGCCCCTTCCTTTCTTCCTTCTAGAAAAACTCAAGACAGTTGAAGCCATTGTTATAATTAATAAACGTGACTGTGAGGGCAGAAACACAGGAGAAGATCAAGACAAGAAGAAAAAACAAAAACCAACACCACACACATACACTTCAGTCTCTGCAAAGCCGGATATTTCTTTTTCTTGACAAGCAGGATATGTCATCTCTGGCATATTTTTTTTTTCCTTCTATTTGTGCTCTTTTCTCTTTTCCTTTTTAAATAGACACATTTCAAATGTCAGTGGTTGATGGTGGGGCCAAGTCAAATTGGATTCAGAAGACCAAATAGCTAAAGGGTTTGATCTTTGCAGCTGCTTCTTCAAGAGAGGCTGCAGAGGACTGACCAGTAGGGAAGAAAGTCCCTGAGAAGCTCAAGTGGGCATTTATTGTGCTAACTCGGGCTCCTTCTCAGTTTAACCTTAATTTACAGACTTGAACCAAAATGGTTACGGTTTGAACAGAAAGTATTTTCCCCCGCTCCTTCCCGCTCTCCCCTCCCCCTACCCTAGAAGGGATAGAAGAGAAACAAGGCAGAGGTTAAGTGAGGGAGAAAATTTTAAAAAGGAGTCCTCATCTAAAATCTAAGTGACCGACACTCAGTGGCAGCTCTGTGGCCAATTTTCATTTTTCACACCTTCCTCCAAAAATCCCAAGAGATATTTAGCCAAAATGGCCCCTACATTTCGAAGTCAACTAAATGGAATTTACACTACAAAACATCTCCCTGCCCCCAGAGGGGCCAAGGCTAACCATGAATCCCCTCGGAGGGGCTGAGCATCCAGGAATGGCTCATATTTTAGCCAAGTAATTCAAACTTACTTGCCTAATGCCTTACTGAATCTTGTCATCACAGCAGCCAAGAAAAAATTATATCTACATACTGTGTGGAGCAATAAATCCTGGAGCTGTATTCCCAGTCATTCCATATTTCAAGACAGAGACGCTTATTTCTACAAGGCTGTTAATAACCAAAGTGACTGGATAAGTAAGAGGAAAGTTTGTGTCTACCCACTCACAGATCCATCCCAGAGATAGGAGAGAGTTTGAGGCACAATTTTTTTTATTGGCTTCACTGCTGGTGTTGGACTGTGCTCCATCAGAATGTCCATGAAAATAGATTTTTGTGTCCTGCCAGAATGCAAACAGGAAGTGCTTCTTCGTTTTCTAGGAGAGACTGGATGGCTCTCCTCTTTTAAGGTCACCCTGGGAATCATGGCCATCTGATGGCAAAGAGAGCTTGGGGTGGAAACTAGATGGAGGTGAGAGGAGAGGACAACCAGGCCAGAGCACTGAATGAGAAATGAGGGTAGAGTGGAGAGGCTGGGATCTGAGGAAAAGCCTGAGGCTTCTTGGGTTGAGCAGTGGGGAAAACCCAGGTGAGCCAGGCCAGACTGCTGGACAGAAAGAAATATCTGCTGTGACTCAGGCTAGCCATCCCCACATCCTGCCCAGAAACCAAGAGGGGCATTCCCAAGCCTAGTCATACTCCCCCCACACTCCCTCACCCCACCCCCCAACACACACAGTGATTCCCAATGTTCTAGTCTCCCAATGGTCTGATGTTAATTAAAGAGAGGGCAAGAAAGAGCAAAAGATGAAAGAAGGGAATGAGAGAGACAGAGCAGAAGAGGAAAATAAAGAGAAAAAATCTGTTTAACCTTGCCTAAAGGTCCAACGTTATTAGACCATGAAATCATTTCTCCCGTCATAAGATCTGTTATTACTGCACAAAATTTTATGGGGTTCCAAGGAACACACTTTGGAAAATTCCACATATCGACTTTTTTCCCCATAGTCTAAAATGTATAGCGGAATCTATCAATTTTATCTTACGGAGTGTGTACACATTTACGTGTCTACCTTCAGGTCACTTAGCTCAAATTCTCACAATAGTATGTTAAATTCTCCCATAACAACTGCTCAGTCAAATATCAACTGACCAGTGAAACATGTAACTTACATTAAGATTTAAAACATATTAATCGAGGTTTCTGCATGCCCCATTTATTCTATATATAGGCTATTTTGAAAGTTAATTTTTAATTAAAGCTTTTGTAGTGATCAGAGGTGTTCATTTTTAAAATGTTTGCTCAGCCTAGGATACAGACTTTGGCAGTTATGGCCTCGCTTCTCGCACTCTCAAGCTGTGTAACCTTTGACAAATCCATTAGCCTCTCTGGGCCTCCATTCCATCAGTAGTAGGATGAGAGTGTTGCAGCAGATAATCTCTGAGGCCTGTTCAGCGTCAGCATTTATATTTCAAAATCCTTGCCATAGCAAACCTCACTAACCATTACTGCCTCTCTATGATCTAAATATTAGACTTGTAAAATGTGAACACATTTAATTTACTAAAAGCCTCTAATCAAGACCAAAACCTTTTACTTAAACAATTAGAAAACAATTAGCTTGGGAAATAAAAACAATTTTAATTTGCTAAATGGGCTTCCTCCCTCCTAATAGATATGGACAAGACCCTAACTAATGCTTCTGACCACACGGAAACCACACAGGCATTGCTGAGTCTGTGGGTAGAAGCACAGGTTGGCTCAATTTTCTATTAGGGAATTGAAAGGCGCTCACATTAACCTCAGCCTTTTTGCAGTGATTCATGTTTAAACATGTGCCTGATGTTTGCAATGCTTAGTGTTTGCTAATCATTGATCTATCTTGTTGCCTAAACGCAGATGAATCTTGTGCAAGCTCAACACCACGCACACCTTTGTCATCGTGCCTCTCAAACTGCCGTGAATTTATGTGACTCTCAATACTGCACCCCTCAAACATGGTTCTGAGCACATGTGAGATACCCAACGAAGCCCTTTTAACTAATGAAATGTGAGTGCATCTGGCCCCCAAATCTAGTAGATTTTAGCCAGAAAATGGCTTGATTTTACATGACACTCAGAGGGATCAACAAGCGAAACTTTCATTTCCATAACTACTCAATAGCAGTATAAAGAGTACATTTAATATATACTCTTATTTAATAGGAAGTCATTTTTCTTTTAATGTATAACACAAAAATGGAATAATCTCCCTTTTAGAAGTTCATTCAGGCTAGTTCCTATTGATTTTGTTTTTGTTTTTGTTTGTTTGTTTCTTGTCCCTTATCCTCTTGGAAACACACATATTTTAATCTTGAGCAAATCATACCATCCCTCTGGACTAGAGTTTCCATTTAGAAAGCAAAACAAAGATTTATGCCATCTCCATTTTAGAAGCTCCCTATGTTTTTATTTTGCCTTCTTTTATCCTCTCAAAATACTCATTTTTATCTTGGGCAAGTTCCTCTCCACTTCGGGCATTAGCGTTCTCTTTGATGAAATCAGGAAGATTCTCTGAGATCTCTTCAAGCTCTTTATAATAGATTGTGACAGAATAATTTCTCTTGCATATGTTGGGAGCTGGGGCACCTGCTTATATTTTTTTTCTTCCTTTTTAGTTTACTTCTTTTCCCATTTCCAATTTTTCTTAAATCTTATTTTTTCCTCATCCCTGTCCTACATTCACAGATTCAGTCCAAGGAAGGCTAAGAGGGTTGCCTTTGAACCTAGACCACCCGTATCCGAAGAGTGGCTCTGTAACTGACCAGGTGTGTGACCTGGAGCACATTTGAACCCTTTGAACCTGTTTCCATGCCCATAAAATATAATGATAATAGAAACACTATCTCACAAAGGTAAAGGAAGGATTCAGTGGCTTAGTTCATGTACATGAGTTAGAATACTGTCTGGCCCAATAAATGTTGGCTTTTGTCATTCAGTTTGTACAGGACTATTGAAATGGCCAATGAAATGTCAACTTGCATAAGCAGAGGTTCATGAGACACTTTGGTGGAGAGAAGAGGTTTGAGGGATCCTGAAATGGATAGGAGGAAGACCCTGGGGTGGAGAGGACAGCCAAGTGTCCATGTTAAAGTCCCTCAGTCAACCCTATGGAGGGTTCAACCCAATGAACCAGCAATGGAATGTCAGGTCACATACAGAGCTACTTTGGGGCTAGATCCTGACACTTGTGCATAGAACATAAAAATTTCTCTTGCGCAGTGAGAACTGAAGAGAAACTAACAGATCCTGGACACCACAAGGAGGGGAACTTAAGGGACACCCTGTACCACCAGGACAGATATCGGCTTTCCAGGGAGGACACCAGCTCCATGGTGGCACTGAAGAACTGCATGAGCAGGGACATCATCAGGTAGGCAGAAGCTGTACGTGCACGGGCCACGGGTGAAAGTGAGAAAGACTCCCCTTGAGGTCTCTCAGACTTTCAGAGAGGGGGATTTTGCACAAAGCTGAAGTCCTCACAATACAGGTGAAGGAGCCAAGGTCAGTGAAACCGAGTGATTAAATCCTGTGGCCTGAAGATATACATGCACCCAGGAGGCCTGGGCAATCTCAGGTAACACATTGGGGTAAGAAGTTTGCTGTTCTCTAGTGAGACGCACCTCCGCACATAAACTGCCTATAATTTGTAGCCTTCACCATCTAAACCATAGCTCTCACCTGTTTTGAACCAAATATCAGGACGCCTGATGGAAATGTCAGCTTGATCACTGATAGAGACAACTGAAGAATGTGGCTCAAAACTGCAGCCAAGTCAGCTTGCTAACATTTAACCCCCAAATTAGTCCAATAGTCCCTATGTGACCTTCTAGGGGCAGGCAGTGATGGACAACCTCAGTGGTCACCTACGGAGAGAGCCCTCTCCTCTGGTGAGAGCAGAGCCATTAGGAATGCTCCTGTAGGCAGGCAAGTCTGAAGATGGAGAAGCTGAGCCGGGCGTGCCTGGGTCCTTCCAAACTTACCAAGTCATGGGCAAGAGAGAGGCCAGTAGTGTTACCTGAAACTTTCTCCACATAGACACATAAAAGCGGGGAGCTGAAGTTCTCTCCCGCCAGCCTCATCTGGGCTCACAAACTCAAATGCTAACGAAGCAATGGTGTGGTTATGTGAAGCACACAAGAGTGTAAGAAGGTCAAGAGCAACAGCAGGCGGATGTCGGGTCTGGGAGAAGATGAGATGGAGGCGGAGGTTGTGCTTAGGGAACATGAGCCCCCACGCCCCTTCCAAAAGTGGCAGCCTCTACTCAACGCCAGCCAATTGTAGGGCCAGGTACTGGCCGAGCTTCTGAATTAGGATTCCTTTTGAAGGGTGAAATTCCCTGCTCATTAAATGATGACACAGAATTCAGCCTCACACAGCCCATCTGAGGGCTGCCAGCTTGTGGCCTATTTTATAGTAACCAAATAATGGCTTGGGAAGGGTTGGATTTCAGGGATAATGAAAATCCAAGCCCGAAGGCATTTGCTCTATCAGGTAAGGGCAGTAGGAAAGAGACAGAGAGATTTCCTCAACAATAAACTAGGAGGAACCCAGGGCCCTGGGGTCAGAAGACAGGGTCTTACAGGGACTCCCAGGCCAGAGGGTTGGAGAGATTATTTTGTGGCCCCAAATGGGGGAATTATAACCCTTCATCCATAAATATAGTAAGAT
This sequence comes from Pteropus medius, assembly GCF_902729225.1. Classification (NCBI taxonomy): domain Eukaryota; kingdom Metazoa; phylum Chordata; class Mammalia; order Chiroptera; family Pteropodidae; genus Pteropus; species Pteropus medius. The sequence continues at coordinate 13,182,012 of NW_024351729.1, forward strand.
GAAAAGCCTCCCATCTAGGAAAAAGGATGTTCCTGCCAGAATCTTGTTCTCCAAGCCCACACCCTCTACTGTCCTCGGTTTGTTCAAAAGCCGAAGAAGAGGGAAACTCAGAAGCCAAGTGAGTCACCCAGTCTGGGAGGACTGTCCTTCTGTCCTTGCTTCCTCTCTGCTCCCCTCCCCTCGCTAATTGTTTCCAGGGCTAGCGCTTGGGGCAGGCAGCGTCCAAAGGCCTGCTCTGTTCCTGTCCCTGCTCTTGAATGGGCCTCACAGGCAGCCCTGTGTTGCTAGTGCCCATTCATCTGGAACTAGCTGTTCACAGCCCCAGCTCAAAAAGCCTTTCATCAACTCATTAGCCCTCCACCAAAACCTCAGACAGGAAGAGACTTCAAAGTGCCACTGCGAAGTTTGATTTCCAGGCCATGGCAGCAGTTCTCCAGCAAGGGCAAGGGGAGGCAGGAAGGAAATGTAGAGCCACCATCCTCAGGTTCTACCTCTGACCCACCGGGTTGTCATCTGTCCGTAGTAACACCCAGCCTGCCGTGTTCCTTCGCTTTCTGGATCCTTCCATTACTGAGTCTGTTAGAGAAACAAAGGCTTCAGAGGAAGGCTCGCCCACAGCTCTGAACTGCCCCTTTGCTCTGTGAAGAAGTCCCTGTGAGCAGCACAAGTTGAATGTTCTCTGTCTTGGAGCTCCCGGAAGGTTGGGTCTTAAAACAAATCCAGGGCACAGCTCCTGGATTTCTCCATCTCATCCTCTTCCTCCTATGATTTCATTCCTGATTAGAACCATATTTCTAAAAGATTTAAAGTGGGGCTCTGAGTAGCGAGTAGAATGGCAAAGTGGCCATTTCCCCCTGATCTTAATGGTCATGCTAAAGCCACCTGGTCCTTTAATTTTTTGATTTGGTTTTTAAATTGATGTTAGGCTAAACTTTCATAGTTTATGGCTCTATGAACATTTGTGTGTGGTCCTCAAGTCCTATCCGAACCAAATATAAACCTTTCATCCTTCTCCCTCATCACCATCTTGTTTTCTTGAGTGACAGATGCCCAAGTTGGGCAATATCTCTGGACAGAAATACATTCTTAACCTGCCATCTGCCTAGACCAAAAATTAATGAAAAGTCTTGTGAAGCTTTGAGCATGTGTATGCAAGCTGTCCACTGAATGACCTTAGGCCTGCTGGAAACTTAAGCAAAAGATTTCTTACCTGTTTGATAAACTGAGAATTGAAGGTAGCCAATCGCTAGGAGGAACTTATCATTTGCCTCATGGGCCAACCAGAGGCTGGAACAAAGACTCTTGCCTTATTTGGTATATTTGCCCCACCCATCCCCACCACCACCCTAATTCTAGCCCTTATGATATCTGCTTGGGAAACCCCCTGAACTTGAACTGAATTATGTGGCTCTCCCTTGTCATACAACAGTTGCTATTTGATTCTAATACAAGCTTAAAACAAAACAAAACAAAATAAAACAAAAACCACCTCAAGTCCTGCGGGAATTCAGCACTATTGCTCTCTACCCATGGCGTCAACCATTGGTGCTTCTCTATTACAGGAAGCCATTCTGTCCCCAGTAACCCAGCCAGGCCTAAGGTAAAGGGAGGGTCCCAATGCTCCCATCTACCACCATTGCTTCTTCTCACACACCAGAGTAAGAAGCAAGGCGGAGAAATCAGCCCTTAGCTATAAGACTTGGATTGACAACAGTGCCGTGTGCACTTCATCAGCTAGCAGTCGGTCTCTTCCTACTTCTCAGTGGGGTGTGTCCAGGCCAGGTCTAAACCATCATTTGGTAAGTTTGGTGCTTAGACATATGAATGAGCGGGACTAGCGTCTACGTTCTTAAGTGTGGGAATTGGGTGTTCAGCTCAGCGGAACACTCAGAATCACCAGGTATACATTGCACAATGTTCTGATAATTTTATTCAAAAATTTATTTTTTGTAAAAACAGTTCATTAATAGAGACATTACAGGTTTAGAATGCAAAATGCTACATGGATTTTTAAGCTAGAACTTGAAACTTGAAAGATGTTTTCTTACTTGAGGCAGGAGATTCATGCAAAGCACTTGGACCATCCCCCCAGACCAGCTTGGTGACTTTGCTTTGCCCCCAAGGTTAGAAATTTGGGAAACATTGATAATCAGGATGACCATTAAGTTCTGTTCCAGCTATTGGATTCTAAAAGTACCTCCTCCTTTCTTTCCTCGGGTCTTCATTCATTCCTGAGGTGAGACAAAGACATTCCAGTAGATGAAAACTACTTCTCCCCATGTTCAAGCTGTATCAGCTAAACGAAAAGCCACCCCTATGGGACAACTGTGAGAACTGTGGATTCAAGGACACATAAAGCCCTGGGCAGAGAGAGCTCAAGTGTAGCGGAAACCAGGGGTTCTACCATTCAAGATCACATAAACTCATGTGATTCCACCACTTCTATCTGTGTGAGCTTGGGCACTAACTTAACCTTGGCTGTGTTTCAGTCTTCTCATCTATAAAATGGGGATAATGATAATTGCATGTACCTCATGGGTAAGTAGTTATGAACTATTTGTGAAGTACTTAGAACAGTTTTATAACAGTGTTTGGATGAGAAAATATTTTTTGGACCTATTCCTTTTTCAAGATACTTAAAGTCTTTTTAGTTCCAGCAAAAGCCTTTCTTTTCCTACTGCCCTACCAAAGTTTTCATAGCAATTATTATATGGATAAGTAGCAGGACAGGGTTCTCACTACTCTTCACTATTGGCACTTTTCCCCTCCCTATCCATGGTGAGGTGGCAAATTTACATAATAGCTCATGTATTGGCAAGAGAAAGATGTGTTTGATTTCTAGATACTTGGGATAAGCTGAATAGTGGTCTTGAAAGATGTCCGCATCCTAATCCCCAGAACCTCTGTATATGTTACCTTATACGTGGTAGACGTGATTAAATTATGGAATTTGAGGTGGGGAGATTATCCTGGATTATCCTGTTGGCCCAGTGTAATCACAAGGATCTTTTCATTGTTGTTGTTAGCATTAACATGTTTTCTTTTTTATTTATTTTATTTATGTTTTATTATGGTGACATTGGTTAATGAAATCCAGTAAGTTTCAAGTGTATACAAGGATCTTTATAAGAGGGAGGCAGGAGGTCAAAAAGGGGAGAAGGTGCTACATTGCTAGCTTTGAAGATGGAAGAAGGAACCACAAGCAAAGGAATGTAGGCAAATGAGATTTTCCCCTAAAGCCTCCAGAAGGGATGCAGCCCTGTCAACACCTTGATTTTAGACCTCTGACCTCCAGAACTGTAAGATAATAAATGGTGTTGCTTTAAGCTACCAACTTTGTGCTAATTTGTTAGCATAACAACAGAAAAATGATACAATGCTCTATACTAAAGACTTTCTCCACATGGAACCTAGAAAGTCTAGAGGCCTTGACCTTGCAGCAAGATGCCCAGAGTGAATCATAACACAGATGGAGAAAAAATACAGTACGACTAATTTTTTAAAGAAAGATTTGACATCATCTTTTGGACTCTGTTTCATGGTCAGCTAAGAAGAAGATCATCTGCTGTCTCATCACAAATTGTACCTGCAGATGTTTCTAGACATAGCAGGAAATTTGTTTCCTTAAAACATATTTGAAAAGTTTTCATTTTTCCTTTGTGCCATTTCTTCTATTGTTTTTAACTGTTACCTAAATCTTTTATTTACATTATTACATATTTATATAATAAGATATGTAACTAACATATATCTTGACAACTAACATTTATCTTGAGCCTCCTGTATATCTGGTGCTGTCCAAAGCCTTTATATGTATTCATTTATATGTATTCATTCATTTAAGCTTCACAATAACCTTCTGAAGTATATACTACTATTATGCCCATTCTACAGATGAGGAAAGTGAGATACTGAGGATATGTCATTTTCCAAAAGTGACATAGCTAGGAAGAAGAAGAGCCGGCCTTCAAACCCAGGTGGCACGGCTCCAGAGCCCATGACCCTAACTGCTATACTATCTTGTGCCTCATACCAATGAACTTCCTAAGGGCCAAGACCCAGTGTTATTCTTGTTTTTACCTCCTCCACTCCTCCTCCGCCATGCGTAGCACATTTATTGAGCACTTATTATTGCTAAAGCTGTGGTAGACACTTCCACGTATATTACCTCATGTAATCTCTATTATAACCTCAAGTGCCTTGTCCAAGGTCATACAAATATTAAAATGGAGGAATCCCAACTCTATGCCCTTTCCAAACCACCAAGCAGGATTACAGAAATGAGAACACTAGAGTTGGAGCCAAGAGCCCTGATTGGAGCCTTAGCTCTTCCTCGTATTACCAGCTGTGCAACTTTTACCAATCTCTTCACCATTCGAGCTTCTGTTACTTCACCTCTAAAATGGAGGAATCACTTTGTAAACTGTGTAAATATCTAACTACTCTGCCGTACACCTAATATGAAACTAATATGAAGAATATTAAATGTCAACTCTAATTGAAAAAAACAACAACAACAACAAACCTACCGCACAGATATTTTGAGCTCCTGCCGGATGGGACTGGTGGGAGACAGCGCTGGCTGCCCCCAAAGCAACAGCAGGTGTCTGAGGCTGGCTGTTGGGCAGAGCTATGCTGGGCATCCTACCCTTCTCCCCAAGAAGCCTAGCTCTGCTCTTCTCTTTCTGTCTTCTCCAGGAAGAGCCAACATCCAATTGGCAGGGTTGGAGATTACTTCTTCCCTGGGAGCAGCATTGTATCAACTGCCCCAACTCCTCTCCTATTCATTAGATGCCAACACTGCTCCTGCCTTTCTCCCTCTCTCCACCCCACAACCAGGGTCTCATTGCCATAGGCACAGGCAGCAGCTTAGAGAACCTCACTGTCGTGTGAGAATGAGGGCAGGGACTGAGATTCTGCCTGCCCCTTTTCCTTCACCACGGTTCCAGACATCTATCCAGGCACTGAAGGAAACTTGAAACTAAAGGGCAATGGGACTTTCTTGTTTGAAGTGACAGAGAAAGTCCCAGTGCCTGGGATATAGGTATACCACCAGATTCTATTTTCCCAACTCAAGGATAAGGGAAGAAGGAAGCAGCCTCCAACCCCAACTCCAGTGACCAGGAAAGCTTCTCAGCCACCTATCAAATTATTTAAAACATAATTCAGGATTTTACAGTGTTTGGCTCTCTGGACATTAAAGTATGAAAGTCTATGGCTTGATTTTTGGACATTTTACTTTCAAACAAATTTTCAGTTCTCATTATATGTGAATGAAAATAGAAGATCGCCTCTCCTACCTCAGGTAGGTGATTCTCAGCTCCTCGCTGACTCTTCGAGGGCAGGCTATACTCCCTGAGTTACAACGGCTACAGCAGAAGCAATATTGTCTGGCTCTGTGTTTCTCAGTGCTGGCTGCACATGAGAATATCGTGGGGAGACCAAAGCAGAAAAAAATCAAGATCCCACCCTGACTAGTGGAATCAGAACCTTCAGGGCTAGGCATAGGTGTTTTTTAAAGCTCCTCCTTTGGTATCGATGGACAGTCAAACTGGTAACTCCTCATACAGTGGTTAAGAGCTCAGTCTTGAGAATCAGACCCATTATTCCTCACTGGCTGTATAGCAATGGGCAAGACACTTGAGCATTCCTTGCTCAGTTTATTCATCTGTAGAACCAGTAAGTAGAGCATCCCTCCCCGATTTTTAATGTCATGGAACACAGAAAAAAATAAAAGTATTTGTAAAACATCCCAGAGTAAACAAATGAGGGAAGCGATATCTCATGTGCTTCAACTATCCCAGGGGCTGAGGAGATCAGCACCTATGCACACTGTCCCTTTCAAGGCATGCAGGTTGGGAGACTTTGCAAAAAAGAGCGAGTTAGGGGATCCCAGGATAGACTATTAGAGGTCAAGGGAGATCTTAGACAATGGTCTGTTTTAACTCTTTCATTGCACAGAGGAGGAAACCAAAGCTAGAGAGATGGGGTGACTCACTCAAAGAATGTGTCAGGTCGGTGTCAGGGGTTGCCTTTGGTCAAAATCAAATCCCTGAGCGGGAGATACTTATGTTCCCTTTGATCAGAGAGCAGCCTGGGAACAACGCTTCCATCTCTCGTCAGGTGATCTCACTTACATCCCGCTGGATGGCACACTGATTACCCAGGCCCAGCGTCATCTGACAGCCCAGGAAGCCGACTGAGAGACAGCTGTCTTAAAGTGAGGGTGCTTGTGTGGAATGACAGCAGGCAAGTTTCTTTGTTTCTTTTCCTTTTCAATCCGAAACCCTGCAGTCAACGGATATGTGCAGAATTGAAGCCAGGAGTAGGGGCACGGAGGTACAATCAGAGAGCCACTCAAGACTAAGTCAACCACTCAGCATGTTGAAGTCATTTGTCTGGCGCGAGGATTGTTTTCTTCCTTTAGGTTTATTTCAGTGGCAGAATGGTTGGGGTTTAGGGGAGCTGTTTGGGTCCTGACACTTGAGCTGCTTCTGCACTGCTGATTTATACCAGATCCTTGATTCCGGAAACACAGGTTGCCCTGTTTACATGCAACTCAGAACTCCCCCCACCTCCACCCTGCACCCACTCACTCAATTTCATTTCCCCGTGCTTCACAGAGATGAAAAACCAGAATGTAAAATATAAAATGTGCTAATGACAAAGAAAGGCCAGGAAGCCACTGGTTACATGGGTTTGAAAGTGGAAGCCAGGTGCATTCTCTCCAGTAATATGGCTGCAGACTGTCTTTGAAACAGATGTCACCCGCTCCTCCGCCATTCTCTTCGCACAAGGGAGGCACAGAGCTCCAGAATGGGAGACAATAGGCATTAATATCCATTGGAATGACAGCTGTTTATGACTCGCTTTGCTCAAGACACGTGTCCCCCAAGTAGAATGATTAGCGCTCCAGCAGAATACGATATTTGTGGGTAATCAAAAGCGAATGGCAAACGGTTGGGACTAATGGGAAGCAGGGTCTGCATCAGCCTTTCCGGAAGTTCCCACCAAGAATAAATAATAAAGGGAGCTCATAGCAGTAGCCTCCCTCCTACTCATAACATGGTAGGTTTGTTTAATGTATCCTGGGAAAACTTACCTGCCTCGCCAGGGTGTTACGAGGATTAATTAATGTTTGCGTAGTGCTTGGAATTCCACAGAAGAAATGTACCTTGTTGATGCAAATTATTATCATTCTATAGTGCCTTTCATCCCAGAATCTCAGAATGCTTCCCCAACAATTAATTAAGCCTCACTACACCCCTGTGAGGGAAGAAAGCATCATTCTGCCCTCACTAATACAGCAGAGTTTCTGCACCTGAGTCACAGAGTCTAATGTTCAAGTCGCCCTCCAGGAGGGAGAGAGGCCCCATTAGTGAGCATTCCTAAGTGCTTCATAATACATGAGTTGCTAACAATGCAAGGCAAAGTACTATGCCCGATACCTATGGCCATAAGGACTTGTTTAATTTTGCCTGGTCCCTAATTGCCTGGGATGTTTTTTTTTATTTTTCTCCCTCCCCTGCAAAGCAATAAGGTGCTTGTCAGATGAGAGTCCAATTAGCTGCTGTAATGAGTTACAGTGTTCTGACTCCACCTTCTAATCCTATTCCTTAGCTACTGTAATTCCAGAAACAGGTTGCACCCCTCTCTCACCACACACATCCCAAAAGAAATTGGCTTACATTTTGTGAAAATTTTAATGGAATCATTAGCAGGATGGGTAGTTAGATGCTATGTTAGCAATCTAGAAACTATATGCTCATCCAACATATGAGCATCTCGAGCATGTATTGTGATTCTTTTTTCATTACAAGTGCAGTAACTCATAAGCCCAAATCTATTGGCTCTTTTTAAAAAGAACCTGGAAATCAAGTGAGCACGTGTAGCATTCCAGTGTGTGCTAGAGACAAATCAGCCCTGCAGAGTCCTCACCAAATGCATTTGAAACAGAACTTTTTGGCATCGGTTCTGAACAGGTTTTAAGACAGGAATTTCCATAGGAGGCCAACATTCTAGTCATGAAAACCTGGGAGGAAAAAATCACGATTTCCAACTCTAATCTTATCTCAGCAGTTGAGTTACTGTGCGACCTCAGAAACATTCCCCAAGTTCACACAAAACTTCCAATCTCTCTTGTGCTCCTCTTGGAGCTGGAGGACCCAGGTTCCCAGTTGGGCTGACGACTTACCAGTCATGTCACCCAGGACAAGCCACTAATCTCTCTGAGGCCCCATTTTCTCATCTATAAAATGGGAATAATGATGGCTTCCCTAGGCACTTTTCGTGTTGTTGTATAGATGGGATAAGATCGTTTTTCTCTGGGAATGCTTGGTAAACCATGAAAGCTGTACAAGTGTAAGTGGCTGCTAATAGCAGGAGGCAAGTCATCATAAGAATCCTACAACTATAGGAAGACACACTTGTACATAGTCATAAATCACACTGAGGTAGCCATCTCTAGCTGTGGCATACTTATTTTCCATGCTAAGTAGCAGTGATAGGGAAATTTAAGAGCTCTAAGACTTTGAAATTACCAGGCATTACCAGATGGATTGTAGCAGTTATGGTTCTGTTGCTCTAGCTTCTTTCCCACTCTCCCACCCGACCTCCCATCTCCAAGTATCCTAGGATCCCTCCCAAATGTTGTGTAATCATGGTGGGGCTTTCAGTGGTGTCTCATCCACATCCCTCTGTGGGTGGAGGGGACATGACCCAGGTCGACACCGTCCTCTGGCCTAAGAATGAGATCAACTTAAGCATGGCCAAATGGATTCTTTACAGTGATTGATATTCACACGTTGGAAGAGAGAAGTTCGATTTCCATTGAAGTTGCTGAAGCTGGGAGGATGTGGGTTCCCTGCCACTTGAACAAAGCCTGCTTAGGAATGTCACCAAGCAGAGACAAGCTGAGGCAAAAGAAAGATGATTAATTGGGGGCACATGTGTACTATGGGACAATGACTTGACAACATGATTTAGGTTCCTGAATCTAACTGTGCCTAGATTCCTGATTCCATGATTATATGAGCCAATGAATTCCCATTTTGCTTGAGCTTATTTGGGTTGAATATATGTTTCTCGTAATAGTAAAAGGTTAGATTAACTCAGGCATGACCTTACCAATAAAGAAGTGACAAGATTGATCAGTTCACCTCGGGGGGGAAGGTGAGCCATGTAAGTCTAACCTCCATGATTGGATAAAGCAGTCGCTTTGTGAATCTTTTCACAGTACCTATAAAGTAGATAGAAAAGGTGACTTGAAATAACCTATTCTTTAAAAAAATATATGGTTGGCTTCTTCACAAGTCAGTTGGGCATTTTTAGAAGTTTGGACTCCATTCTCTCTGCCTACCCCTTATAATTTAATCCATATTGTCAACCGGCAACTATTCTGATATTCATTCCTCTGTTTGGACTTCCCCTTCTTTTCTGCACTCCTACCCCATTGGAAGTCTTCATTCTCATCTCATTGCTCTGCTGTTTGCATCATATTATTATTCTCAATAAGGTTAGGTGCTATCCTGTGAGTAGATTGAAAGCTTATTGCGGTCAAATTTAGAGCCCCTGAAAGTAGAGCACACCGCCTAGCACGTAGTGGGAGCTTATGTTTACTAAAGTGGTTATTGGCTATGACTGCTCACTAGATTTAAGGGAAAACTAAGGCACAAAAAGGATGATTTTTTTTAAAAAAATTCTGAGATCAATCTGATTGGTTAGACTAATCAAAATGTGTGTGTGTGTGTGTGTGTGTTTTAACTCACTCATAGGGTTTTTGTTAACTAGATTAAGATACATTTATACTGGGGTTTATGGTTACAAGCTCCATCTCTGGTCCAGATAGCCTGAGTTTAAATTTTGACAAACTGTATGACTTTGGGTTAATTATCGTCTCTCTGTGTCTCATCTTCTCTGTAAAAGGGAGCAAAAAATAAACCTATCTCATCATTGTGAAAATTAAATTGACTTGCACCAGTAGAGCAGTTAGAACATTGCTTAGATTGTAGCAAATACTCAATAAACATAACCTGTGTCATTATGAAGATTGAAATCTGGTCTATAGCACTCATTCACCTGTGCTTGTATAAATACAGAATTGACCAACCTCTCTCTGTGACACAAGGTACACTTTGTTTTTCCTGATTGTTTTGCCTATGAAATCGAGTGCTTGTTTCTCCACACTGAATCACTGTCCTGTGAGACAGCAGGTGGCATGCTCCTGAAAGCCTACAATGATGTGTCACCACCATGGCAGTCACAGATAGCGAGCAACCTGAGACGCCGTTATGGAAGCCAGTGAGAGAGGACCGAAAACACCCAACAAGCTTCAGTTAAAAATCAGTTAATTCAGTTAAGAATATTCATTTTGTGCCTGTCAATGTTGTGGGGTTTTTTGTTTTGTTTTGTTTTGTTTTTTGGTTGTTTTTTTTTTTTTCTGGCTT